>NC_080182.1:11247208-11582208 GCF_950295315.1 Erinaceus europaeus | reverse complement strand
CCCCTCCTATCCTACAGTTTTTTTTTTTTTTTTTTTTTACTATCTTTATTGGCTAGAGATAGCCAGCAATTGAGAGGGAAAGGGAAGATAGAGAGGGAAACAGAAAGACACCTGCAGCTCTGCTTTACCACTTGTAAAGCTTTCCACCCTGCTGGTGGGGACTGGGGACCTGAACAGGGTCCTTGTGCACTGTAACATGTGCGCTCAACCAGGTGCACCACCACCCGGCCCCCCTCTCAATTTTTCCTCTGTTCTAGTAAATAAATAAATAAAATTTAAATTAAAAAAAAAAACTAATAAACCTTTAAAAACAAAATAAAAGGGGGGGATGGGGGAAGCTTAGGCCAGTTTTTTTTTTTTTTTTTTTGTCTTGTCCCTGTGCTACTACCCTTTCAGGAAAAGGAGAAACTATATGTGCTTTAGGACCTCAGAAGCATCAGATGGAAGGTCTGTCAGCAATAACAAAGCATGAGGAATCTGAGTACCTAGGCAGGCATGTGGGTGGGTGGCTTCAGGGCCACCTCTTGCCCAGATCTCCTGACCGGCAGGCATTCCAAACCCCTCCCTGCTGCCTGAGGCACCCTTTTGGAAACCCCATCCCCCCAGGACTGCCTTCCAGTTTTCACCAGGGTATTTCCAGAGTTCAGAGTGAGGCAGACTGGTTCATCAAAAGCCCCGCAGTAGAAAACTGTTCCTGCTTTGGCTACTTACTTCTTAGCAGTAACTGCCCTTCCACCCCCTCACCCTCAACAACAACAAACTTCAGGCATGTCTTCTTTTAGTCCCCTTGGGCTTGTGACACTTCACTCCTACCGCACTTTTAACCAGTGGGAGGGGTGGCAACCCTGTGTCAAGCACAGGTGATGGTTAGCAACGTAGCAATAAAGTCCTTTTAATTAAGGGATGTATGTTGTGGTTTTAAAACATAACACTATTGTGCATTCAACTGACTACAGTACAGGCTAAACCTACCTTTCATACCCACTGGGAAACAAAAATCTGTGTCTTGTTTTACTGAGATACTAGCTTGTTGAAGCAGTCTGGAAAAACCAGCACTATCTCGGCGATCTGACTGTCTACTTGATGCTCATCTTCAAGGGCCAACAACAGAAGGCTTCCTCAAGGGCAGAAAAGGCCAAAACCAAGGACGGGGGCAGGAAATATACCTCCAGAGAGAAGAGCCAAACCTTTATTTATTCATTCTAAAACATGGATTGAACAGCTACGTGTTTTTGCACCATTCTAAGGCCCAACCAACAGCCAGCATCAACTGCCACACCTGTGAGTGAGTCAGATGTTTCCAGATTTTAGCTGTGAAATTATCCCTAGCCTCTGAGTCTTCCCAGCTGAGATCACACAGCCTGGCTCAAAGATAAGCCATCCACACTGCTTTGTGCAAACTCCTGACCCGCAGAATGGGGGTCAGGGCATCATAAAGATGTGGTTCAAACTGCTAAGTTTGAGGTGGCTTGCCCTGCAGGACTAGCATCTAGAATGTTGACAATAAACAAATACAGGAGCAAGATAGTAATTGTGACAGAGTCTCTGGAAAACCTAAAATAGCTCTGTAACTGGGAAGAAAGCCTCCTCAGAGGGGGGTGGATCAGGGAGGGTCTTTTGCAGGGATGAGAATTGCTTATCTCTTCCTTTGTTTTTATTTTAATTGAGAGAGATAGAGAAATCAGAGCTAGTCCCAGCTATCTTTATTTAGTCAGTTTAGCCTTGATGGGGATCAAGCCCAAGGCCTCCGCACGAGCACAGCACTGTGTGCTTTATCACTGCGCCACCTCTGGAAGCCCTTGAGACTTAATTTTTAGCCACAACACCAGGTACTGGTGTTTGAATATGGAACCACTGAACCTCAAGCATGAAAGTCTTTTGGCATAATAGTATTATCTCTCTAATCTTTTTTTTAAATTTATTTTTATTTTTAAAATTCTATTTATTATTGGATAGAGACAGAGAGAAACTGAGAGGTTAGGGATTGATAGAGATGGAGAGAGACAGAGAGACACCTGCAGCTCTGCTCCCCCACTTGTGAAGCTTTCCCCCTTCAGGTGGGGACCAGGGGCTTGAACCTGGGTCCTTGCATGATGTAGTATGTGCGCTTAACTAGGTGTGCCACCTCCTGGTCCCTCCTCTCTCTATTTTTTTTAATTTTTTTTTTTTTAGAATTTATTTTTTTATTCATGAGAAAGATAGGAGGAGAGAAAGAACCAGCCATCACTGTGGTACATGTGCTGCCGGGGATCGAACTCAGGACCTCATGCTTGAGAGTCTAGTGCCTTAGCCACTGCGCCACCTCCCGGACCACTCCTCTATTTTTAAATTCACTTTTGATCACTTTATAGAGGAAATATTTATTTACAGGATTTTTATTGTTACAGGGCTATAGTTCCATATTCCCAAGCTAGGTGTCCTTTCAAAAGATAGGAAGGAAGAGCTTAGAAAGGTGGAGGAGATAGCATAATGACTATGCGAAAAGACTCTCTTGCCTGAGGTTTCAAAGTCTCCCTCTTCCCCCTCAGAAGAAAAAGATTCTGAGCAATGGCACACCCATTTGAGCACACATGTTATCATATACAAGAACCTGGGTTCAAGCCCCCACTCCCCACGTGCAGGGGTGAAGCAGGTCTGCAGTTTCTCTTTCTATCTCCCATTTGTCTCAGTCTTATCAAATAAAATAATAATAATAGGGGCCAGGCGGTGGCGCACCTGGTTGAGCACAGGTTACTATGCACAAAGCCCTGGTCCCCACCTGCAGGGGAAAGCTGTGAGTGGTGAGGCAATGCTGCAGGTGTCAGTCTGTCTCCTTTTTTTTTTTTTTTTTTTTTTTTTTAACCAGAGCACTAATCAATTCTGGTTTATGATGGTGCAGAGGACTGAACCTGGGACCTTGGAGACTCAGGCATGAGAGTCTCTTTGTGTAACTATTGTGCTGGCTCCCCCCGCTCTCTTTCTCGATCTCTATCTTCCCATGCCTCTCAATTTCTCTATGCAATACATAAAAAATAAGTGAAACATCAAGGAAGACTAAGGCAAGTATAAAGCTATGGGACTACATCAAATGAAAAAGCTTCTTCACAGCAAAAGAAACCACTACCCAAACAAAGAGACCCCTCGCAGAATGGGAGAAGATCTTTACATGCCATACATCAGATAAGAGTTTAATAACCAACATATATAGAGAGCTTGCCAGACTCAACAACAAGACAACAAATAACCCCATCCAAAAATGGGGGGAGGACTTGGACAGAATATTCACCACAGAAGAGATCCAAAAGGCCGAGAAACACATGAAAAAATGCTCCAAGTCTCTGATTGTCAGAGAAATGCAAATCAAGACAACAATGAGATATCACTTCACTCCTGTGAGAATGTCACACATCAGAAAAGGTAACAGCAGCAAATGCTGGAGAGGCTGTGGGGTCAAAGGAACCCTCCTGCACTGCTGGTGGGAATGTCAATGGGTCCAACCTCTGTGGAGAACAGTCTGGAGAACTCTCAGAAGGCTAGAAATGGACCTACCCTATGACCCTGCAATTCCCCTCCTGGGAATATATCCTAAGGAACCCAACACATCCATCCAAAAAGATCTGTGTACACATATGTTCTTGGCAGCACAATTTGTAATAGCCAAAACCTGGAAGCAACCCAGGTGTCCAACAACAGATGAGTGGCTGAGCAAGTTGTGGTCTATATACACAATGGAATACTACTCAGCTGTAAAAAATGGTGACTTCACCGTTTTCAGCCGATCTTGGATGGACCTTGAAAAAATCATGTTGAGTGAAATAAGTCAGAAACTGAAGGATGAATATGGGATGATCTCACTCTCAGGCCGAAGTTGAAAAACAAGACTAGAAAAGAAAACACAAGTTGAACCTGAAATGGAATTGGAGTATTACACCAAAGTAAAAGACTCTGGGGTGGGTGGGTGGGTGGGGAGAATACAGGTCCATGAAAGATGATGAATGACATAGTGGGGGTTGTATTGTTAAATGGGAATCTGGGAAATATTATGCATGTACAAACTATTGTATTTACTGTTGAAAGTAAACATTAATTCCCCAATAAAGAAATAAATTATTTTAAAAAAAAAAGGAACACACATGGAGACAGTGGTTAATCATACACAGAATTTACCCACTAACACAACATAAGGAAGCTGAGGAATGTTATGCATGTACAAACTGTTGTATTTACTGTTGACTGTAAAACATTAATCCCCCAATAAAGACATTAAAAAAAAAAAGAAAAGAAAAAATCATGTTGAGTGAAATAAGTCAGAAACAGAAGGATGAATATGGGATGATCTCACTCTCAGGCCGAAGTTGAAAAACAAGATCAGAAAAGAAAACACAAGTCGAACCTGACATGGAATTGGAGTATTACACCAAAGTAAAAGACTCTGGGGTGGGTGGGTGGGTGGTTGGGGAGAATACAGGTCCATGAAAGATGATGAATGACATAGTGGGGGTTGTATTGTTAAATGGGAATCTGGGGAATGTTATGCATGTACAAACTATTGTATTTACTGTTGAATGTAAAACATTAGTTCCCCAATAAAGAAATAAATTATTTATAAAAAAAGAAAAAAAAAATAAAATATAAGATAATAAGGAAATATAAAATAAAACAAAAAGGGCTTTTTTGTTGTAGGCCCTGGTGGCTGCTGTCGAAATGGGCAAGTTTATGAAGTCCGGGAAGGTGGTGCTGGTTTTGGCCGGACGCTACTCTGGACGCAAAGCCGTCATCGTGAAGAACATTGATGATGGCACCTCAGACAGGCCATACAGCCGTGCTCTGGTGGCTGGGATTGACCGTTATCCACGCAAAGTGACAGCTGCCATGGGCAAGAAGAAAATCGCCAAGAGGTCAAAGATCAAGTCTTTCGTGAAAGTTTATAATTACAATCACCTTATGCCCACGAGGTACTCTGTGGATATCCCCTTGGACAAAACTGTTGTCAACAAGGATGTCTTCCGAGATCCTGCCCTTAAACGCAAGGCACGTCGAGAGGCAAAAGTCAAGTTTGAGGAAAGGTACAAGACTGGCAAGAACAAATGGTTCTTCCCAAAACTACGATTTTAGACATTTTGTTTCAGTCATTAAAAGTTAAAAAAAATAAAAATAAAACAAAAAGGGAAAAAATAAAATATGGCCGCTGGAAGTAGTGGATTCGTTGTGCAGGCACCGAGTCCCAGCAAACAACCCTGGTGAGCAAAAAAAAAAAGAAAGAAAGAAAGAAAGAAAAGATCAGGCTTTCAGGCTGAGGCGGTGCTTTTGCAGCAGTGCGCGCAGGCAGAGGCCAGGACAGCGAAACTGGCCACTGGCTGGGCACGAGGATGCTGGGGACAGTGGGGACACAGAGAAGGTCCCGCAGGTCTGGCCGGGAGGGGCGGCCACCAGGGCGAGGCCCGGAACCCAGCTTCCGTCGGGAATCCGGGGGAGGCCAGGAGCCAGGGCGGCGCGCACTGGCGTCCGACGTCTGGCGCTCTGAACCCGCCCCTGGCCGCGCGCCAGTCCCCTGTGATGTCACTGTCACCCTGGCGACGGCCGGAGGAAACACATTGTGGGCGGGTCCTGTGGGCGGAGTCTGGACTTCGTGGTCCCGCCTCCCGAAAGCAGCCACGCCCTCTCGGCGGCAGAAAGGAGGAGCCGGCCGTGTGGCGGCAGGTGTGCGGCGCGCGGGGGGAGGCCTCACAGGGACCCCGCCCACCTGCCCTCCTTCTCCTCCCCCCGGACACTGCCTCCAACTACTCAGTTCTCTGCTACCCTTCAGATCACTTCCAGAGAGAGCTCTTCTGGGCCATTCAAGCTAAAGTAATTTAAAAAAATTATTTATTTATTTATACTTGGATAGAGACAAAGAGAAATTAAGAGAGGAAGGAGAGACAGAGAGGGAGAGAGACAGGGACACCTGGAGCCCTGTTTCAGCACTCGTGAAGCTTTACCCCTGCAGGTGGAGACCGGGGGCTTGAACCAGGGACCTTGCTCACTGTAATGTGTGTGCTTAACCGGGTGTGCCACCACCTGGCCCCTAAGCTAAAGCTATTATTATTATTTTTAAAGATTTTACTTATTTATTAATGGGAAACATAGGAGTAGAGAGAAAGAGCCAGATATCACTCTGGCACATGTGCTGCCTGGGACTGAACTCAGGACCTCACGCTCGAGAGTCCGATGCTTTATCCACTGCGCTACCTCCTGGACCACGCTAAAGTTATTCTTATGGGATGACGTTTTTGTTTAGTCATATATTGCTTTCCTCTTAAAAATTCTTTCTTTTAAAAATATTTAATTAGTTTACTTATTAATGAGAAAGATAGGAGAGGAGAGAGAAAGAAGCAGTCATCACTCTGGCACATGTGCTGCCAAGGACTGAACTTGGGACCTCATGCTTGAGAATCCAGTGCTTTATCCACTGCACCATCCTCCAGACCACCCTCTTAAAGAAACTATCTGCTACAGAAGGGAAAACACAAAGCACAGCTTGGATTGGATTTGGGTGTATTGCACCAAAGTAAAGGTGTGGGAGTGTTCAGGTCTTGGCTGGCTCCCCACACGCAGCAGGCACACAGACGGGAACAGATGGACTCCTAGACATACAGTGGAGAATAAAACTGAAATTTATTCACAATGTGTCCCTCCCATTTGAGGTACAGAGTATGGGGCAGAGAGGTGGCCTATTTGTTTCTAGGGATATCTCTAATATTTTCTGGGGTAACCTCTGGGCCCTCAGGATGATTAGCTGGATGATGGAGATAGTGATGAAAGACCTGGAGTATGACCCTTCTAGAATTCTCAGCCCAGCCCTAAACAGAGACCAAACCCATGTCCACTGGAGCCTGTTCTCACCAGGAACTAAGGAGAAGAAAGCCTTTTAGGACATTCTGACTCATAATAAAAAAAAAAAATTAAGGTGGAGGGTGGAGTGTCACTTTGGACTTCATCTCAGGTGGTAGCAATGAGTCATACACGCTGGTGTGTGGGCCAGACCTGTGTAAGGAACACGGGCTTCTGGTTTACTTATTTATTTACTGATTGATGAGAGAGATAGACACACTCTACCACTCTGGCATATATGGTGCCAGGGGCCAAACTCGGGACCTCAGGCTTGAATCCAACACTTATTCACTGTGCCACCTCCTGAGTTCCAAGGGCAGGTTTCTGTACAGGTGACACCCTCCGTTAACAGATGTGACCCCCCCCCCCATCCTACTCCTATGTCTGAGCTACACTTGTTGGGTTTGTTTTGTTTTGTTTTGTTTTACCAACCTCCTCCTCTTTTGCAGGAACCAGGTCCATTGATAGAACCTACCAAAGGAAACTATGCACAAGTCTTGAGAATGCCCTTTTTCCTTGGTCCCTGTTTCATTTGTGCACCCCACCCCCACCCCGCCTGGGGATCTTGGCGGAAGGTGCACCAGGGACAGGCAGAGACGGTGGTGAGAGGCAAAGGGACTCACTGGGCAGCTGTCTGGGAGTGGTCTCAGGGCTCAGCTAGGCCTCTGTGCAGAAACTGCTGGGGCGAGGGCGAGATGTGTAGCCCCAGGTGGACCCCTGGACCCCTGGGCAGCTCTGTCTGCTCGGTGACTATGGAAGAGGACATGATGGTGTTCCCAAATTCATCCACCTCCTCATACTGCTCAGTCACAGTTCTAGTGGTTCCACAGCGCTGGGAGCTACCAGGCCCAGTCTGCAGCTCCAGAACACTCTTGTGCCCTGAGGCTGGGGCAGGTCTGAGCTGTCCAGAGCACTGGGGGATCCCTGTCTTGTCCTGGGTTGAGTGTGAGACATCTAGGTTATCCTTGGGGCTGGGCATTTCTGGAAGTTTC
Source organism: Erinaceus europaeus (assembly GCF_950295315.1). Classification (NCBI taxonomy): domain Eukaryota; kingdom Metazoa; phylum Chordata; class Mammalia; order Eulipotyphla; family Erinaceidae; genus Erinaceus; species Erinaceus europaeus. Next base: position 11,574,367 of record NC_080182.1, on the reverse strand, counting down.
CTTGTGGTTGACTCAATGGAGATGAAGCTTGGGGAGGAACATGTGTCTCTGGTGGAAGGCAGGACTTGAGGGAGGCCCGAGTCTTCTCTCAGTGTCTCTAACCTTCTGGTGGAAAGGGTGGTTGAGGCTGCTTGACCTTTGACCTCTGGGTGGCCTCTGACCTTGGTTTGGTTCCTGACCTCGGTATGGCATGCGGCCTCAGCTTGGCAGTCGGCCGCAGTTTGGTCTTTGTTATCTTGGCCTGAGCGGCTGGGCCTGGCTCTGCTCATGACACTGACCCTGTGGGCACCGGGGTCCTCTGGCTTTCCCTGGGCATGGTCTCCTGGGCCAGCCTCAGGCTGCAGGCTTGACATGGAGCTGAGGGCCTTGTGTACTGCTGCCTCAATGTCCAGCAGCCTGGCCAGCGTCTGTTCTTTCAGTCTGGCCACTTCCGTGCTGACCCTCGTCAGCTCCCCGAAGGCCTGCTCCACTGGAAGCTCAGTTTTGCAAGGGGAAGCAGGGACCCGAGGGACCCCTCTCAGCTGAGGTGCCTCCTCCGTGAGCCTCTGCAGGGCCCCCATGTCCATGCTGCATGCTGCCTCCTTCTCTAGGGCTTGCACCTGGTTCATGAGGCCCCAGAGCTCTTGCTGGCACCCCTGCAGTTTCTCAAGGCTCCCAGGAGCCCCTGGGTGGGAGCTTTCCACGGGTCTCTCTCCAGGGGGACTGGAACCCTGCTGTGGTGAGACGGGGCCACTGCTGAGAGCTGAGGCCTTGGGAGGCTCAGGGTTCTGGAAACCGCTGTCCACAGCCTGACTCTTCATGGACCTGGGGGCCATAGTGCTGGTGCCATGTTGAAAGCTGGGTTGTCTCCGCCCAGTGGGGCCTTTAGGCAGAGACTTGCAGCCCTGACCTGTAGCGGGGGCCTTGGCTGGCTGAGGGGTGGCCATGTGTCTCTCAGCTCCTTTGTATTCTCCTTGCCTCACCTCCTTGGAGAGTCCATGAGAGAGAGCCTGCAGCTTGGGCAGCCTCTGAGGAGGAGGGATCTGGCTGAGGTGTGCAGGTTTCGGGGGTAGCTGGGGCTTCTTCCTTGGGGGCCTGGTGGATTCCAGTTTCAGGGTCTCTGTCTGTGGGTCCTCACGGATTTTCAGGCCAGCAAGACTGCTGTGGGAGTGGAGAGTGGGGAACTGTGCGGGTTTGGAGGCCTGGCCGATGGGGTCCGCGTCGTGTTGGGCTCGGCCTTGCAAGTCAGGTCCTGTCACAGCAGCTGAGAGAGGAGGAGGAGGAGGAACAGAGGAATTATGGGAGTGCAGGCTGGCACCTGCAGCCTGAGGCCCGGAGACCAGAGTGTGATGGGCCTTTAGGGTGGCCTCTGCAGCTTGGGGGCCCCTTGGGTCATGGCCTGCCCTGTCCTTCTCTGGAGGCCCCTGGGCCCTCTGTGTGCAGCCCTCAGGTTCCTCCTGCCTGGGTCCAACACTCTGGCCTGGGCCTTCTTGGAGTGGGTCAGGAATGTGGACTGAGCAGGCAGTGTCTTGGCCCGGTGGTGGCGGCTCTCTCTCAGAGGACTGGACACCCCCAGGTGAGTCAAAGGTCCTCACTGGGCGAGCTGTATAGACACCATCCTGAACAGTCACCCACCCCCTGGGCATCCCTCTGGGGAGTGCTTCTTGTTCCCCACTGACCTTTCTGGGGGCTGGTGAGATCCTGGGGTCACCTCCAGTTACTGGCCTGGTATGGGTAGTGCCAGTGGTGGTGACCGCTGCTTGTGGAAGAATGTTCTGGAAGGACGTGAAGGTGGCTCCTGGGGTGGGACCCTGCTTGTGCTGGTCCAGAACATGCTGGTGCAGGCTTGGGGCTCCTGCCGTTGCCACCCGCAACGTGGTGGTCTGGAGCTCTGGGGCCCCAGGCACTGGGAGTACTGCCCCAGCTGCTTCTGGCTTCCGGAGCTGCCCAGTGCCACCATTTTTCTGCTTTTCCTCCCCAGCCAGGGGCACTGCCTTTCTGATGGCCTGTGGAGGGCAGGGCCCTGGGCTGCCCTGATGCCCCACCCCCATGCCTGGGTCTAGTGGGGACACATGGATGATGTTTTCCGTTGGGGTCAGCTTTTGGGCCCCCTCGCTAGCTGCAGCTGGACTTGCGTCAGCCGGAGGCTCCCACCGCAGACTGTGCAGGCCGCTCAGGTCCCCCTTGTCAATGCAGCTGGCCAACAGCTGCACGCTGCTCCTCTCAGGGACCCTGCTGCCGCTTGGCCGGGGCTGCAGGCAGTAGGCGGTCAGTGTCACCAGGCCCTGCTCCATCTCCTGCATCACCAGCCCCGTCCGCATCACTGAGGTTCCCAGGGCGCAGGCCAGCAACTGCTGGAACTCAGGGTCCAAGTCTTCCATATTTCCACTGCTGCCTGGAGGTGGCAGTCTCAGGGGCTTGAGCCGGAGCTGACCTGCTGGGTCCTCCTGCACCAGCAGCGCCTGCTGGGCCACTTCGGGCCGTTGCAGCACCTGGCGGACTATCCTGGGCAGCTCGCCATCCACCAGCTCTTCCTTCCGGATGTGGGGCGCACCTTGCCCCAGGCCGGGGAGCACATACTTGGCGAGGCAGAGCTCCCCAGGGCCTCGGGTCTCCATGAGGACGCCACCTCGGTGCAGGATGCCAGGCGTGGTGTGCAGAATCCGTAGAGTCCCCTCAGCGGCCGTCTCCTGCCTTTCTGGCAATCTGCTGCCTGCAGTGGCCACCGGCTGCTCCTGGAGGCTATCCCCTCGGACATTCTTCACTGCCAGGGAGCCCATGGGGCAGTTCTCAAAGAGCCAGGTGAACTTGTGCACAGAGCCAGTGGGGATGGGCTCAGGATGGACCCTGGGCCCCTGCTCTTCTCTGCTGCCTGTCTCCAGGGCCTGGAAGACGTCCTTCTGCCGGGACACCTGCCCAGAGGGGATCTCCACACGGCTGCAGTAGCGCACTGGGCCCCTTCCACAGGGGTGGTCTGAGTCCTGCAGAGGCTCATTCTCAAAGACATGTCTGTCTGTCTGTCTCCCCTCAACCTGGACCTGGTTAACTTGTAGGTGCTGCTCCCTAGAATCTTCTGGATGGTCCAGGGATTGAGGTGTGAACATCCAGGTGCAAGACTGGGCCTTGGCCTTTCTTGAAGGGTCTGTGATGATCCCTGACCCTTGCTTCTTTGCCAGCTCACTCATGGGGTATGTCTCGAACAACCAGCGGATGGTCTGCACATCTCCCTTTGGGGGCGCCTCAGACTGGGGGCCACCCTGCCTCTTCCCTTCTTCTTCCTGCCGTTCCTGCCTCTCCTGCTGGTGGATTACCTCCAGGGGCTGGGTCTCAAAGAGCCAGCGGGCAGTGGCCACATCTCCAGCTGCTACTTCCTGGCGGGTGATGCCCCGCACCACGTCCACAGTGCTTAAGCTTCGGCCCAGCCGGTCCAGGGGCTGTGTCTCAAACATCCACTTGTAGCCTTGCACTTCACCTCCCACCACCTGCTCCCTGCTTACAGAGGTCAGGGCGTGCAGGTGACCTTTGCCATCCTGAAGGGTATACACTGGGGACCCTCCTGCCTCCAGGGGCTTCTCGGCAGTGTCAGCTCCTTCTGCCCTGATGCTGTCCAGGGGGAGGGTCTCGAAAAGGTTCTTGAAGGTCTTCACATCTCCCTTCACCCCATCCCTCTGAGGGGCACCCCAGGTGGGGGATAGATGCTCAGGCGGGAGCCCCTCATCCTCCTGGGGGCCCACACGCTGCAGGTGTCCAACTTGGATGCTGTCCTTGGGGGTGTCCAGGGGCTTTGTCTCAAATAACCAGAGCGTGGAGCGGACATCTCCTGGTACCACTTCCTCTTTGGGGGGTGCCTCTGCTCCAGCCTCATCTTCCCCTTTGATGGTGTCTAGCGCCCGTGTCTCAAACAGACGCCGCTGCTGCTGCACGTGCGGGCCGGGAGGGATGAGGTCTGGGGACGCCTGGAAGTCCTTCTCATCCACCACTATCTCCCGGATGGCGTCCAGGGGCTGTGTCTCAAAGATCCAGCGAGTTGCACTGACGTCAGTGCTGGCCCCCTCCTCCAGGGAGATCCCCCGGATCACCCGCACCTGGCTGGGGTCCCGGTTGATGGCATCCAGAGGCTTGGTCTCAAAGAGCCAGCGGGCCATTCTCACGGCGTTGCTCTGGATCTCCTCCCGGCAGGCAGCCTTGACCTCATGGATGGCACCTTCTGCATCCTGGATGGCGCATAGCGGCTCCGTCTGGAACAGCTTCACGGTCTTCTTCACGTCGCCCTTCAGCTCCTGGATCTCCGAGCGCAGCTCCAAGGGGCTCTGCTCCTGGATGGAGGGGCGGGAGCCCAGGCGGTCCAACGGCCGTGTCTCAAAGAGCATCCTGGTGCCCTGGACATCCCCACTGGCCGGTGGCTCCCTGGCTGTGGCCTCGGGTGCCTCCTGGGCCTGGCCTGTCAGCTCATCCAGTGGTTTTGTCTCAAACAGCCTGCGGGCTGCGCGCACATCCCCGCCCAACGACCGGGCTTCAGCTGGCTCCTGGTCTGCGCCATTGGCCCAGGAACCTTCTTCAAACTTGCGGGAGGTGGCCTGGACATCACCACTGTGCACCGGCTCCTTGGCAGGTGGCCTATCGTGGTCCCCAATGGCATCCAGCCGCCAATTCTCAAAGATCCACCGCATGCACTGGACGTCCCCCTCGGTGGGCTCCTCGGAGCTCAGGACCTCAGCCAGGTCCTCAGCCACGGCTTCGGCCAGGTTCTTGCGAAGCTCGGGGTGGATATGCCTGTAGAGACGCCGCAGCTCGCTGGCCTGCCGCTGCTGGTGGTACTTGGAGAAGGACTCCTTGGGTGGTGGCGGGGGCAGGTCCTCCAGGGCTGGGGGTGGAGGGAGGGGCAGGTCCTCTGTTGTGGCCATCGGGGTGGTTGACGGAGGGCTTTCTGTGTCCCACGTTGGCTAGCGTTCTGAGGAGAGAAGGTGGAGATAAAAAGCATTGCTGGGGAGTCCAGCAGTAGCGCAGCTGGTTAAGTGCATGTGGTGCGAAGCGCAAGGATCGGCATAAGGATCCTGGTTAGAGCCCCCCGGCTCCCCACCTGCAGGGGAGTCACTTCACAGGCGGTGAAGCAGGTCTGCAGGTGTCTATCTTTCTCTCCCCCTCTTGGTCTTCCCCTCCTCGCTCCATTTCTCTTTGTTCTATCCAACAATGATGATATCAACATCAACAACAGTAAGAACTACAACCACAATAAAAAAGAGCAACAAAATGGAAAATAAATAAATATTAAAATTTTTTTTAAAAGCATTGCTGGGGGGAGTGGTTAGCATAATGGTTATGCAAAGAGACTCATGTCTGAGGCTCCGAAGTCTCAGGTTCAATCCCCCACATCACAATAAGCCAAAACTGAGAGCATGGGGATAGACCAGCCCTGTGGTGGCAAAGTTCCTTCCTCCCCAGACCTCCCCTGGGGCTCTGCTGGCTACACCATGGGTGTGTGACAAGTCTTATGTCTGTCTCAGTGGGCCCTGGCTTCTGCAGTCCTCTGGGCTGCCAGGAGGCAGGCAGGGCACTGCTCGCCAGGAAGCTCTGTCTTTCCACACTTCAGTGGCAACACTGGACAAATCCCATATTTGCCTTTCTTTGACAAAACCAGTTATTTTTCTTGACATTTCCCCCCAGAGTACTGCTCAGCTCTGGCGTGTGTTGGTATGGGGGAACTGAACCTGGTACCTTAGAGCCTCAAGCATGAGACTCTATTTGCATAGCCATTACGCTATCTCCCCCACTGTTTTTCTTGTTTTAAAAGAACATCAGCTCTGGGCCAAGTGGTTACATAACTGGTTGAGTGAACATGTTACAAGGCACAAGGACCCAGGTTCAAGACCCCTGGGCCCCACCTGCAGAGGGAAAGTGGTGAAGCACTGCTGCAGGTATCTCTCTCCCTCTCTCTTTCTCTCCCTCCCCACTCGATTTCTGAATGCCTCTATCCAATAAATAAATAAACATAATAAAAAAATAAAAGAATATCAGTTCTTACTTATGACGGTGCTGGGGATTGAATTTGGGGATTCTGGTTTGTGGTGGTGCTGGGAATTGAGCCTCGGGCATGAAAGTCTTCGCATAATCACTCTATTTTATCTCTCTGGCTCTACCAAAACCATTTATTTGCGGGGGGTGGGTTGAGGCAGGTGTTACTGGGTGAGGGAATAGGATGGGGGATCCTGACACCTGGGGTCCCAGCCAGGTAGTGCGGAGTCCCTGAACTGGTGTCTGTTTTCCCTGGAGGGGAGGAGAAATTCATTTTCTAAACACTAGAGGGCGCGCTTGTCTCTTTCATAGGAGGGCCTGCTGGTCTAGAACATTTAGGCTCTTGCTCTCCAATCTTTGCAAGAGTAGGATGGGGTGGGCGTGGGTGCATGTGAGCTGTGGCGGTGTGGATGGGGGGGAGAGAAGGTGCCAGCAGTCCAGATGTTGCAGTAGAAGTCCAGGCTGGGGGCGGGGGTGGCTCACCCGTGGTTAGGCAGAACTAGATTTGACCATTCCAGGGAAGGATTTTTCTGTCATACTCAGACTCAAAAGGCCTGAACTAGGGGTATCTTGAGGTTCTTCTAGCCCGACTCCTCATGATTAAAGATGAGGAAAGTGGCGCCTTGAAGGAATCAGACTAGTGCTGTTCCTGATTAGGTTCTGACTTACAAGAAATTGGAGGGGTCATGCAGTTTCTTCTGGGTTCTGGAGCCCCTGTGTTCCTCAGTATGTACCCCAGGAGAGTTTGAGAGTGACACCCACAGGAAGGAGAGGAAGGACAAGAGGACAAGAGGGGCCTTTGCATGGACAGCCCTGATCCTGCTCATGCAGACTTGGCCCTAGCTGTGTGTACTCTCCTGGCCTCTGGCTCCCGGCTGCTCTTCTCACTCCCCCTTCACGGCTGTCACCCAGATTGCCTGCCATAGCACCTCCTACACCCACCCCCACCCCTCAGAGCCCCTCCCCCCACTCCCAGGCCTGGTCTCTGTCTTCTGTGGGCTTTATCTGTCTCATGACAGGTATACTAACAGTCTCCACAGGCTAGTGGGGAAAGATTGAGAAGCATGTCACCCCTTCTTTCGGCCCTGGCCCAGTGTGCTAATTATAGGTGAGGAGCTGGCTGGAGAGGGAGGCTCTGGTCCTGCCAGGGAGCTCCCTGGCCCCCTGCTGCTGCTGTTTTGTGGTGCGGTGGGTAAAGCATTAGTTTCTCACACAGGAGGTCCTGAGTTCGATCCCTGTCATTGCATATGCCAGAGTGATGCTCTGATAATCTCTCTCTCTCTCATTCTGCAGGGTCATCACAAGTCCCTTTTGTCTTTGAGTTTTCATGACAACCCCCTGCCTGCCCCCACCTGCTCCCCATCCTGGTCCCCACTACTGTGACCAGAGCAGATGGCATGAACAGGCCAGCAGCCCCACCCCCAGGAATCTACAGTAGCCCTGCTGTGGTCACAAGCTGTTATGGAGTCCAGGGGTGCCAGGCCTAAGGACACACAGAGGTCAGTGGACCTGGGGATCTGCTTGTTCAGATGGAGAAGCTGAGGCCCAAGGAGGGTGGTCCCAGAAGGCTCTGCAAAGAAGCAGTAAGACCTCAAACAGGCTCCCGACCCAAGGGCGGGGGCGTGAGTCCCTTGAGGTGTCCCAGAGCTTGGCCTCCGGATGAATCTCTTAAGGTGGCCCCATCTTTGTTCCTCTTTAGTCCAGCTGCCTCCACAGGTCTCCAGACTCAGATCTGGGTTCCCCACCTTCCCCTGGGCTTTCCACAGGGCCTGGGTCTTCCACACACCCCACCCCATCCTAGGTCACCACATATGGGGAGTCGGGCTCAGCCCAGCCCTAAGGAGACATTCACCCACAGCAGCTGGGCACAGGCTGTCCTAACAGGGCAGCAGCAGCCTGCCCACCACCCCCAGTCCCAGTCTCACATCCTCCCTCCTCTCTTCCACACTGTTTCCTCTAGACTCTAGGCCCACCTGGTGCCCAAGGATCTCCATAGCTTCACTTTTTTTTTCTTTTAGGATAGAGACAGAGAGGCAGAGGGGGATTGAAAGAGCACAGCACTGAGGCGCCTCTCAATTCCTTGAGGGCTGGACTTGAACAGGAGCTATTCCACCATATTTTAACATGCACACTCAGCCAGGTGCACCACCACCCAGCCCCCATACCTGTATTTTAAAAATCATCACTACAAGCCTGCTCCTCTGCCTAGAAGCTTTCCTGGATTGTGCCAGGCTGGCCTGAACCTGCCCTTCTGTGGACCTCTGGGCCTGTGGTAGTCACTCTGAGACTGTCCATGGAGCTCCTGCTAACTCTTCTTTACGGGGGGGGAGACCCCTCCATTCACCCACGTCCGGATGCATGGTGCCCTCAGACTCCCTTCTCCAGAGCCCCCAGTAGCCCACACCATCCTGAGAGCCAGCCACGGGGGCTTCAGAGGGGCTCGCAGCCTAGTCATCCCAGCCCTGTCATGGAAAACCGAGCGGCAGCTCACTCACCCTGGGGTCCCACTTGCTGCTGGGGTGCTGGGGTCTGTGGCCGTGCAGCGTAAGGGTCTGCTGTCTCTTGAGACACTGTCCAGGCTGTTTGGCTCCTCGAGTACCTTCCTGCTGCCCAGCTCTGGGCCTCTGTCTCCTGCCAGCCCCGGTAGCTGCCTTTATCTTGCCAATGGGGGCGGGGGGAGGGAGGCTAAGTTCAGAATATGAAGCGACTTGGTTATTTTTAGGGTGTGGAAGTCCCTCTTCCATGTCTGGGACTTGATTATGTGTCCTTGCTGTGGGGGAGGGGAGTAGGTGAGGTTGCTTTCACCCAGGGTCTGATCAGAGGCTGGGTGCTCCATGACTCAGCCATGGAGCGGGGTGCGGGTGTCCCAGACTATTTTGAGGGGATGAATAAGGATGGGCATCTGACACCTGCTCCCCCCATCCTGTGAGCCCCCACCTCCTTCCTTTGAACAAACCTCTATCTTTTCTTTTTTTATTTTAAAATATTTTAATTATTTATTAATTTTATTGTCTTTATTTACTGGATAGAGACAGCCAGAAACCAAGAGGGAAGGGGAAGATAGAGAGGGAGAGAGACAGAGACACACCTGCAGCCCTGCTTCACCACTCATGAAATTCTCCCCCTGCAGGTGGGGACTGGGGGCTTGAACCCGGGTCCCTGCGCATTGTAACATGTGCACTCAGCTAGGTGTGCCACTGCCCAGCCTCTTGCTTTTCGTGATTATGTATCTATGGTGCCTGTAGATGGGGGAGACAGGTGCCATGAGGGAGATTCAGGTTCTCTCCTCCCTAATTCCTCTGCTCTGACAATATTCCCCCCTCCCTTTCAAAAGTGTCTTATCTATTCATTCATTTATAGGTTAGAGATATAGTGAGACTGAGATGGAAGGGGGAGATAGAGATGAAGAGAGAGAGAGAGAGAGAGAGAGAGAGAGAGAGAGAGACCTGCAAACCTGCTTCACCATACATGAAGCTTCTCTCCTTGTAGGTGGGGACTGGGGACTTGAACCTGGGTCACTGAGCACTATAACATGTGTACTCTGCTGAGTACACCATCCCTTGATCCCCTAATGTGCCCCTCTCTTGTCCCCCTACAAGCCCCATAGCCCTGAGTGAAGCTGGCTCTGGAAGTCATCTGACTGTCCAGGCCTCAACTTGCCACTCGGTGCCCAGTTCTCCAAGAATTCCAGCGACTGGTTTTGTACTTCTCAGATGCATTATCTGGGTCTTTGGTGACTTTTGGGCTCTTCCCTCTGACTCAGGGCCCAGACTTTCTGGGAATGGACAGGAGGGAGGGGCGGCACTCAGAACACTGACCGTGCAGCTATTTCTGACCCTGGAGTCATCTGCTTCCCAGTTAAAGGTGAAGTGTGTGTGGGCGTGGAGGAGTGTAAAGGGGTGGGGAGGTCATGCCTGCCCCCTCCTTCCCACCCCAGCGTCTAAGGGGCCAGAGACTGGTTATTCAGGTCTAGAGGGAGCCAGTGTGGACGGGGCATCAGGGACCAGCCTCAGCACAAGTGGCGGGGACATGTGCCCAGGTTCCTTGTCTGAGGACGGGCAGGTGCCGCTTGCCACCTGGCACAACTAGACCTCCCTTGGGTCATCCCGAGTGCCCTCCACTGCCAGGCAGTGACATCAGGCTCTGCTCACTTTTTCCATTGAGTCAACATCAGTCTTGGGGACCCACGTCAGCCTGGGGGTCCGGAAGGGCTCGGAGACAGGCATCTGGGCAGCCCTCCTGCTTCCTTCTTTCTGGCCCTTCTCCAAGCCTTCTGCTCCCCAGGCTCCCAGCTCTCCCAGTGTGGGAGTGGGGTGGGGATGGGAGGGTGAGGGTAGGGCAAAGCTGTGATGTCCCAGCCTTTTGGGTCAGGGAACAAGATGGCTTCTGTCTGAGAATACTGAGAGCCTATCTTCCAGGCTTCTAGGACAATTCTAAGAATTAAATAATTTAACTTAATATCCCAGACTTGTAAGGTGGTTTTGAAAAATAAATGACTGGTCTGGGAGGTGGTACAGTGGATAAGGCATTGGATTCTCAAGCATGAAGTCCTGAGTTCAATCCCCGGCGGCAGCACATGTACCAGAGTGATGTCTGTTTTTTTCCTCTCTTTTCTTCCTTCTCATTAATAAATATACAAAGCCTTAAAAAAAGAGAGAATTAAATGACTTAATATTATGAGTTTTTAAAAACACAAAATTGATATTTATTCATTTATTTTAATAAGAGACAGAGGGATAAAGAGGGAGAGAGATGAAAGGCCACTCAGCTCTTGGCTTATAGTGGTGCTGGGGACTGAACTCAGGACTCCAAGCCTCAGGCATGAAAATCTGGTGTGCTACCATTGTGCTATCTTTCAGTCCCATACAAGAAGGTCTTACGAGGGTCCTTAGCACATAGCATCTGCCATAGGGGAGTGTGCTATTGGTCCATTCGTAAGAAACGGAAAGCACCCACATGGAATTCACTTTCATATTTTTCTCAAGTGTGAATTCTCGGTACTGAGAGAGAGGATTTGCCTGAGCATCTAGTTTGTTTTATGTCTAGCAGCTGTGCTGTCCAGCACACCACCAACCCTCTGTGACTATACCTAATTAGGCTAAAAGGAAATTTAATACCCAGTTCCCCTGTTCCACTATTTGAATTTTCCTGCTCCATAGACATGTGACTAGTTTTGAAGAACGGGTAAGATTTCCATTGCTGTGAAAGTCCTGCTGCTTGGTGGACTCTGAAAGCCTCGGGTGGTGTGTCCCTCTGCCTTGCCTGCTAGGAAGCTCCGACTTATAGTTTTGATCACCTAGCACATAGACTTTGTGGCCTTCCTTCTGGATAGTTAAGACCAATATCTTCTGCTTCCCATCTTTGAGAGACTTCTCAGAACTAGGAACTGTCAGTTTTAAAGCTATGGAAGTCTAAAGTGTACTGATCTAGTTCTGTCAGCGCATCAAGGACTGATTACAAGGGCACTGAGGCGGCAAACTGGGCATTTTTTTTACACAAGCATCTTACTGGGTGTCTATTTTAAACTAGCCTCATTGGGGAGGGGGAACAAGAGACTGAAAATAAATTAATCCCCGAGGCAGGGGGAGAAGTGGTGGTGCATCTGGCAGAGTGGACACATTACAGCGCACAAGGATCCAGGTTCAAGGCCTTAGGCCCCACCTACAGTGTGGACACTTCTTGAGTGTAAAGCAATGCAGCAACTCTCTCTCTCTCTCTTTCTCCCTCTCCCTCTCTCCCATCCCTGTTTCTCTCTTGCCTCTCAATTTCTTGATGTCTCTATCCTAAATAAATAAAATATAAAAAAACATTTTAAAAAGACATGAAACTATGAACTTTCTATTTATTTATTTTTATTCATTTTATTTATTGGATAGAGATAGCCAGAAATTGAGAGGGAAGTGGGAGACAGAGAGGAAAGAAAGAAAGGGTGAAGGGGTCAGGTGGTGCACCTGGCTGAGCGCACATGTTACAATGCACAAGGAACCGGATATGAGCCCCTAATCCCCACCTGCATTGGGAAAGCTTTGTGAGTGGTGAAGCAGTGCTGCAGGTGTCTCTCCATCTCTCTCCCTCTCTATGACGGTCTCTTTCCAATAAATGAATAAAAAGGAGGGAGAAAGAGACATAGCTGCAATATCGCATCACTTATGAATGGGGACTGAGGGCTTGAACCGGTGTCCGAGTGACTGTAACATGTGCACTGTACCACTTTGCCCCTCCCCCAATTTTTTTTTTTTCCTCTAGTGTTGTTGATGGGGTTCGGTGCCTGCACTATGAATTCACTGCTCCTGGAGGCCATTTTTTTCCCCATTGTTATTATTGTTGCTGTTAGTTATTGTTGTTGTTGCTGTTGTACAGGACAGAGAAAACTTGAGAGAGGAGGAGAAGACAGAGAGAGGAGAGAGAGATAGACACTTGCAGCGACCGCCCTGCAGGTGGGGAGTCAGAGGCTCAAAACGGGAGCTTTGAATAGGAGCCTGCTACCAAACACATCCCTGGGAGTTCAGTTGTGATTGGGACAACTAACCACCCAACCAAAGCTGAGAGTTTATCATCCGTTACCTGGTCTGCTCCGTGTCAGGCAGGCACTGTGTTGACAGAAGATACTGATAGGGGCCAGGTGGTGGCACACCTGGTTGAGTGCACATTACAAGGTACAATGACCCAGGTTCAAGCCCCCAGTCCCCACCTGTGGGGGGAAAGTCTTACAAGTGGTGGAGCAGTGCTGCAGGTGTCTCTCTATCTCTCTCCCTCCCTATTTCGTTCTTCCCTCTCGATTTCTGGCTGTCTCTATCTAATAAATAAAGACAATACATTTTTTTTTAAAAAGAAGACACTGATAAAACTTCTATTTTATTTTACTTAAACTAAAAAGTTCCTGTGCTTTATTATAAATAAATAGACAAGACATGATGGGTCTAGACCTCAAATAGATTCCTCTCTCCATTGTTACTGGTCATCTCCATCAGGAACAACACAATGGACCCCTTTGTGGGCCCCCATAGGACCTTGCCCTCAATGTGGATCAATAACGGTAGAAAACGTCCCATTCTCTGAAGGGAGGCTGGACAACATACTCAGCTTCCACCTGAGGAAGATGGGTCCTGAAATTGGGGCAGCTTGGAACGTTCCTACTCAGGACCACACTATGTGAGCTCAGATCTACAGGGATGCAGAGGTCAAATAGGCTCCTAAGCAGAATATGGGCCCCAGATCAAATCGATGGGGTTTACAGTCAACAATATTCATACACCTTTCCCATACTTGGGGGCTACTCTCTTCCCCGATCCAGCTTTCTAGCCCTTTTTCCAGCCATGACATCATCTCCCTGGACAATAACTTGGGTCCACCTGCATATCAGAGGTCAGGCTAAGAAAATAAAAACTAGTATAGTCATGGGCCCTTTGGAATATACCTAAAATAGGCCTACTATCTACAAAACAGAGACCCCCCCCCAACTCTTCTACTAAACTATTCCAGCCTTTAGGTTCATGACTAGTCAACAATTTGTTTGGCTCTATATGTTAACTCTTCTTTCAGCCACGAGGTTCCAGATGCTACGAAGATGCCAACCAGACTTCTCTGGGCAGACAACCCCACCAATGTGTCTTGGAGCCGCACTTCCCCAGAGCTCTGCCCCACTAGGGAAAGAGAGAGGCAGGCTGGGAGCATGGAACACCCTGCCAACATCCATGTTCATCAGATAAGCAATTACAGAAGTCAGACCTTCCACCTTCTGTATCCCACAATGACTTTGGGTCTATATTCCCAGAGGGATAGAGAATAGGAAAGCTATCAGAGGAGGGGATGGGATATAGAGTTCTGGTGGTGGGAATTGTGTGGCTGTACGTCTCTTATCCTATAGTTTTTGTCAATGTTTCCTTTTTTTTTAATTTAAAAAAAAATCTTTATCTGTTGGATACAGACAGTCAGAAATTGAGAGGGAAGGGGGTGATAGAGAGGGAGAGAAACAGAGAGACATCTGCAGCCCTGCTTCACCACTTGCAAAGCTTTCCTCCTGCAGGTGGGAACCAGGGGCTCGAACCTGGGTCCTTGTGCACTGTAACATGTGCGCCATCACCTGGCCTCATCAGCGTTTCCTTTTTATAAATAAAAATTAAAAAAAAAGAATAGGGAAGCTATCAAGGGAGGGGATGGGATACGATTTCTGGTGGTGGGAATTGTACCTCTCTTATCCTCTGGTCTTGTCAGTGTTTTCATTTTATAAATAACAATTTAAAATAAATAAATAAATAAATAGAAGTAGGCATGTAGAACTTGGAAATACTAAATGTAACCATGTATATGATTTATGAGGATGTCTGTAAATGTTTATGGGAGCTAGAGTATTAGAATCCTATCTTTCTTTCTTTCTTTCTTTCTTATTAGTTATTTATTTTTAATTGTTTTATTTTTTTTAGTTGGGGAATTAATGTTTTACATTTAACAGTAAATACAATAGTTTGTACATGCATAACATTCTCCAGTTTCCCATTTAACAATACAACCCCCACTAGGTCCTCTGAATCCTTCTTGGACCTGTTCTGTATTCTCCCCACCCATCCACCCCAGAGTTTTTTTCTTTGGTGTGATATGCCAATTCCATTTCAGGTTCTACTTCTGTTTTCTTTTCTGATCTTGTTTTTCAACTTCTGCCTGAGAGTGAGATCATCCCATATTCATCCTTCTGTTTCTGACTTATTTCACTCAACATGATTTTTTCAAGGTCCATCCAAGATCAACTGAAAACGGTGAAGTCACCATTTTTTACAGCTGAGTAGTACTCCATTGTGTATATATACCACAACTTGCTCAGCCACTCATCTGCTGTTGGACACCTGGGTTGCTTCCAGGTTTTGGCTATTACAAATTGTGCTGCCAAGAACATATGTGTACACAGATCTTTTTGGATGGGTGTGTTGGGTTCCTTAGGATACATCCCCAGGAGGGGAATTGCAGGGTCATAGGGCAGGTCCATGTCTAGCCTTCTGAGAGTCTCCAGAGTGAGAATCCTACTTTTCTTCTTGGATACTATATAGAAACAAACCCAATAAAAATGAGTAGCATTTGTGCTCCAGTAGGTGAAAAAATAATGCTCTTCAACTTGATACAGTTTTAATAAAGGGGAGACCTCTGTCTGAATTTACTGTGGGCTTGTCTCATTAGAAAAATTTACTTTTCAGTGGATTTTAATAAACTATAGCAATAGTCAGTGGGTTCTACAATATTATGAATATCATGCCAAGTTATTGCAATTAGAAAACCTCCATCTTCACTTAAAAGTGTAATTTATTGGGGGCCTGGCGGTAGTGCAGCGGGTTAAGCGCACGTGGCACAAAGTGCAGGGACTGGTGTAAGGATCCCGGTTTGAGCCCCCAGCTCCCCACCTGCAGGGGAGTTGCTTCACAGGTGGTGAAGCAGGTCTGCAGGTGTCTATCTTTCTCTCCCCCTCTCTGTCTTCCCCTTCTCTCTCCATTTCTATCTGTCCTATCCAACAACAACGACAACAATAATAGTAACTACAGTACCGATGGACAACAACGGCAACAAAAGGGGAAAAAATCCAGGAGCAGTGGATTTGTAGTGCAGGCACCAAGCCCCAGCAATAACCCTGGGAGCAAAAAAAAAAAAAGTGTAATTTATTAAGTACAATACTGTAGACAACCTGAAAATTCTTAATAGCTATGCCTTTAATTTACAGATAATAAAAATAGGACAGGTTTATAATTTACATAGTCTTCAATTCTTTTTTTTTTTAAAGATGTTATTTATTTATCAATGAGAAAGATAGGAGGAGAGAGAGAAAGAACCAGACATCACCCTAGTACATGTGCTGCCAGGGACTGAACTCAGGACCTCATGCTTGAGAGTCCAATAATTTATCCACTGTACCACCTTCTGGACCACAACAAATCTTTTCTAGGCACTGGAATGACTAGGAAATGCAGTAACTGAGTGAAGAGTAGTCGCTTTCCTCCCTGCTTTTTCTTTTATTGTTGCTCTAAATACATTCTATACATCTTATCAATTAGCATTAGGTGAAAAAGTTAAGGTCACATCAATTAGCATCAGGTGAAATGGTTAACATCACATCAATTATGCAAAACTCCAGCTTTGAGCTAAAGCAATAATGAGCTCCCACTCAGGGGAATACTGTCTTGATATTACACTGCAGGTGTCTCTCTGTCTCTTTCCCTCTCTCTATCTCCCCCTCCCTTCTCAATTTGTCTCTATCCAATAATAACAATATTAAAAAGAGTTGGGCGGTAGCGCAGCGGGTTAAGTGTACGTGGTGTAAAGCGCAAGGACCAGCATAAGGATCCCAGTTCTAGTACCTGGCTCCCCACCTGCAGGAGAGTCACTTCACAGGCAGTGAAGCAGGTCTGCGGGTGTCTGTCTTTCTCTCCCCCTCTCTGTCTTCCCCTCCTCTCTCCATTTCTCTCTGTCCTATCCAACAACGAACGACATCAACAGTAACAATAATAATCACAACAAGGCTACAACAACAAGGGCAACAAAAAGGGGGGAAAATGGCCTCCAGGAGCAGTGGGTTCATGGTGCAGGCACCGAGCCCCAGAAATAACCCTGGAGGCAAAAAAAAAGCCCAAAAAAAAGATTTTATTTTTTTAGTACTGTATTTACTTATTGGATAGAAACAGAAATTGAGAGGGAAGGGGAAGATAGAGAAGGAGTGAAAAAGAGACATCAGTAGCCTGGCTTCACCACTGTTGGAGCTTCCCCAGTGCAAGGGCTTGAATCCATGACCTGTGCATGGTAACCTGTACATTCAGCCAGGTAAGCTGCTTCCCGACCTTTTCTTGCAACTTCTGAACTCATCTATTAGCCATTTTGTACATTACATGAGACTTCCTACATAGAAAATCACGGTTTATACAAGTTGAGGTAAGATGGTAAGAAACAAAATAGCTGGTACATGTGCCTTGGAAAAGTTGAAAAATAAGAATAAAGAAAACTCTTTTCTTAAAATATATAGCTTTTTTTGTAATGTGGAGGAGAGCCCCGGCCTTGTGATTTCAACAATGAGCAATAGAATCTACCCTGGATGAGAAGTGGAGGCTGAGGGAATGAGTGAGTGTGGCTTCCAGGAGGATAAAGCTGCTCTAGAGTACTGAAGGGTGAGAAAGGATGCATCAAGCAGGACTCATCCACATACAGAGGCTGACAATGACAATAGAGTAGTTTGAATGTCTAAGACTGTTAGTGGCAGAGTCATATTTTCTTGTCTTTCTCCTATGTTATTCACTGTATGTTTCTTCCACTTATAACTATGAAAGGAAACAACAGATTTTCCACTACTGTTGCCACAAAAATGTTTTCTTCTCTCTTCTGAGAGTGGAGTAGTCCGTTCCATAGTAATGAGTGAAGCCAGCCTAGAATGTCCTTACCTCTGGCCATGGAATACGAGCTCAGACCTATAGGGATGCAGAGGTTACACCGGCTCCTGTGTTGAATATGGGCCCCAGATCAGATTGATGGGGTTTACAGTTAATGGTATTTATACATTTTTCCCATTCTTGGGAGCTACTCTCTTCCCTCATCCAGCTTTCTAGTCTTCTTCCTAACTCTGACAGCACCTTCACAGACAATACCTTTAGCCTACCTGCGTGTTAGCTGTTGGGCTCCTGAAAGAATTAGCAGTCATAGACCTACAGTAGATTTCCTAACTTTCCCCAAAATGGAGAACTCAACTCTTATCTGCTATATTGTGATTATGCTTAGTATAATAAGGGATGAAAGACAGCGATCAGGTGGATTTACTCGTAAGTGGAGTCTAGAAGAGAGATTTTAAGTGAAACAGCTCACCGGGCCAGGTGAAAATCTAGTCCCTTATTGGTAAGTGCATTAGAAGAATGTCACTGTGAAATGAATTTATTTATTTATTTATTTATTATTTATAAAGGGAAATGAATTTTTTAAGGGGCAGATTATACCCCAGGATCCTAGAGTTTCGCTGGATCTTGACCAGCTAATTCAGGTCACTACTGGTTGTTTAGCCTTCACAGGTGGCTTCTGTGAACCACCACTGAAGCAGGTGCCCAGCAACACAGAAATCTGCTGCCAAACCAAGAGTCTGTATCCACATACAGACATACTGTTCCTTCCCAGGCCCAGCACCATTACAGTGCTCTTCTGAACTGTACCCCTGTTCCACCCTCAGCCTCCGTGGTATCAAGTAGCAACAGGCAGAATAGATGGGACTCTGCCCACTAAGCCAACTAAACTTGCACACATGTGGCCCTTAGCTGAGCCCTTGTCCCTGTCCTGAGAAGTGAGTGACTGAAGACCAACAACTTTCTGCCACGCCCCACTCAACTCCAGAACAACCCATCTGACAGGGTCAGCACCCAGGAAAACTCTCTTCAAGGAAGAAGAATTCTGGGAGTGGGTCTTGGCATCCTGAGCAGATCTAAATTGAAAACTCTGATTATTGTTTTCATTATGTACATGGTAATGATGCTGTGTAATCGGGGACAAACAGCCCCTTTTCCCAGATTAGATACAGATGAACAGGAAATAAGGTGGACAAAGTTATGGGTAATCAAATATATAAAGTTTTAGGAAAAATTCTTAATAATACTTACTCACCTCCTCTTATGAAATATGTTAAAACTCTACGTAAAATGCTATCTGCTAAGCCTATTACTCAGAAATGCATCACCCCAGAAGTACAACATTTCTGTAAAACCGCAAGGCCATCTAATCAAGAAATGAGCTTTACTTTCTGTTTCAGATATTGTTTATGTAAGGCTGAAAGATACATAAGTTCTCACTGGCTGAATAAAAATTGAGTTCAGATTCACCCTCCAACAGAGTGTGGTGTGTTCTGTTCTCCCCTGTGCCGACTCCTGACCCGCCCCCCCCCACCAGTCTCTTTGGGGACTCTGCTCCTTCCTGATGCTCTTCCGCTTGAGCGGTCCGTCACAACTTTCCTCAGAGAGTCTGTGGAAACTGCATGTCCCCACCAGGTGACCAAGGAGCATCAGTTTTACCCATGAAGCCTGCCTGAGCTTGCACCTCCCTCTTCTGAGTTGGGAGAATAACTGTGCATATGTAGCCCTCCTTTGGAGCTCATGAACCAGTTCTTTTTTTTTTTTTTTTTTTTAAAGATTTTATTTATTGATTCATGAGAAATGATAGGAGAGAGAGAGAAAGAACCAGACATCACTCTGGTACATGTGCTGCTGGGGATTGAACTTAGAATCTCATGCATGAGAGTCCAATGCCTCATCCACCTCCCAGACCATGAGCCAGTTCCTTTTGAAACAGAGAGATACAAGGGGCCCCACTATGCCCCTGTCAGGCAATCTTCCTGGTACTCTTAACTGACAGGGTTCTCACATAAAAAAAGGTCAACTTCAGTAACTCCTGGCAACCTACCTACATTTGCATACAAGCTGTGGGGACAGGCTGGATCTTCCTAGAACAAATTCTCATAATTTCTTTTTTTTTAATTTATTTATTTATTCATTCCCTCTTGTTGCCCTTGTTTTTTTATTGTTGTAGTTCTTATTGTTGTTGTTACTGATGTCATTGTTGGAAAGGACAGAGAGAAATGGAGAGAGGAGGGGAAGACAGAGAGAGGGAGAGAAAGACAGACACCTGCAGACCTGCTTCACCGCCTGTGAAGCAACTCCCCTGCAGGTGGGGAGCCGGGAGCTTGAACCGGGATCCTTACACCATGTGCTCTTAACCCCGCTGTACCACACCCCGACTCCCAAATTCTCATAATTTCATTTCCAGTGGTGCCTAATTAGATTAGGTGCCATCATCATAGAACCAGCTACAGCAGCTTCAACTTCTTTTTTTTTTTTTTTCGTGAGTCTGGCTAAAGGTTTGTTGATTTTGTTTACTCTTTCGAAGAACCAACATTTACTTTCATTGATCTTTTGTATGATTTTCCTATTCTCAATGTTTTTTATTTCTGCCCTAACTTTAGTGATTTCTGACCTTCTCGTTGCTTTAGGGTTCCTCTGTTGTTCTTCTAGGTCTTTAAGATGTGCAATCAGGCTGTTTATTTGTGCTTTTTCTTGTTTCCTAATGTGTGCTTGTATAGCTATGAACTTCCCTCTTAGGACTGTTTTAGCTGTGTCCAAATATTTTGATAGCTTGTGTCTTCATTTTCATTGAACTCTCAAAACATTTTGATTTCTTCCTTGATTTCCTCTTTGACCCAGAAGTTGTTAAGAAGCGTACTGTTGAGCTTCCACATTTTGGGACTGTTACTAATCTTTTGTTGATTGTTAAGTGTTAGTTTAATTCCACTGTGGTCTGAGAAGATGCTTGGGATGATTTCAATGCTCTTGAATTGGCTGATGCTGTCTTTGTGGCCTAATACATGGTCTATCCTTGAGAATGACCCATGTGGATTTGAGTAAAATGTGTATTCCAGTTTCTTGGGATGAATGACTCTGAAAATGGCCAGTAGTTCTAGTTTATCTATCTCTTCATTTAGCTCCCTTATGTTTTTATTGATTTTCTGCCTGGATGATCTGTCAAGTTGAGAGAGTGGGGTGTTGAAGTCCCCTACTATGATTGTGTTACTGTTAATATATTGCTGTAGCTCTTTCAGTAGAAGTTTGATGTATTTAGATGGCTTCTCATCTTTGATGCATAGATGCATATTGGGTGCATAGATGTTAATAATTGTTAAGTCCTCTTGATTGACTGATCCTCTGAGCATTAAGTAGTGTCCATTCCTATCTTTTTTAATCTTATCTATTTTAAAGTCTATCATGTCAGATATGAGAATAGCTGTTCCTGCCCTTTTTTGTGGGCCATTGGCTTGTATGATAGTTTTCCATCCTTTCACTTTAAGTCTGTGTTTGTCTTATTGAGTTAGGTGGGTTTCCTGTAGACAGCATATTGTTGGGTTGTGTTTTCTGATCCATCTTCCTACTCTGTGTCTTTTAACAGGTGAATTCAGGGCATTGACATTTATTGATATCAAAGATTGAAGATATTTTAACGCCATTCTTGTAGAGTTTAGAGTGTTTTGATATATGCCCTATTTATGGTGGTCTGGTTGTTTATAGGAGACCTTTCAGAACTTCTTTCAGGGCAGGCTTGGTGATGGTTGCTTCCTTCAACTGTTGCTTGTCTGAGAAGGTTTTGATGCCTCCATCTAGTCTGAATGACAGTCTAGCAGGATATAGTATTCTTGGCTGAAAGCCTTTCTCATTGAGCACTCGATAGATATCTTGCCATTCTCTTCTGGCCTGTAGTGTTTGTATGGAGAAGTCTGCTGCTAATCTTATGGGTTTTCCTTTGTAGGTGACTGTTTTTCTCTTGCAGCCTTGAGGATCCTTTCTTTATCCTTATTCCTTTCCATTCTAAGTATGATATGTCTTGGTGTCTTTAGGTCTGGGTTACTTCTGTTTGGGACCCTCTGGGCTTCTTGAATCTTTATGTCTTTGATGTTGTCTAGACTAGAGAAGTTTTCAGCTATTATGGCCTGGAAAATGCTTTCTTCCTCTCCTTCTCTTTCTTCCTCTGGTATGCCAATAATGCGTATATTGTTTCTTTTGAAGTCATCCCATAGGACTCTGTTGTTGTTTTCAGCATCTCTTAATCTCTTTTTGAGATCTCTTACTTCTTTTTTTATTTCCTTTTGTTACCCTTGTTGTTTTATTGTTATAGCTATTATTGTTGCTGTTGTTGTTGGATAGTACAGAGAGATGTGGAGAGAGGAGGGGAAGACAGAGAGGGGGAGAGAAAGACACCTACAGACCTGCTTCACCACTTGTGAAGTGAATCCCCTGCAGGTGGGGAGCTGGGGCTCGAACCAGGATACTTTGGCCGGTCCTTGTGCTTTGCGCCACGTGTGCTTAAGCCGCTGTGCTACGGCCAGACTCCCTTCTTACTTCTTTTTTAGTTGTCTCTAATTCATCCTCAATCTTGCTAATTCTGTCTTCAGCCTCATAGATTCTATTCTCTCTGCCCTCTACTGCTTTCTGGAGTTCATCTATTTTGTTGCCCTGCTCTGATAGTGTTTTAGCTTGGTCAGCTAGTTGCATTCTTAGCTCAGCGATTTCAGCTTTCAGCTCTCTAATAACCATGAGATAATTAGTATTTTCTTCCATATTCTCATTTGTTGTTCCTGTATTTCTGATTACAATTTTTTCAAATTCTTTACTCACTCCTGTTATTATTTCCTTAGCTAATGTTTGGATGTTGAACTCGTTATTTTGTGCTTCACCCTCTGGAGGACTTTTAGCTGGACTCTTGTCCTGGTTCGATTCTCCAATATTTTTTCTTGTTGTTTTAACCATTTTATATATTATGTTATGAGTTCCCTTTATCAGTACTTTTCAAATTATTGATCACTATTGCCTGGATTGACTTGTGTCTAAGTAAGTTAATTAAGGGGTTTACAGTGGTGGAAGTTAATAGTTGTTTCAGTCCCTGAGTTGGAGCTCAGTGGTTTAAAAGCCTCTTTTTTTTTTCTTTCTTCCCTGTAGGCTATGGGAGCCTGAGGGCTTTTAAACTATCAATAGGCTTCTTAGCTTAATCACTGACTCCTGACCAAGAGATAAAGCAGGGTGTGGCAGAGATAATCCAGTGGTTATGCAAAGAGACTTTCACAGCCCCTCAGCTATGCCACCGAGGTATAGGTCTTCTGAGTTTCCCAGTTAGATCTCTGTCCCCTGGTGTCCCTTCCTGTCGCTGCTCCAGATTCTGAGGGTAGTAGCAATGGAGACTCAGAGTTGCACTTGGTGAGTCTCTGGGGAGTCCTCTCCTCCCTTCAGCTGTCCCCTTGTTGGTGGAGCAGACTGGAGGTGGTGTCTCAACTGATAAACTGCTGAACTGTTAGCAGTCACTTAATCTCTCCTTAGGCTCCTCTCTCCTCTCTGACACCAGCCACACATGTTTGTACTCACGGGTGATTTACTGGGTTCCTGTGGTCATTCTAGTCCTGTCTTGTTTCGGTCTGGGGTGGTCTCCCTTGGTATTCCTAGTTGATCCGGGAGAGGAGAGGACAGGAGAGGAGAGAAAGCAATCTGCTGCTCCTAGCTCTGCCTCCAGAAGTCCTCTTTTTTTTTTTTTTCAAGTAATCCTTTATTGAAGCATCTTCCTTTTTAAATTCTTAACTAGCTGGGCATTCCACAGCACCATTGTTGATGTCATCTATGATGTCATGAGGATGGTGGCCATCAACATTGCAACCCACAGATTGAGCAGTCCCCAGGATTTCTTTGATGGTTCCAGAGAGTTCTCTAGCTAAAGACTGGTGCCTCATTTGTCGGGCAATGTTGACAATTTCATCAAAAGTGATGTTTTCACTGTGCTTAATATTTTTCTGATTCTTTCTGTCTCTTGGCGGTTCCTTGAGAGCTTTAATGATGAGGGCTGAAGCAGAGGGTACCACCTCAATCTGGGCCTGTCTGTTCTGGATTGTGAGTTTTACTGTGATCCTCAGACCCTTCCAATCACCAGTAGCCTTGGCAATGTCATCATCAACTTTTTTTGGAGACAGACCGAGCGGCCCAATCTTGGGGGCCAGGGCAGAAGTGGCGCCGACTTCCCCGCCGGTGCAGCACAGGCACACGACTTTGATCTTGTTGGGGTCGAACTTTGGTGGCATGGTGGAGGTGTCTGGTGTTGGACGAACCTGGATTCAGGACTACCGAAGAAAGTTGCACCTTGGCCTCCTCCGAGCTGAAAACCAAAAGTAGGAGCTTCAACTTCTAACCAGGTGCCTCCACAGCAGATCGATTGCTCTTACGCCCAGTTACTAACTGTTGGATATCCTCAGTTATCTCTACCACCATCCATCCTGTGCACTGTGCAGAGAAAATCATTTCTCTAATAATGATTTGCTACCCCTGGATAGAGCCAATCAACAAGGATCTATACTAGATCCCAGTATAGAACACTGAAATACACCACGTGAGAATGGGCTTCATCAATAAAACATGAAAAGATAAAGTATTGGAGAGGATGAGAAGAGAGAAAGAGAGCAGAACTCTACTACACTGCTGGTGGGAGGGCAAACTGGTGAAGCCATTATGGAGAACAGTGTTGAGAAGCCTTAAACAAGCACAAATGGAAAAACCTTATGATCCAGCAATTCCACTCCTAGGCATTTACCCAAAAGATATAATAACACTGATTTTAAGGAATTATATGCACCCCATTGTTCATAGCAGCATAATTCACAACAGCCAAAATTTGGAAACAACCAAAATGTCTTTCAACCAATTACTGGATAAATCAGTTGGGCGGGGGGCAATGGGCAGTAGCGCAGCAGGTTAAGCACACATGGCGCAAAGTGCAAATATCTGTGTAAGGATCCCAGTTCAAGCCCTCGGCTCCCCACCTGCGGGAGGGGGGTTGCTTCACAAGTATTGAAGCAGGTCTGCAGGTGTCTATCTTTCTCTCCCCCTCTCTGGATTCCCCTCCTCTCTCCATTTCTCTCTGTCATATCCAACAACAACAATATAACAGCAATGGAAAAAGAAAAATGGCCACCAGGAGCAGTGGACGTATGGTGCAGGCACCGAGCCCCATCAATAACCCTGGAGGGAAAAAAAAAAAAAAAGGGAAAAAGGAAAAAAATCAACAATTAAACAACAGGACTGGGGAGATAGTGTGCACAGGACTTGAGGTCCCAGTTTCAATCCCCAGCAATGCTCTAGTCTCCCTTATCTCTCTCCTTCTCCCTCTCCCTCTCCCTCTCCCTCTCCCTCTCCTTCTCCCTCTCCCTCTCCCCCTCTCTCTCCAATAAATCTCAAAGAAAGAAAAAAAAAGAAACAAACTTTAAACTAGAAGTTGGAACACTGAATAATCTTACATGAGGTACAATTAAACAAACTAAATGAAGAAACAAAGACAAATGCAAACAAACTCTTAGCCTCTGACCGCAGAGCTGTGGTTACTGGAAGGGAAGAGGGGACTGACTGGACTGTGGTGGTGGCTGTGTCATGGCAACACACATCTCACACAAGAGGTGTGAACTTTTGTAAATTAACATTACCACAAATTAAATAAATGCAAAGGACCTGGGAGGTAGCTCCTTGGTACAGTGTATACCCTGTTGGATGTAAGGTTCTAGGCTCGAGTCTTGGTGCCACTTAAGGTTTGTCTACAGCAGAGGAGCTTTGTGGATGAAGTGGTGTCTCTCTCTGTCCCAAATAAGTAGAAATATTGGCTCAACCTTCCACCTTCTGTACCCCATAATGATCCTGGGTCCATAGTCCCAGAAGGATAAAGAATAAGAAAGCTTCCAATGGAGGGGTTGGGATGCAGAACTCTGGTGGTGTGAATTGTGTGGAATTGTACCCCTCTTACCCCAGGGTCGTGTTGATCATTATTAAATCAATCAATTTCCTGGCTCCCCACCTGTAGGGGAGTCGCTTCACAAGCAGTGAAGCAGGTCTGCAGGTGTCTATCTTTCTCTCCCCTTCTCTGTCTTCCCCTCCTCTCTCCATTTCTCTCTGTCCTGTCCAACAACGAACGACATCATCAACAATAATAATAACTACGGCAAGGCTACAACAACAAGGGCAAAAAAAGGGGGGAAAAAGTGGCTTCCAGGAGCAGTGGATTCGTAGTGTAAGCACCGAGTCCCAGCAATAACCCTGGAGGCAAAAAAAAAAAAAGTCTTCTTTGTAAAATTGATCTGTTCATTTTTGAATTGCCTCCAGAGTTATTGCTGGGATTCAGTAAGACAGACAGACACCTATAGTACTGCTTCACTGCTCATGAATCTTCCGTCCTACAGATAGGGACTGGGGACTTGAACTAGGGTCCTTATGCATGGTAATGTGTGCACTTCATGGGTGGTGCCACCACCCAGCTGCCCTAAAATCTTCTATTTCTGCCTAGTCACTTCCCAATCTTCTCTAGCTCCTGGATACTATTATGTTACTGTCTCCATAGTTTTGCTCGATCAATAATATTATCTAGTTGAGGTTAATAAGTAACTTACATTTATTTATTTTTATCATTTTATTGAGGGCTTAATAGTTTACAGTATAGCTGTGGACACATAGATATAAAAAGCAACTTTTGTTTATTTATTTTGCCTCCAGGGTTATTGCTGTGGCTTGGTGTTTGCACTACAAATCCGCTGCTCCTGGTGGCCATTATTTTTCCATTGTTGCTGTTGCTGTTGCTGCTCCTGTTGGATAGGACAGAGAGAAATGGAGAGAGGAGGGGAAGACAGAGAGGGGAGAGAAAGATAGACACCTGCAGACCTGCTTCACCGCCTGTGAAGTGACCACTCCCCCCCCCCGCAGGTGGGGAGCCATTTTTGAGCTAGTAGTTTTGAAAGATTATGCCAGTATTTAGATTTTTCTAACTTGCCTATGAATGCCCACTTGTTCACCGAGTAACTTTGTTCTACTTCATTAGATTTGCTCCTTGTTCAAAGACCGATTGACCACATTTGTGTTTTTCATCTGTTTTTTTTTTTTTTCATTACAGTCTATACTATATTAAATAAGATTGTTTTAAAGCCACAGTCTGGCAATTCCTGTCACAAATGAATCTGGTTCTTAAGCTTCTTTAGTCTCTTTAAACTGTGTGTGTATGTGTGTGTGTATGTATGTGTGTGAGTGTGTGTATGTGTGTGTATATGTGTGTATGTGTGTGAGTATATGTGAGTGTGTATGAGTGTATGTGAATGTGTGTGAATATGTGTGAGTGCGAGTTAATATATGTGTATGTGAGTGAATGTATGTGTGAGTATGTGTGTGTCAGTGTGTATGTGAGTGTGTGTATGTGAGTGTGTGT
The DNA here is from genome assembly GCF_950295315.1 of Erinaceus europaeus. Taxonomy (NCBI): domain Eukaryota; kingdom Metazoa; phylum Chordata; class Mammalia; order Eulipotyphla; family Erinaceidae; genus Erinaceus; species Erinaceus europaeus. Next base: position 11,547,619 of record NC_080182.1, on the reverse strand, counting down.
ATGTGAGTGTGTGTATGTGAGTGAGTATGTGAGTGTGTATGTGAGTGTGTATGTGAGTGTGTGTATGTGAGTGTGAGTATGTGAGTGTGTATGTGTGTGAGTGTGTGTATGTGAGTGTGTGTATGTGAGTATATGTATGTGAGTGAGTATGTGAGTGTGTATGTGAGTGTGTATTTGAGTGTGTATGTGAGTGTGTGTGTGTTTCCATCTCCCGCAACAGGGTTATTGCTGCAGCTCTGAGCCTACATGATTTCATTGTTACTTGCAGCATATTTTTGATAAGGGGTGAAAGAAAAAGGGAGGGAGTGTGGAGAGAGAGAGAGTCCGAGATCTGTAGCACTCTCCACTGCTTGTGAGACTTCTCTCCTGTAGGTAGGAACCAGCATGATGAACCTGGGTCCTCACATATGGTAGTGTGTGCTCTGCTGGGTGGGCTGCCGCCGGCCCTTCCTCTGAGTGTGTGTGTGTGTGTGTGTGTGTGTGTGTGTGTGTACCAGGTCTCAGTTATTTTTAGTGAGCCCATGTCTCTGGACTGTGACCTTCACAGGTAACTCTCCACCGGCCCATTCAGATGAGAAGAGACAGCAGGACCAGCACAGGCTGAGTGTAAGAGGGGTTTTCTCTCTGACACTCACTAAGAGAACATGGTAATGTTTCAGGAGGTGACATTCACAGACCGGGCCATACAGGGTGGGATGTGTGTGAGGCTGGAGTCTTCTTTCTTTCCTTTTTAAAGATTTTATTAGTGATTCAATATTGATATACAAAATGACATGTCAACAGAGGTATAATTCCATACTGTCCCCACCACCAGACTTCTGAATCCCAAGTCACTTCATTGCAAACCACCGCGGTTCTCCCAAGGTTATAGACATGGGTTAACTGTCACCTCTGCAACTAACTGTCTACATTTGTACATAATTGCCCTCTTTTACATCCAGGCCCAGTCCTCCCTTCCCCTCCAAGCCACACATAACCTTATTGCTACATCCAAATATCTCTCTCCTGATGGAGCTGGAGTTCAGAGCCCTCTTATCCTCTGCCTCCTATCACTTCTCCCCCAATTGTTTTTGGGGTGCAAAAGGTGGGAGGCTTCTGTAACTGCTTCTCTGCTGGACATGGGCATTGACAGGTCGATCCCTACTCCCAAAGGCTGGAGTGTCCACTCTTGTCCTGCCCACACAGTACTGCCCACACAGTGCTCCCAGACTTCCCTGCTCAGGGCTACTTCCTGTGGAGGTTTCTGTCCTGGGTCGTTGGGACTGCTGTGGCCAGCTCAGTCTCTCTCACACTCGTCAGATCTGGAATGCTCAAGAGTTACATGAGACGAGTGATGGTTTTGACAGGCAGATCTAGAGTGCCTGAAAGGGAAGGGCTAATGTGGGCGTGGAGGTTGTCAGCTGTGAATCTTCCTTCCAGATCCTTTCTTTCTTTCTTTCTTTCTTTCTTTCTTTCTTTCTTTCTTTCTTTCTTTCGTTCTTTCGTTCTTTCGTTCTTTCTTTTCTTTCTCTCTCTCTCTCTCTCTTTCTTTCTTTTTAAAATTTCTTTATTGGGGAATTAATGTTTTACATTCTACAGTAAATACAATAGTCTGTACATGCATAAAATTTCTCAGTTTTCCACATAACAATACAACCCCCATAGGTCCTCTGTCATCCGTTTTGGACCTGTATTCTCCCCCCCACCGACCCACACCAGAGTCTTTTACTTTGGTGCAATACACCAATTAATTCCAAGTCAGGTTCTACTTGTGTTTTTTCATCTTGTTTTTCAACTTCTGCCAGAGAGTGAGATCATCCCATATTCATCCTTCTGTTTCTGACTTATTTCATTTAACATGAATTTTTCAAGGTCCATCCAAGATCGGCTGAAAATGGTGAAGTCACCATTTTTAATAGCTGAGTAGTACTCCATTGTGTATGTAGACCACAACTTGCTCAGCCACTGTTGGACACCTGGGTTGCTTCCAGGTTTTGGCTATTACAAATAGTTTTCCACCTCCTTTTTTCCCTCCCCTTCCCCCTCTCTCCCCCTTCCCTCCTCTCCCACCCCCTCCTCCTCTTCTGTTGTTCACTTGTATGGGTGGGGGTGGCTTATGGTAGTACTGGGAACCAAACCTGGCACCTCTGGTGCCTCAGACATGAAAATCCACAAACCAGTGTGCTATGCAAATTCCTAAAACTCATTCATAAACCGCCATGCTAGCTCCCCAGTCCAACTCCTCTCGTTTCTGTGTAGACTTTCCATCAAGAGGCACTGAAAGTCCTCTCTGGGTCTAAAACTTCACTGGCAGAGAGAGATTGAGTCCAAAGTTCTGTTTCACAGTTGAGGAAAACACTGAGACCCATTGCAGGGAAGCAATATATCCAGGGTTAAGAGTTATGGGAAAGGTTATAGACTGACATTTAGCTTATTGATCTTGGTCTAACACACCTTTCTTGGCTCCACCCTTCAATTCCTCTTCTTTAAAACACGGACTGAAGAAAAAAAAAAAGGCAAGATTTAAAGGTGCCAAAAGATGTTTCAGTACCTGGCACCCTGTTTTGGGCAGCAGATTTGGGGCCAGGTGGTGGTGCCCCTGGTTGAGTGCACATGTTACAATGCACAAGGACCCAGGTTTGAGCCTCCCTATCCCTACCTTCAGGGAGAAAGCTTCAGGAGTGATGAAGCAAGGCTGCAGGTGTCTCTCTTCCTCTCTATCTCCCCCTAACCTCTCGATTTCTGTCTCTATCCAATAAAGATAATAAAAACAGTTTTTTAAAGAATTTATTTATTATTCATGAGAAAGATAGGAGAGAGTGTGGTCTGGGAGGTGGTGCAGTGGGTAAAGCACTGGACTCTCAAGCATGAGGTCCTGAGTTCAATTCCCAGCAACACATGTACCAGAGTGATGTCTGGTTCTTTCTCTCTCCTATCTTTCTCATGAATAAATTAAATCTTAAAAAAAAAAAAAAGAAAGATAGGAGAGAGAAAGAGCCAGATATCACTCTGGTACATCTGCTGCTGGGGATTGAACTCAGGCCCTCATGCTTGAGAGTCCAATGCTTTATCCACTGCGCCACCTCCTGGACCACCATAAAAGCACTTTTTAAAAAGAAGCAGCAAACTATAGCCTGTTCCGTGGGCTAAGCAATGAAGAGGGGGAGCCCTCAGGGGTGAGCCTTAGTTGTTTGTATGTGTGTGGGGATACCCTTTCCTTGACCTGGGTGATGGGAGGAGGAAGGGGAAGGCCAGGCTGGCTGGTGGAGGACATAGCTGACAGGTTGACCTGGAGCATATGAGCATAAGATGCCAGGCTCTCCTGTGCAGAAATGATCTGTCAGGGATTGGATGGTCAGACCATGCAGGCTGAATCCATCCAACTAAGGAATAAACCGGGCTGGGGGAAAAAAGGGGGCCTGTTGGCCCTCTTGTGTGCAGACAGGACTTTCAGAGGGGGCAGGTTTCCTGGGTCTGAGAAGAGATGACAAGCAGATGCAGGAATGCACCTGGAGGAAGGAGGACCAAGAGGAGTGAGGGTAGTCTTCAAGTGGAGAGCATCCTGTGAACTAAGAGCTACTTTTTTTTTTTAATTTAAGAAAGGGGGCATTAATAAAACCATAGAATAAGAGGGTACAGTTCCGCACAATTCCCATAACCTGATCTCCATATCCCACCCCCTCCCCTGATAGCCTTCCCATTCTCTATCCCTCTGGGAGCATGGATCCAGGGTCTTTGTGGGTTGCAGAGGGTGGAAGGTCTGGCTTCTGTAATTGCTTCCCCACTGAACATGGGCGTTGACTGGTCGATCCATACTCCCAGTCTGCCTCTCTCTTTCCCTAGTAGGGTGGGTCTCTGGGGAAGCGGAGCTCCAGGACACATTGGTGGAATTGTCTGTCCAGGGAAGTCTGGTCAGCATCTTGCTGACATCTGGAACCTGGTGGCTGAAAAGAAAGTTAACATACAAAGCCAAACAAATTGTTGAACAATCATGGACCTAAAGACTGGAATAGTGCAGATGAAGTGTTGGGGGGTGTTCCCTGCATGCTCTTGTGTACTTCTGCTTTCAGGTATATATGTTTTCCCTAGTTTATGGGCATGTGTGAACTAAGAGCTACTTCTTTATTTATTTTTATTTTTTTATTTCTTTATTGGAAAATTAATGTTTTACATTCAACAGTAAATACAATAGTTTGTACATGCATAACATTCCCCAGTTTCCCATATAATAATACAACCCCCACTAGGTCCTCTGTCATCCTTCTTGGACCTGGATTCTCCCCATCCACCCACCCCCACCCCAGAGTTTTTTACTTTGGTGTGATACGCCAATTCCATTTCAGGTTCTACTTTTTTTTTTTTTTTCTGATCTTGTTTTTCAACTTCTGCCTGAGAGCGAGATCATCCCATATTCATCCTTCTTTTTCTGACTTATTTCACTTAACATGAATTTTTCAAGGTCCATCCAAGATCGGCTGAAAACGGTAAAGTCATCATTTTCTACAGCTGAGTAGTATTCCATTGTGTATATAAACCACAACTTGCTCAGCCACTCATCTGTTGTTGGACACCTGGGTTGCTTCCAGGTTTTGGCTATTACAAATTGTGCTGCCAAGAACATATGTGTACACAGATCTTTTTGGATGGATGTGTTGGGTTCCTTAGGATATATCCCCAGGAGGGGAATTGCAGGGTCATAGGGTAGGTCCATTTCTAGCCTTCTGAGAGTTCTCCAGACTGTTCTCCACAGAGGCTGGACCAACTTACATTCCCACCAGCAGTGTAGGAGGGTTCCTTGGACCCCACACCCTCTCCAGCATTTGCTGCTGTTACCTTTTCTGATGTATGACATTCTCACAGGAGTGAAGTGGTATCTCATTGTTGTCTTAATTTGCATTTCTCTGACAATCAGAGACTTGGAGCATTTTTTCATGTGTTTCTCAGCCTTTTGGATCTCTTCTGTGGTGAATATTCTGTCCATGTCCTCCCCCCATTTTTGGATGGGGTTATTTGTTGTCTTGTTGTTGAGTTTGGCAAGCTCTTTATATATGTTGGTTATTAAACTCTTGTCTGATGTATGGCATGTAAAGATCTTCTCCCATTCTGTGAGGGGTCTCTTGGTTTGGGTAGTGGTTTCTTTTGCTGTGAAGAAGCTTTTTAATTTGATGTAGTCCCATAGGTTTATACTTGCCTTAGTCTTATTTGTAATTGGATTTGTTTCATTGAAGATGTCTTTAAAATGTATGCGGAAAAGAGTTCTGCCAATATTTTCCTCTAAGTATCTGATAGTTTGTGGTCTAACATCCAAGTCCTTGATCCACTTGGAATTTACTTTTGTATTTGGTGAAATAGAGTGGTTCAGTTTCATTCTTCTGCATGTTTCAATCCATTGTTTCCAACACCATTTGTTGAAGAGACTCTGCTTTCCCCATTGAATAGTCTGGGCCCCTTTGTTAAAGATTAGATGTCCATAGGTGTGGGGGCTCACTTCTGGGCCTAAGAGCTACTTCTAGCAAAAGGATGGCACTTCCTTCCCAAGGCAGGCTGGGAAATATCCGGCAATGCCCTTCATTACCACAAGGTGGCAGCACCACACTAAATGGCACTTTATCTTGAGGGGTCGAATATAGTACTTCCTCATTTCTTTACAAGCGATCTTGGAAACTGCCATGTGTGGGGCACAGGAGATAATATCTAGAGGTAGATTGATATATATCCTCATGGAGCCTCCATTTTCTTAAAATTTCTTTATCGGGGAATTAATGTTTTACATTCGACAGTAAATACAACAGTTTGTACATGCATAACATTTCTCAGCTTTCCATTTTGTTGTTTGAACTTCTTTTCAGTATTTTATTTTAATAAGAGAGGTGGATGAGAGAGATAGAGACCAGAGCACTGCTCAGCTCTGGCTTATGATGGTGCTAGGGGCTGAACCTGGGAGCTCAGAGCCTCAGGCATGAGAGTCTGTTGCATAGCCATTGAGCCTCCATTTTTTTTCTTCTTTTTTTTTTTTTATTTAAGAAAGGATTAATTAACAAAACCATAGGGTAGGAGGGGTACAACTCCACACAATTCCCACCGCCCAATCTCCATATCCCACCCCCTCCCCCGATAGCTTTCCCATTCTCTAGAGCCTCCATTTTTAAAGAGGTAGATACAAGCGAACTACCTGCCTGCCAGTTAAACTCCAAAGCTTTATTCTGTTCCTAGTTTCAGGAAAATCATTGTAGAATGTGATATATATGGTGTATTGCACCAAAGTAAAAGATTCTGGGTGTGTGTGAGAGGGGGAGGAGGGTTCAGGTCCTGGAACATGATGGCAGAGGAGGATCTAGTGGGGGTTGTATTGTTTTTTGGAAATGTTATGCATGTACAAACTATTGTATATTACTGTTGACTGTAAACCAATAATCCCCCAATAAAGAAAAATTTTTAAAGAGTGTGATAGATATAGTTATAGGGACATATATGTATTCTCTCCTCCTTAAACAAAAGGTACTGAGCAGAACTTCACATACTAGGGCCGCCACTAACTTGTGCACCCACTCAGGGAATAGACGACCTCTCCAAGTAACTCCCATTTCTATGCTCATATGATGTGATTCTGACCTTTGTCCATTTGAGAGAAAGACTCTATGCTGTCCTCTGGTACCTGGGCAGACTGACTATGATGGAGAGAGACTTTATGATTTCTGAATGTAGATTCTAAAAGGCAACATTTGATTGTCTGGGGATCCTGGAACCCAGTCACCATGCTGAGGGGCCAGGCAAGTAATGGATGGAGATATTCTTTTTCCTTTTTTATTTATTCCCTGTTTGTTGCCCTTGTTGTTTTATTGTTGTAGTTATTGCTGTTGTTGTTGTTGGATAGGACAGAGAGAAATGGAGAGAGGAGGGAGAGACGGGGGGAGAGAAAGACAGACACCTGCAGACCTGCTTCACTGCCTGTGAAACCACTCCCCTGCAGGTGGGGAGCCGGGGGCTTGAACTGGGATTCTTCCACCGGTCCTTGCACTTTGTGCCACCTGCACTTAACCCGCTGCCCTAGACTTAACCTGCCTTAACCGCCTGACTCCCTGGAGATATTCTATAGAGATGAGCCAAAGCCACCAGCCCGTATCCCTGACTTTCTTGCTAACAGGCAGCATCAGTTGCTGGCAATAGGACCAAGCTATCTGGATGTGGGCATCCCAGACTCAAGGTGAACTTCCCCACCGGATACCATACTAGACAGAGAAGAGCTGTGCCTGACCGCAGCACTATGAGCAAAGGAAATCATTCTAATTGTGGTTTATATTTGTCTTTATTTATTTACCAAATGAGACAGAGATGGCGAGAAAACCAGAGTATTTCTCAGCACATGGGATATCGGGGGCTCAATTTGGAACTTGAAGCCTGAGAATCCAGTGCTTTGTCCACTGCATCAACTCTTGGGCTTTTGTTCTTGTTTTAAGCCACTCAAGTGTGCAGTGGTTGCTTTAGAAATAGAGGAAGTGGGAGCTGGGCTGTAGCACAGCGGGTTAAGCGCACATTAAGCGCACGTGGCACAAAGCACAAGCACCTGCTTAAAGATTCCAGTTCAAGCTCCCCCCAATCCCTTCTCCCCACCTGCTGGGGAGTGGCTTCACAGGTGGTGAAGCAGGTCAGCAGGTGTCTGTCTTTCCCACCCCCTCTCTGTCTTCCCCTCCTCTCACCATTTCTCAATAAAAAACAACAAGGGAAACAAAAGAGAAAATAAATAAATATAACAAATAAAGAAAGAAATAGAGGAAGGTTGGAAGAGAGTACTGGGTGGGGTGCTTGCCTTGCCATGCAAGTGAACTAGGTTTAAGCCCCAGCACCACATAGAAGCACCAAAGTGTTGGAGGATCCTTTGTATCTCCCTCTCTCTCAGATAAAGTCAGTATGGGAGCAGTGAAATAATACACAAAATAGAAAAAAGAAACAGAGAATAGAAAAAAGAAGGAACAACAAGGGCAACAAAAGGGAATAAATAAAATATTTTTTAAAAAGTAGGAAAAGAAAGAAAATAGAAACCAGAGGAATAAAATATATAACCTTAGAAATTATGCCATGCAAAAATGAGTCAAGTCATGGGGCCCTTGGAATGTACCTAAAATAGATTTCCTAGTTTCTTCCAACATGAAGACCCCCAAATCTCATCTGCTCTATTAGATTCCTGCTTATTAGACTGTTCGTTCTGCTTTATATCTTAATACTTTCAGTCACCAAGTTGAAGATGATACCATGAAGCTAACTTGACTTTCCTGGGCAGACAACCTCACCAATGTGTCCTGGAACCTCACCTCCCCAGAGCCCTGCCCCACTAGTGAAAGATAGAAACAGCCTGTGGGTGTGGATCGACCTGTCAACGCCTATGTCCAGTGGAGAAGCAACTACAGAAGCCAGACCTTCCACCTTCTGCACCCCATAAAGACCTTTGGTCCATATTCCTAGAGGGATAAAGAACAGGGAAGCTCCCAATAGAGAGGATGGAATACAGAACTCTGGTTTTGGGAATTGAATTGTATGGAATTGTAGCCCTCTTAACCCACAATCTTGCCAATCATTATTAAATCACTAGTAAAAAAATAAAAAGAAAAGAAAATTTCTATCTCCTTTTTTCTCCTCCTTGAGTATTTTATAAAGCAATAAAATCAGTTACAAGTAGTTAAATCCATGAGGATGAGGTAAAATGTGCATTTAAGAATAATTAAAAGGGGGCCATGTGGTGGTGCACCTGGTTGAGTACACATGTTACAGTGTGCAAGGACCCAGGTCTAAACCCCAGGTCCCCACCTGCAGGGAGAAAACTTTGCAAATGGTGAAGCAGGACTGCAGGTCTCTCTCTCTCCTCTCTTTCTTTTCCCTTTCTATTTCTGGCTGTTACTATCCAATAAATAAATAAAGACAATTAAAAAAAAAGAATAACTAAACTTCCATTTCAGAATCTTTCTCAACTGCTCTCCCAAGATGAAACCCCCATTATTGGCCCTTTTCTTTCTTCATTTATTCCCTTACTGTTTGGGAATACATCCTAAGTATGTAAAAAAAAAAAAGAAAGATGGATTCCTTCAGCCTTTGTACTGTGCTAGTAACTGAGCTTGGTCTAAAACTCTATAAATTGATTTTCTTTTTTTAAAAAATATTTATTTATTCCTTTTTTTATTGTTGTAGTCATTGTTGGATAGGACAGAGAGAAATGGAGAGAGTAGGAGAGAAAGATAGACACCTGCAGACCTGTTTCCCTGCCTGTAAAGTGACTCCCCTGCAGGTGGGGAGCCGGGGGCTCAAACCGGGATCCTTCTGCCGGTCCTTGCACTTTGCGCCACCTTCACTTAACCCGCTGTGCTACTGCTCGACTCCCAGAAATTGATTTTCATCCTCTAGATGCCAGGGTTGCTGAGGACATCTTGATACTCTTTCATTTGAAGGTAACACTTGTTGCTGCTGCTACTATTCATTTTCTCACAGAGGGAGCCTTTAAAATTGCCTTTTAGGGAGGACAGGACCTAAGTCCCTCTGGCAGAACAAGATGACGGTTTGGTTGGAGATGAAATGTTCCTATCTTGGGGGAATGTGGAAATGTATCTTCATGACAGCAACAAGCCTCTAAAGCAGCATTTCTTCAACACAGTCATAGTGGAGTGGGGAAAACAAGCAAACAAACACAGGGCTTGTTGATAAGAGTGACTGATTCCCAACTTCTGCTCCCCTAAATTTGGCATCAACAATCAGATATGTCCTTAACAAGAGTTGTTAAGTCCCTGAGATGAAGATAAATTGAGCAGGAGTGGAGTGGGGGAGATAGCATACTGATTATGCAAAAAGACTTTCATGCTTGAGGCTACAAGGTTCCGGGTTCCATCCCCTGCGCCAACATAAATCAGAGCTAAGCAGTGCTCTGGGGAGAAAAGAGGAGGAGGAGGAAGGGAAGAAGGAGAAGGAGGAGAAGAAGGAGAAGATGAAGAAGGAAGAGGAAGAAGAAGAAGGAGGAGGAGGAGGAGGAGAAGAAGGAAGAGGAAGAAGAAGGAGGAGGAGGAGGAGAAGGAAGAGGAAGAAGAAGAAGGAGGAGGAGGAGGAGAAGAAGGAAGAGGAAGAAGAAGGAGGAGGAGGAGGAGGAGAAGGAAGAGGAAGAAGAAGAAGGAGGAGGAGGAGTAATTAATTGTAAATGACTGAACCTCCTCCTGACTATCTCTCAGAATGGGGAGCACAGCAGACAAGGGCTCTGAACTCCAAGCAGGGTTCGTCCTGTAAGGGAGGTGAATCAGAGGGCAGAGCTCATGCTTTGTAGGCCTGAGGCCCTGGGTTCCATTTTGGTTCCATTACCGGCACTCATTGAATATGATCAGAGCAGTGTTCTGGTCTCCACCCCCTGCCTTGTTACATAAAATAGTTAATAATAAAAAATTAATAAAGCAGGGTTTGGGGAGGAAGAGATTGCCTTCTTCCTTCCTTCCTTCATTCCTTCCTTCCTTCCTTCCTTCCTTCCTTCCTTCCTTGCTTTCTTTCATCTTCAGGGTTATCACTGGGGCTTGGTGCCACACTAAGAATTTACTGCTTCTGATGGCCATTTATTTTTCTTTTTTTCTCTTTTAATTTATTTCTTTATTGAATAGGACAGAGAAAAATTGAAAAGGGAGGGGGAGATAGGGAAAGAGAGAGAGAGAGAGAGACCTGCAGATCTGTTTCAACACTCAAGATGCATACCCCTGCAGATATGTGCACTTGACCCAGTAAGCCATCACCCGGCCACCAAGATTGTCTTTTAGTTTTATATATTATATTATATTATATTATATTATATTATATTATATTATATTATATTATATTAATTATATTATATTATATTATATTTATTTGTTGGATAGACAGAATTCAAGAGGGAAGGGGGTGATAGGGAGAGAGACAGAGAAACAACACTGCTTCACCACTTGCAAAGCTTTCCCCCTGCAGGTAGGGACTAGGGACTTGAACCCGGGTCCTTGAGCATTGTGACATGTGTGCTCAACCCAGTGTGCCACCACCCAGCCCCCTGAGATTGCCTTTTAATTGCTGGTTCTGGAACTAGTCCATGAAGTATCTAGTTGTAGGTCCTTTTTCCTTTAGTCTGCCCAGTACTTAAAGGACTTTTCCATCCATCTGAAGACTGTGTCTTCAGTTCCCTTCCTAACTAACCCAGCCTCTCATTTCAAATACAAATGGGTAACCACTAACCACCAGACATTTCTGTAAAACCAGCAGCAAAATTGAGAAGGACCAGTGTGAACAAACAGAAAAGACCAGATATAATTCTGGGAACTGAAAGTATGAAAAGTGCTGACTGGTCTCTCTCTAAGTCCATGACCACTGAAACCTCAAGTGCCCCAAAGGTCTGCTGAGTGATCTTCCTATGCTCAATCCTGTCTTCTCTCCTAGATGGTGGGTTCCTAGCACCCCCTCTTTCAGACCTCTAATGAGACTTCCTTCATGTTCACTTGATCACTTTGACTTTCCTGAGAATCTAATAAGAAGAGCATTCTCAGATGTCTCCACTGTCAGATCTGCCCAATGACCTACGGCACTGTCTAGGTCTCTATATTTCCCCTTAGGACTATTGTGTCATCAGCCCTGCTCTTAGCTGGAACCAGTTTGAGGGAACTGATCTCTCCTGGTCTTCGCCATCTTTATCATTTTGGAATCCTGGTTTCTCATCTCATGGAGGGAAAGCACTGCCTGCTTCATCAATGCTTCCTGAGCGAGGGTCTCAGACCTGCACTCTGAAGCAGTTCTGGCTACTGTCACTGCAGTGGGGTCCTGGTATTGACTTGGTTTATGGCTGGTGATACTGATTGTGACCACTCAGTTGTTTTGGTGTCACTAATTTTCTCCCCACTAAGTCACTGTTTTCTTCATCTGTTAAACCTGTATTCACTTGATTTGGTATCTGATGGTAAGTCTTCCCGGAATCATGGTACTTGCCGAGTGGTTATTTGCTGTCACCATCATTTCTGCTACACTTCTAGGTATTTCTCCTCAAGGAAGGCATTTCAGTTTTCCTTCATTTATTTATGTCAGTGTATGCCATAGGGGTTCCTATTTTATTCAAAAGAGCAGATCCATCATTTGGCCAGCAGGCGATTCTCATCAAAATTGATTCTTAAATAAAATAAAATAAATAAATAGATAAAGGGGCCGGGTGGTGGTGCACCTGGCTGAGTGCACAGGTTACAATGCGCAAGGACCCAGGTTCAAGCCCCCTGTCCCCACCCTCAGGGGATAGACAGAGACAGAGAGACACCTGCAACACTGCTTCAGCACTTAAAAAACTTTCTGCTGGAGATGGGGCTTGAACCTGGGTCATTGTGCACTGCAACATGAGCACTCAACCAGGGGCACCACCACCTGGCCCCTCTCCATGACTACTATCTTCCTTCCTTTCTTTCTTTCTTTCTTTCTTTCTTTCTTTCTTTCTTTCTTCCTTTCTTTCTTTTTTACACCAGAGCACTGCTCAGCTCTGGCTTATGGTGGTAAGGGAGATTGAACCTGGGTCTTTGGAGCCTCAGACAGGAGAGTCTTTATGCTATCTACCCCCACCATGATTTTTTAAAGCAATTTTTTACTTTCCAGAAAAATAAAATATTACATACTTGTAATCTCAGCCTTAGAATCAACTATTTTCTTCAAGAATGCAGAATTATTCTGGAATGCAGAATAATATCCAGAAACTAAAACTTGGGTACTAGGTTAGTATTGCTCTGGGATGTCATCAGTTGTAGGCTTTCTCAGTGTACAGAGATGGAACATACATGTACAACACATATGTGCAACTACAAAGACTTCTGTATCTGACTGTTTATATTTTTATAGACTCATGAGTTCATGCCAGTATGAACCGGTATGTCAGTGCCCATTTCAAATACCTTCACCTTCAACAAGAAGACTCACTACCATCAGTATAGTTATCTCTGCACTTACAATCTCTCTGTCTGTAAATAATTTTTCATTAAATTTTTTTTAATTATCTTTATTTGTTGGTTAGAGACAGAAATCGAGCGTGACGGGGGAGGGAGAGAGGCAGAGAGACACCTTCAGCACTACTTCATCACTTGCAGAGGGGACTAGGGGCTCAGACCTGGGTCTTTGCATATTCTGACACGTGCACTCAGTCAGGTGCGCCACAACCCAGCTCCTGTAACTGATTTTTCTACCATGTCACCTCCTTGGCTCTTCAATTCATCTATTCCTTCCTTTGTGGACAAAACCACTTCCAAGAGAAGGGGAAGGAAAGAATGGGTGAGAAAGAAAAGGAAGGATGACTAATTTATTTTTGAAAGGAAGTTATAAAGAAATATCTTTTTTTTTAAATCACTGCTGGGACTTTACCTGTCAGGCAGAGACAGAGAGAGGGAAAGATACCACAGTGCTTTAGCTTCTTCTAGTGCAGTGAGGACCAGGGTTGAACTTGTGTATTATCCAAGTGAACTATCTTCCAACCCAGGATATGCATTTGTAAATACACTCAAACACATCAACATTTTTTCCCCAAGATTGTGGGATAAGAGGGGTACAATTCCATACAATTCCCACCACCAGAGTTTCGTATCCCATCCCCTTCATTGTAAACTTCCTTATTCTTTATCTCATCGGCAACTTAGTAGCTGAAAAGCATTAAGATATAAAGCAGAAAAATGTGTTTAGTAACTAGGAACCTACAGGTAAGAAAATAGCAGATGAGATTTGGGGTCTTCATGTCGGAGGAAGCTAGGAAGTCTATTCTAGGAATATTTCAAGAGGCCCAGGACTTCACTAATTTTTGCCTAAGCCCTACAGATAACATGCAGGTGGACTGAAAATATTGTGTAGGAAGATGGTGTCAGAGTTGGGAACAGGACTAGAAAGCTGGATCAGGACAGACAGTAGCTTTCAAATGTGAGAAAAGTATATAAATACCATTAACTGTAAACCCCATCTATCTGATCTAGGGCCCATGTCTGTTCATATTTAGCACGGGAGCCTGTGTAACCTCTGCATCCCTGTCAGTCTGAGCTCACACTCCATGGCCATAGCTGGGAACTTTCTAGGCTGCACTCATTTCGGGACCCGTCTTCCTCGAGTGGTAGAGTAGGCTGACTCAGCCTCCCTTTGGAAAGTGGGGCAGTCTCTACCATTGCTGCTCTGTGTTGAGGGCAAGGTCCTGTGGAGGCCCATAAGAGGGTTTATGATGTTCCTGATGGAGACGACCAGTGAAGGTGGAGAGAAGGATCTGTTAGAGGTCTAGGCCCATCATATCTATGTGGGAATCCCAGGGTTCTCTGACTAGGGCCGTGGATGATAGGGTCAAATACATCAACTTTAATGAACTTCTCAACACACACTTATATCTGTAAATAGCACATATTCCTTTTTTTTTTTTTTGCCAGAGTATTGTCCTATTCTGGAATATAGTAGTGCTGGGGACTGAACCTGGGTCTTCTTTGTCTTCATTTTTAGATAGAGACAGGGAGGCAGGGGGGAAGGGGGGAGAGTGAGAACCAAAGCTTCTTTCAATGCAGTAGGGGCCTGGCTCAGACTTAGGCTGCACACATGGCAAAACAGTGCACTGATCAAATAACTATCTCACCAGCCCCTGTACCTAGGTCTTCTGAGGTTTCAGGCATGCAAGTCTGGAGCACTACCACTGAGATCAATTTGGATTAGAAGATTTGGGGGAGCATGAACTTTGGCAGAAACTACTTTTTTTGTTTTGTTTTTTAAATTTTTTTATTTATTTACAAAAGGAGACATTAATAAAACCATAGGATAAGAGGTAACAACTCTACACAATTCCTACCACCAGATCTCCATATCCCATCCCCTCCCCTGATAGCTTTCCCATTCTTCATTTCTCTGGGAGCATGGACCAAGGGACATTATGGGATACAGAAGGTGGAAGGTCTGGCTTCTGTTATTGCTAAACATGGGCATTGACTAGTCGATCCATACTCCCAGCCTATCTCTCTCTTTCCCTAGTAGGGCGGGCCTCTGGGGAAGCAGAGCTCCAGGACACATTGGTGGGGTTGTCTGTCCAGGGAAGTCTGGTCAGCATCCTGCTAGCATCTGGAACCTGGTGGCTGAAAAGGGAGTTAACATAAAAGCCAATTGTTGACATATGGAAACTACTGCTGTTGCTGTCTTCAAGAAAAGCTAGTTGTGAAAGGCTGGTCAGTCTAGATTCTCCCGGGGGAAGGTGCTGGTTGCTGGGTATGGGTGCTCACTGGAGCAGCTTCAAGCATCTTGTGTACCCAGAACAGCGAGCCCCCCTCCTTGCAAGTCTGGGCACAGAGTTCCTCGCCTGGGTTATCTTTGGCTGGCTGCAGGAGGTGGCAGGACTTCCGGGACTTCGTGAGAGATACTTCTATTTCCACCTGTATAAAAATAGGTTTTCAGAGACAGCAGTCTGGTAGGATCTGCTCTTGCAGCAATGAGATGTGTAGGAATTTTACTTCTTAGCAGAGCTCCTGTCTGGTGTCTGCTTCCTTCAAACAGAACTGCTTGCTTAGAGTTTTAGCACAGGGTGGGCTGGCGGGGAGGCATTTAAGAAAGTTGGTACTGGCTTTAAGTTCCATTGAGGTGAAAAACAAAAACAAATTTTAACCACCATCATGACAGTCATTAAGACAAAGGAGAGGGGGCTGGTGCACACATTACCAAGTAAAAGGATCCAAGTTCAAGACTTGGTGTGTGTGTGTTTGTGTGTGTGTGTGTGTGTGTGTGTGTGTGTGTGTGTAAGCTTCATAAGCAGTGCCGCAGGTGTCTCTTTTCTAATTTCTCTCTCTCTTTTTTAATTATCTTTATTTATTTATTGGATACAGACAGCCAGATAGGGAGGGAAGCAAGAGATAGAGAAGGAGAGAGACAGAGAGACACCTGCAGCCCTGTTTCACCGTTCATGAAGCTTTCCCCCTGCAGGTGGGGACTGGGAGCTCAAACCCAGGTCCTTGTGCACTGTAACATATGTGCTCAACCAGGTGCACCACCACTGGCCCCTCTCTCTTCTCTCTGTCTCCTTCCCTATAAATTTTCCTCTGTACCAAAGAAAAATAGATAAATAAAATTTTAAAAAGAGAAAGAAAAGTCTTTTAAAAAGACAGGAGAAAATAAAGGAATGGAAAGAAAGAGCAAACCCTGAAGCCTTTTGTGATCCTTCTTCTGTCACTACATGGTTCAAGGCATGGTCCTTCCTATCTGGACTCTTGTTCCATTCTTACTCAGACTTGGTATGTTCTCAGCAGAGAAACCAAAAGGATTTGTTAAAATATAAATCAGACAAAAAATGAAATAACCCTAACTTTAATTATTTCTGTCCTTCTGGTTGCTTTAGGGTTCTTTTTTTTTAATTATCTTTATTTATTTATTGGGTAGGGGCAGCCAGAAATTGAGAGGAAGAGGGAGACAGGGAGACAGAAAGAGATACCTGCAGCACAGCTTCACCACTCTCGAAGCTTTCCCTCTGCCGGTGGGGACTGGGGGTGGGGTGGGGGCTTGAACCCCAGTCCTTGTGCATTGTAACAGGTGTGCTCAGCCAGATGCGCCATGACCTGGCCCCTTCCTATTTTGATTTCATAGTTTATATTTCCTGAGAAATAAAGATTGTGAGGTCTTTAAATGAGACTTAATTTTGGATAATGGTTTGAGGTAGATATCTTTCTTTTGAAAACTCCTTTGGAAAAAGCTTTTGGGAAAAAAACCACCATTTATTGAAAAAATCTTTTCTTTACTGACTGGTAATAATGTCATTTATGTTATAAATAAAGTTCCCATGGAATTATTTTTTATTTTGAACTCACAGGCGTTATTTTCTTTCTACTGGGGAGGCTTTCCTCTAGGTTCTTCTCAGAGCTACCTTTCTCTCCTACAGACCGAGGCTTAAATCAGGGTTCTTTTGTTCTTCTTCTTCTTCTAGGTCTTTAAGGTGTACAATCAAGTTATTTGTGCTTTTTCTTGTTTCCTAATGTGTGCTTGTATGGCTATGAACTTCCCTCTCAGTACTGCCTTAGCTTGTCCCAAATATTTTGATAGCTTGTGTCTTCATTTTCGTTTAACTCTTGAAACATTTTGATTGCTTCTTTTATTTCCCCTTTGACACAGTAGTTGTTAAGTAGTGTACTGTTGAGTGGAAACATTTTGAGACTATTACTAATCTTTTATTTATTGTTAAGTGTTGCTTTAATTCCACTGTGGTCTGAGAAGATGCTTGGGATGATTTCAATGCTCTTGAATTTGCTGATACTGTCTTTGTGGCCTAACATATGATCTATTCTTGAAAATGACCCATGTGGACTTGAGTAACATGTGTATTCCACTTTCTTGGGGTGAATGACTCTGAAAATGTCCAATAGTCCTAGTTTATCTATCTCCTCATTTAGCTCCCTCATTTATTTATTTCTTTTCTGCCTGGATGATCTGTCAAGTTGAGAGAGTGGGGTGTTGAAGTCCCCTACTATGACTGTATTGTTGTTAATATATTGCTGTAGCTCTTCCAGTAGATGTTTGATGTATTTAGATGGCTTCTCCTTGGGTGCATAGATGTTAATAATTGTTAAGTCCTCTTGATTGACTGATCCACTGAGCATTAAGTAATGTCCATCCCTATCTTTTTAAATTTTATTTATTTTAAAGTTTATTGTGTCATATATGAGAGTAGCTGTTCCTGACTCTTTTGTGGGCCATTGGCTTGTATGATAGTTTTCCATCCTTTCACTTTGAGTCTGTGTTTATCTTGTTGAGTTAGGTAGATTTCCTGTAGACAGCATATTGTTGGGTTGTGTTTTCTGATCCATCTTCCTACTCTGTGCCTTTTAATAGGTGAATTCAGGCCACTGACATTATAGATTGAAGATATTTTAATGCCATTATTATAGATGTTTAGAGTGTTCTGATATATGGCCTATTTATGGTGGTCTGTTAGGAGAGCTTTCAGAACTTCTTTCAGGGTAGGGTTGGTGATAGTTGAGTCTTTCAACTGTTGCTTGTCTGAGAAGGTTTTATGCCTCCATCTAGTCTGAATGACAGTCTAGCAGGATACAATAGTCTTGGTTGAAAGCCTTTCTCATTCAGCACTAGATAAGATATCTTGCCATTCTCTTCTGGCCTGAAGTGTTTGTGTGGAGAAGTCTGATGCTAATCTTATGGGTTTTCATCTGTAGGTGATTCTTTGTTTTTCTCTTGCAGCCTTCAGGATTCTTTCTTTATCCTTATTCCTTTCCATTCTGAATATAATATGTCTTGGTGTCTTTAAGTCTGGGTGAATTCTGTTTGGGACCCTCTGGGCTTCTTGAACCTTTATGTCTTTTATGTTGTCTAGATTAAAGAAGTTCTCAGCTATTATGTCCTGTAGAGAAAGCGAGAAAGGAAGGAAGGAAAAAAGGAAGAAGGAAGAGGTTACTGGTAATTGTGGCAATGTACAATCGTCACCAACACCAACAGCAAAAGTTTAATTAGAAAAGAATGATGGGTAGCACAGTGGGTTAAGCGCACGTGGCTCAAAGCACAAGGACCGGCAGAAGGATCCTGGTTCAAACCTCTGGCTCCCCACCTGCAGGGGAGTCGCTTCATAGGTGGTGAAGCAGGTCTGCAGGTGTCTATCTTTCTCTCCCTCTCTGTCTTCCCTTCCTCTCTCCATTTCTCTATGTCCTATCCAACAACAACGACATCAGTAACAACAACAATAACGACAACAACTATAAAAAGACAACAAGGGCAACAAAAGGGAAAATAAATAAATAATTTTTTTTACAAAAAAGAATGATTATAATTCATTAATGAAAAGACAAACCATTGAAAATTGGTGAAAGTTCAGGACAGATATTTATGTAAAGGAGATAGCTACATGGTCACTGAGTTAATGAAAAGATGGTCATCAGCATGAGTGATCAGGGGAATGCAATCAAAACCACAGTGGCATTAACACTCCACACCCACTATGATGACTTAGAATAGTGACAACTAAAAGAAGTTGTTTGCAAGAATGTGAAGAAAAAAACCATATACATTGTTGGTAGGCATATAAAATGCTTCAGCCAATTTGAAAACAGTCTGGTGGTTTCATTAATAAGTAAACTTTATCCATTGTACCACCTCCCAGACCACTCATTAAGTAAACTTACATTTCCTGCTTGACCGAGAAATTCCACCCAAGAAGAATGCAAGCATGTCAGCAGTACTCACGATAATCACAAGGCCCATTAACTGGAGAATGGATACATAATAAATATGTGATGTAGCTATACAAAAACATATTATTTGCACATCAAAAGAATAAAGTACTGATACATGATATAACATTATTAAACCTAGAAGATATTTTGCTAAGTAAAAGAATGCCCCGACCAGCAGGGTGGTGAACAGGGGCTAGGAACCTAAAAAGACCTGGAATGATAGGGACAAGAGACACGAAAGAAGGATAGCAAGACAAGTTTCTGATCAAGCTGCAAATTTTATTGTGTTCACAGGCATTATAAGGCTTTGGGGAAGGAGAGGGAATGCTGGAGGGGGGGGAGGGGGAGCAAACTTCAAAGCGGAATGTTCCTTGCAACAAATGGCCGAAACCATGTTTGTTACCACAACTGTGTGTTGACTCACTTGATTACTGATAAATGGTTTACCTGAGGGGAAATGGCCTGCCCAGGGGGGAATTAACACTTGTCTCGAGGGCTTCCATTGTTTCAAAGCTTATCTATCATCTATCAAGCAGAGAAATGGCTCCTGGCAAAAGAAGTCAGTCCTAAAAAGAAAAAAAAAAAGTCAGTCCTCAAAGAATGCATATTCTAAAGTCCCAGAAAATGTCCAGAATGGGAAAATACAGTTAGTTCATGCTTATTGACATCCATGGTGGCAGGTGATAAGCAGCTGGGGAAGCTTATTGTAAAATGACAAATACTTTATACATATTTATATAATATATATCTTAATAATATATATATATATATATTCTAAGTTAAACTATATATATTCCCCTCTCCCCATTTTTCCAACAGTTCTGCCTTCACTTTCTAGTTCAGCCCATATACCTATTACTACATTCAAGTATCTTTCCTTTATTCCTCCTCTCTCTCAGATAAGTGAAACCATGCCTGGTTTCCTCTGGTCTTTTCCAGATTCACTTCCCTTTCATTTATGGTATAAAAACAAGATTCCTGGTGACCAATGCTTTGGGTCCTAGTGGAATGGGGATACAGAGCCATCTGGTTTACTTCCCCTATTGTTTACCCCTTTGAGAATATGGTCGAAAACTCTTTCTTTCTTTTTTTTTTTTTTTTTTTATTAAATGTACATTTAAAAATTTTTTTTTTATTTAAGAAAGGATTAATTAACAAAACCATAGGGTAGGAGGGGTACAACTCCACACAATTCCCACCACCCAATCTCCATATCCCACCCCCTCCCCTGATAGCTTTCCCATTCTCTATCCCTCTGGGAGCATGGACCCAGGGTCATTGAGGGTTGCAGAAGGTAGAAGGTCTGGCTTCTGTAATTGCTTCCCCGCTGAACATGGGCGTTGACTGGTCGGTCCATACTCCCAGTCTGCCTCTCTCTTTCCCTAGTAGGGTGTGTCTCTGGGGAAGCTGAGCTCCAGGACACATTGGTGGGGTCTTCAATCCAGGGAAGCCTGGCTAGCATCCTGATGGCATCTGGAACCTGGTGATTGAAAAGAGAGTTAACATACAAAGCCAAACAAATTGTTGAGCAATCATGGACCCAAAGCTTGGAATAGTGGAGAGGAAGTGTTAGGGAGGTACTCACTGCAAACTCTAGTGTACTTCTGCTTTCAGGTATATATTTTGCAGTAGTTTATGGATACGTGTGAACATGAGCTCTCTCTCACAGAAACTGGTGTATATCTAGGTTTTGGGACTTTGTTAGAAAGTGAACCACCTGAGATGAAATTAGAGTGTACTATAAAAGGAAAGGTCTCACCCGAGTAATGAAGCTGAAGGGTTGTCATTCCACACGTGAAGTCTCTGGACACAGTCTGAGGTGAAGCATGTTGAGGTGGCAATCGTTGCATTGGTTAGGTTGTGATCGGCAGAAGCAATATTATTTGATATGGATTGGGAGAGGCATATGGGAAAGTGGGCCCTATCCAAGGGTTCCAGGACTGGGGGAAGTAGGGGCTCTATAGTGGAGATGTGAGGTTCCTGCTGTCTTAGGGTTCAAAAAGACAATTGATAGTTAATATTATCATCACATTATTTGGTAATTGGGTTAACTTTGAAAAGTCTTTTGTTATGGTTTGCTGTACAGTACCCAGTATCTTGTATATAGCTGTGCTATTGGATGCTTCTAATCTACTCTTTCTTTCTTTCTTTCTTTTTTTCTTTCACCAGAGCACTGCTCAGCTCTGGCTTATGGTGGTGCAGGGGGATTGAACCTGGGACTTTGGAGCCTCAGGCATGAGAGTCTGTTTGCATACCACTATTCTATCTCCCCTGCCCTGGACGATAATCCTTTATGGTGTGCAGAATGTGGAAAGTCTGGCTTCTGTAATTGCTTCTCTGCTGGACATAGGTGTTAGCAGGTCAACCCATACCCCTAATCTGTCTTTTTCTTTCCCTAGTGGGGTAGGACTCAGGAGAGGTGTGTGTTGGGGGTGGGTGGATGGGTGGGTGGAGACATCATACAAACTGTGGGATCCATTTGAATGATTATGTAAAATAGTCAACTTCACACACACATACACACACACACCACCACCACCACCACCACCATGAGATCTCAGGATAAGACAGATCTCTGGTCTGTGATTTGGGAAGGGTCAGAATATTCTTTGCCAGGAAGGAAGCACTGGTGAGTAGGTGGGATGGAAGGGGAACTGCAACCCTTGGCAGACAAGTGATGGGCGTGCAAGAACCACAGTTTGTGCTGGAGAAAAATGTGCACAAGTAAGAGGAAGGCAGCAACAGCCTTTAGTGGGAGGTGGTGAGAGACAGCTCAGTGGTGCTGCAGTGCAAAGTCCTCAGCCCCAGGGAATCTGGGTTTGCATCTCTTTGAAAAGGGCCTAAGGGAGGGTGGTACTGCTTCCTGTGGAGGATTCTGTACCAGCTGCAAGTGGGTGTCTCTGTCAGCTGGGAAGTGAGAAGCACACACCCCATGCAGGGGGCCAAGCTGTCAGAAAAATAGTCTCTCTGCTCTTTCACACACTTCTATCTGTCATCCTCTGTCATTCTGCCGTTTCTGGGTTTTGTTTGTTTATTTATTTATTTGTTTGTTTGTTTTGTTTTTTACCAGAGCACTGCTCAGCTCTGGCTTGTGGTGGAGTGGGGGATTGAACCTGGGTCTTGAGAGCCTCAGGCATGAAAGTCTCTTTGCATAAACATTATGCTATACCCCCACCCACCATTCTTCTGTTTCTGATATCCTTCCAAGTAACAGTCATTTGGAGACCAGCAAGGAGCCAAGCTGAGCTGAACCTTTAACAGTGTCCCAAGCAGGCAGATCCCTTCTAGGTGGGGTATGTGTACAGCTTAAGCAAAAACAGTGTGGAGTAGAGGTCGCTGGGAAATTCCTGGCCTCTAAAAGGGCTACCTCAGGACGAGATTGCATGTCAGGCCCTTCATTGCTCAATTATTTAGATGCAAGAGTGAAAACCCAAATCAAATAGAAGTAAATAAGAAAGGGAATTTACTGGTCTTAGTAATAAAAAGGTCAAAAGTCTGGGCGTGATGGGATCCACTTTTCTAGGCTGGTGTTGGGATATATAATAGTTTCATCATCTTTTGGTTCTGCTTTTCTTTGTGTTGGCCTCATTTGTAAATAGATTCTTGCCTAATGATATCAAGATAGCTGTAGGCATGTCTAGGTTTACACCCCACCAGCTGGAGGCTTCCATTAAGAGAGAACCTGCTTCGCAAATGTCAAGAAATTGATTTCCATTGGGCCATGTTGGGACAGGTACTAACCCATCACCAATCTCTGTGATCACAAGTGTGGGATACTACTACTGGGGGACTCCAGGTCCCCAAATAATAGTTACTGTCCAAAGCCATAGATACAGCTGTGGAGACAATAAAGAGGACTGCTGTGATGACTTGTAAGGGGGGTTATTGCTAGAAATCAGAGGTTATAGGAATAGTTAGAAGAAAGTGAAGTCTAGATACAGCCAGTCCCAAACTTTGGCAATTAGCCTGGGGGTTTTATGTCCTATAATTTAGCTTGCGCTCTTACTTGACTGGCTTCTGTCTTTTGTGGAACATGGTTCCTTAGGACAGGGGTTTCTGGGAAATGCAGTTTTCCCCCTCTCTCTGTAACTTCAGTCCACATTCTTCACTTAGAAATGTGATTTTACAAGCTCAATGTGCAGCTTGGCGATACGAGAATCCGGCACGAAGCCCAGCCAGTCTATCTTGGCGTTACTCTCGATCGCACTCTGTCATTTCACAAACATCTCATAAAAACTGCAGCAAAGGTGGGCGCGAGGAATCACATCATTGCAAGACTGGCCAGCTCCTCATGGGGCGCGAGCGCTTCCACACTACAATCATCATCTCTGGCATTATGCTATTCCACTGCAAAATACTGTGCCCCAGTATGGTTCCGTAGCCCCCATGTCCACTTGGTCGATTCCAAATTATATTCCTCCATGAGGATAACTTCTGGAACCATCCGTTCCACCCCAGTTCCATGGCTGCCAATTCTTAGCAACATCGCCCCGCCAGATATTCGTCAGGATGCGGCATCATCTAAGTTCATTTCCCACGTCTACGCTCGACCGGACCTGCCAATATACGCGGATATCTTCGCCCACCCTGTCCAACGCTTGACGTCTCGTCACCCAATCTGGTCCCCTACGCCTACACTGATCTTCTCTGTTCCAGACTCTTGGAAACAGAGTTGGCAGTCAGCTGAGGTCAAGAACAAACACCTCATCACAGACCCCTGCAAGCGTCAACCCGGCTTTGACCTAGCACGTTATGATTGGGCCCTCCTCAATCGCTATGGAACAGGCCATGGCCGGTGCGCCGCTATGTTCCATCGCTGGGGAGCCAGAGACGACCCGAACTGCCCCTGCGGCTACAGACAGACTATGACCCACATAGTCAACGACTGCCACCTCTCCAGATTCAAAGGAGGTCTCGAAACTTTACATCAGGCTCAACCTGACGCTGTTGACTGGCTACGGAAGAAGGGCAAACGCTAGAAGAAGAACAAGCTCACAGAGCAGGGTTGTAGGAATTAGTAATCTCTACCAATCTGAGGGTTCCCCAGTGGGATCTGTCCAAATCCTGGGCAACTTTCCCGACTTTCTGACATGAAAGAATTTGCAAAGAAAGTAATTAGTAGATTTAAATAGTTAAAGTGTTTGAATGTACATCAGCTATTTTGTTTATTTAAAAAATGTTTAGTGACTTAATATTGATTTACACAATTATAAGATAACAGGGGTATAATTCTGTACTGTTCTCACCACCAGAGTTCTTTTTTTTAAATATTTATTTTATTTATTTATTCCCTTTTGTTGCCCTTGTTGTTTTATTGTTGTAGTTATTATTGTTGTCGTTGTTGGATAGGACAGAGAGAAATGGAGAGAGGAGGGGAAGACAGAGAGGAGGAGAGAAAGCTGCAGACCTGCAGACCTGCTTCACCGCTTATGAAGCGACTCCCTGGAAGGTGGGGAGCCAGGGTTCGAACCGGGACCCTTATGCCGGTCCTTGTGCTTTGCGCCACCTGCGCTTAACCCGCTGCGCTACAGCCCGACTCCCACCACCAGAGTTCTGTATCCCCATTCCCTCCCTAGGAAGCTACAGTAGTTCTCCCAAGATTGCAGACATGGGCAGACTATTGTTTCTCTAACTATTGGTCTATATTTATATATACTGGCTGATTTTTCCCTCTGCGGTCCTGCCCTCTCTTCCTTTCCAGGTCACACCCACACCTGTCACTACTTCTGAATGTCCTGCCTCTTTTCTTCTTCTCTCTCCGGGTCCTGATGGGAGGTGGAGTTCAGAGCCCTCTGGTCATCTCCCCCCTATTATTTCTCCCCCACTGGGAGTATGGATTATAATTCTTTTGGGGGTACAGAAGGTGGGAATTCTGGCTTCTGTAATTGCTCCTCTGCTGGACAGGGACATTGGCAGGTTGATCCATACCCCCAGCCTCTTTCTATCTTTCCCCAGTGGGGTAGGGCTCTGGGGAAGTAGGGTTCCAGGACACACCGGTGAGGTCGTCTGCACAGGGAAGTTAGGTTGGAATCATAGTAGCATCTGCAACTTGGTGGCTGAGGCTGTGGTGATTCTGCAGATATATCCTCTGTAGTTGGTGAATTTTGTTAAGTTCGATAATTGTAGATATTTGTTGTTTTGGGGAAGAATCTGATCTGGTTGTTGTTTCTCCCTGGCCACGCCTTCCAGTAGTCTCCATCAGATATAATTTTAAAGAATAAAACAAAATTGGACAAAAAAGCTTTGTGCAATTCATTGTTCATAGTCTTCAAATATAAAAAGCAAATGTCAGTAGTAAAAACAGTCACCTTGTGACTGGCAGCTTTATGTGGCTCTCCCAAAGGAACCTCAGAATCAGCTTGCAAAATAAATCCACGGCCCTCCCCCCACCCCAACTGGTGTCAGGTAGAATGTTATCAATAGCAACTAACAGAACCTGGGTCTCTGGAGCCTCAGGCATGAGAATCTCTTTGTATTATGCCATCTCCCCTGCTCCAGTATCAGCTTCTTTAAGACCGATTCTTCTGATTTTTTTTTCTTGTGATGGCCTTTTCATCTTGTATGTTTTTAATTTGTCCATTCATTCACATTTTTATGTCCTTAGAAATCTGTAGACTTTCTTCTGGAATTTGGAGAGGGAGGGCTCTTCTCCAGAGATTTTAGTTTACCTCTCATTTGTACTAAGGTTACTGTCAGCCTAGGACACCTTGAATTTATTAGATGAAGTTTTTCTGACCCCAAGGAAAAAGTGAATTTGAACTTCAAATTCATGTGAGGGAATAGCTTGTGGTTAAAAACGACCAGGAAGGAAGTTGGGCGGTAGCGCAACAGGTTAAGCGCATGTGGCACTAAGCGCAAGGACCGGCGTAAGGATACCGGTTGGAGCCCCTGGCTCCCCACCTGCAGGGGCGTCGCTTCACAGGCGGTGAAGCAGGTCTGCAGGTGTCTCAGATTCAATCCCCTGCACCACCATAAGCCAGAGCCGAGCAGTGCTCTAGTGTTTCTCTGTCTTTCTCTTTCTGCATCTCTCTCAACAATTAAACAAATAAAATACTTTAAAAAAAATAAAAAATAAGGGAGTTGGGCGGTAGCTCAGTGGGTTAGGTGCACGTGGCGCAAAGCACAGGAACTGGCGTGAGGATACCGGTTCAAGCCCCCAGCACCCCACCTGCAGGGGAGTCACTTCACAGGCGGTGAAGCAGGTCTTCAGGTGTCTATCTTTCCCCCTCTGTCTTCCCCTCCTCTCTCCATTTCTCTCTGTCCTATCTAACAACAATGATATCAGTAACAACAACAATAATAACTACTACAACAATAAAAAAGGCAACAAAAGGGAAAATAAATAAATAAATATAAAAAAATAAAGACTATCGTTTTAAAAAGATAATAGCATACAACACAGAATCATGATTTTTAAAAATGTGTGTGTGTGTGTATACACTGTACGTAGGCAGATATCCTAGCTCTGCCCACCGAAAGAACCTAGAAACAAGGACCCTTGCACGGATCTGGGTTCGAGCCCCCAGCTCCCCACCTGCAGAGGGATGCTTCACAAGTGGCGAAGCAGGTATCTATCTTTCTCTATCCCTTGCTATCTCATTCTCCTTTCTCAATTTCTCTCTGTCTTATCTAATTTAAAAAAAAAAAGAGAGAAATCGATGCCTGGGGCAGTGCTGGCATCAAGCCCCAGCAATAATCCTGGTGGCTAAAATAAAATAAAATAAAATAGACAGGGAGAAAGCCTTAAATCAGGGGGTTGGCAAACTGAATGAAATTCATGGGGGCCAGGCGATGATGCACCTGGTTTAGTTGACATCTCGCAGTGTGCAAGGTTGCAGGTTCAAGCCCCTGGTTCAAGCCCCACCTACAGGGGGAAAGCTTCATGAGTGGTAGAGCCAGGATGCAGGTGTCTCTCTGTCTCTCTCCCTCACTATCTCTCCCTCCCCTCTCAATTCCTCTCTGTCTCTATACACTAATAAATTTTTTTAAAATTTCAAAAAAAGGAGAATATTTAAGAGAAAAAAAAG
Organism: Erinaceus europaeus; assembly: GCF_950295315.1. Classification (NCBI taxonomy): domain Eukaryota; kingdom Metazoa; phylum Chordata; class Mammalia; order Eulipotyphla; family Erinaceidae; genus Erinaceus; species Erinaceus europaeus. The sequence goes on along the minus strand of NC_080182.1, from coordinate 11,520,432 downwards.
AAAGAAATTCATGGATTGGGCTTGAGATGGTAGTTCAATGGTAAAGCTAAACCCTGGGCTAGATAGATCTCCAGCACTACATAACTTCAGCCAAGACCAAAACAAAATGAAACATTACAAATGACAGAGGGGTGTTCTGGTCTCTCTCCCTTTCTCACAGCAAGTAAAGTTTACAGATTTAATCTGGTCCATATTCTGTACTCACAAATAAAGTTTTATTGCGACATATCCACATCCATTTGCTGGCCTGTTATCTATCGCTGCTTTTGTACCACAATACCAGCACTGAAACAGACCTACCTGGCCCTCTACAAAATAAAGTTTATCAATTTCTGTTTTAGATAAAAGCTGACTAAAGAGACATGACATCCAATCCTATATGTATTGGATCTTGGATTTAAAAAGAAAAAAAAACTGCTATAAAGGGAAATTTTGGATAATCAAAGAAAATTCTGATAAAAAAGGTCTATTAAGTTAATAATTGATGAGAAAGCTCCAAGTAGACATGGAAGGTAGATCTCCAGTCTCCTGTGAAAAGAAGCTGAACTTGTTATTGAAGGCCTTGGGAAGTTTCTTTACCAGCCAAGAGGTTTCTCTTACTCAGGGTAAGATGCTAATTGTACTATGCTAGAGAGTAGCTAGGAAGGAACATAAACTACTTAATCCAGTTCCCCGGTTTTGCATTTTTGCTTAATGAAGCCAGAACAGAAGTAGACCAAGAGCTTTATTTTAAATATACCTGATCAACGCTTATCAATTTCCTACTTAAGCAGTGCTGCCCTAAAGTTGAGTAACTCACACTGAAAAATAATTTTAAACAAGTTGTTCATAATTGAGTGGTGGCCAGATGTTCTTGTAAACTTTGCCTTTGCCTTTCTAATACTCTTAATGTCATCCTTTGGCCCCCAGACATCTTTGACATTGTTAGTCCCTAGCAGTTTGGGCGTTTTGTAAACCACACAGACCTTGCACCTAAATCCTCATGACAGCCATAGGAGGAAGACAAAGGAGAGAAATTTGTTCCTTCTTGTGAACTGAAGTGAAACAAAACCCATCTATCCTTGGAATAAGGATATAGAACAAATGCTTCAAGAGATCTCTTGGCTCTATTTCTCTAGGGCACTGTAAGAGGACTGGTAGCAATGACTGGTCTTGGCCACTGGTGTCCTATTTCTTAGGAGGCCCTCTAGCTTGTCCTATAATCAGAATTTTCTCAGTGTTACATTAAAACCAAAAACATCATTTCATTGCTTTAAAAGGGAGAATATTTGAATGAATAAACATTGCTGACTTGGGTGTCTTTTTTTATTTATGATAGCCACTGAGTTATAGATAATCTTTCTACATACTGTATTCCTTTGCTCAAAGCAACTTTTGGAAATAGGAATGTTTTTTTAAATACATTTTATTTAGAAATATAAATCTATACCATAGCTTTTTGGGAGATGACATGCCTATTGTAAGAAATGGAAGAACAGTGTCAAATTTGGCAGAGCTATAATTCGCTTTAAGTCTTGGAATAGCATTGGCTTTAGAAGTCAGAAAACATTCACATTAAAAAAAATCCAGCTTGGATAATTTTATTCCTTGAAATACTGACAATATTCTTTTTACAAAGAAATATCTAACACATGGTACACTAGCTTGAGCCTAGATGTAATAGTGGCATGCCCTGAAAACTTTGATTATAATAAATTCATTTAGGTGTAAAAAAAATATAGAACTTGTTTATTCCACTTTGCATTGTCCTCCACTTTATTCACACTGACGTCAGTGACTGCTTAGCTGTTGCTCTTGTTGTTGCTTTGACTTTTTTTAGGATCAAGGTGGGAGCTTTCATCCAGAATCTTGTTTTTAATTCCTTTTCTGGCAATTCTTTCCTGGATTCTTTGTTTTGCGTAATTATATTTACAGTGGAACCTTGTAAGAAGAAAGTGAATAAACTTAAATAAAATGACATTTGAAGTTTAGCATCAAACTTTCTTTTTGAACTTTAAGGATGGAATTAGGACAGTATAAATTAGGACAATATAAAAAGGCTCCCCCCACATGAAATGTGAACCATGACTTAAACTGAAGATAGCTGAATGCCATGCATTCTCAGTTGCTTATAAACAGGTACATATGACAGCAGCATGAGTTCATTTATATTGTCATGTTTTTTAATGTGGCACCAGGAAATAATCCAGCGCCTTGTGCCTCGTAAGGGCTGTCAGCTAGGTGAGCTATTATCTGGTCCCTACAGATTTCACTACAGATTTCACTATTATCTGGTCCCTACAGATTTCACTGTGGAAATTATAATTCTTGGACATTTGAATACTTAGCACAAGCACATGCCAGCATCCTAACGTCACCAAGATAAATCCTCCTACTCCAACATCACATGATCGTCTAATTCTACCTGTCAAAAGGAAACATAACTATTGGTTATAATTGTACTTATGTATTAGTCAGTTTAGAAAAATTTGTTCTATCATACACAGAGAAACATGCTTTATAGATAGAGAAAACTACTCACTGGTTAACAAAAAATGTCCAAGGTCAGCCACAACCGATCCCAACGAATCATATAATATTGATTGTTGTGCACAGGGAATGTTTTCAATGTCTAAAATTCCTAGGAGCTTAAAGGGCCAGGATTAAAAAAAAAATGAAAGAAAAAAAACATTTCAGGGTGATTTGGCAAACACTAAACTTAAATACACTTTGCAACAATCATGAACCAGTTTGTACTCTTCAATAATTTTTGGGGGGCCGGGACTTGAATCTTTTCAGTAAGCCGTGGCAGTTTTACCAGCAAGCTCCACATAGCAGGATTGAATACTAAATAAAATAATGACACTGAAATGTGTGTTTCAAGAGCTCATAGAACACATTTTAAGTTATTGGGAATTTAACTCACTGACATTAGAAGGCATAGTTTTGCTTCCAATAATTTGGGGAGCACAAATGGGGAAATGAAGCATGCTGCTCTTTAGTACTGACTTCAATTTTATTGGTTAGGTCCCGTGAATATCAGTGTTGGTAAGAATTTCAGGAGAGTATAAACAGTTTATACTTACCCAGTCTGTTTTGTCTGTGTTATGAAGTGGAATTTAATTGTATTTGATTTTAGTGGTAACTGCAATTCAGAATTAAGTTTTTTTTGTTTCTATACACTAAATTCTGTAACCTACAGGATACTTATTTTTTCATGTGGCCTTCAAGTGTTTTGGTTAATGAGGCTTTTATCAAGTGACAGAACAAGTGGATTTTAAATTGTTGTGTGAACTTGTTCTCTCTGGTTAAAAACACTGCCATTGTTAAGTTTAACTACTACTTTAGGGGCTTTGTCGAAATTGACTTCTCCAACTCACATTTCACTGCAGTTAATAAGATGAACTTTTGTTTTACAACTTCATTTTAAGTTTTCAGTAATACAACTTGGGGAGTGAAGTCAATGCACTGAAGTTTGTTTCATTTAGAAAGCTTCTGTCAGAAGAGATAAAATGTGACTTTATACATAATAAAGGAGAAATGATACACTTTAAAAAATAAATTAATTAATAATTGAATAAGTGTTAAATTTCTAATATGTTATAGTGGTAGAATGATATGGCCAAAGTGTCCTTTCCCTTAAGAAATACATGCTTGTGTAGTTAGGAGTTAAAGGATAAGCTATTTCAACTTATTTTCAAATGATTCAGTCATAAAGAAAGATGGATGGAGCCAGTTGGAGCAGAACATCAGATTGCTAACTCCAGACACGTGGCACACGGTGCTTATTGCAATATTCAGTCAACTTCTTAGCTTTAACATTTTAAAATATTTATTTACTTATTTTCCCTTTTGTTGCCCTTGTTTATCATTGTTGTTGTAGTTATTATTATTATTGTTGTTATTGATATCATCATTGTTAGATAGGACAGAGACGGGGAGAGAAAGACAGACACCTGCAGACCTGCTTCACCGTCCGTGAAGCGACGCCCCTGCAGGTGGGGAGCCTGGGGCTCGAACAGGGATCCTTCTGCCGGTCCTTGAGCTTTGTGCCATGAGCTTTAATATTTTTAAAACAAAAAGGTAGGGGGGAGGGGAGGAAATCTCCTTAATCTAGTTAAATACTTCAGCTTTGTTTGGGTTGTTTGAAATGGGTTATTCTTTTCAACATCTAAACTTGAAAATTTTAATATTAGGGACTGGGTGGTGGCGCACCTGGTAGAGTGCACATGTTGCAATGCGCAAGGACCCAGGTTCAAGCCTCTGGTTCCCACCTGCAGGGAGGTCTCTTTACAGGTGGTAAAGCAGGTCTGCAGATGTGTCTCCCTCTTTGTCTCCCCCCTCCTCTCAATTTCTGGTTGTCGTTATCCAATAAATAAAGATACTAAAAAATAATTTAAAAAAATTTAATATTAAGTTCCCCCAGAGGTCCTTGTAACGTTCTCTTATTTTTTCCCCTCTTGTTGCTCTTGTTGTTTATCATTGTTGTTATTATTGTTGTTGGATAGGACAGAGAAAAATGGAGAGAGGAGGGAAAGACAGAGGGGGAGAGAAAGACAGACACCTGCAGACCTGCTTCACTATCTGTAAAGAGACCTCCCTGCAGGTGGGGAGCTGGGGGATCGAACCCGGATCCTTACGCTGGTCCTTGAGCTTTGCGCCATGTGCACTTAATGCGCTGTGCTACAGCCCGGACCCTACACTCTCTTATTTTTCTAGAGGTGTGAGGACAACTGGGTGATTTTGACCGGGAAAAGACCCAGTTACTCTAGCCAATGGGCTAGAAGGGAAGGTCACCCAGATTTAAAAATGTCTGGCTTTTTTCCAGTAACATGAGAGGAGTCCTCTCTCCTTGCGGTGTCTAGTGCCCCATTCTGAACTTTGAAGAATGGAAATTTCCACATTAAAAAAAAAAAAATGACTTACTGGAAAGAGTGTGACTGAGTAGCAGTGTGATACTACTGTATTCAACCCCAGCCCGGCCCCCTTCTGCTCACAGGACAAATCTAAGCATAACAGCCATGTGGTTGTTGACACTCTTGGGACACAGGCTGTGGTGGGTCCAGGTCTAAGAAGTTCACAAGAACTAACTCATTGAATTCTTACAGCACCTTAAAGTGAGTTATTACTGTCACTTTCATTTTACAGAGGAAAAAAACCGAGTCCAGAAGTTAAACTTAGGAGTTGAACCCAAATCTCAGTCCATGGGCAGGAGAAAAGGGAGCTGAGCCAAGTTGTGCTATTTATTTATTTAGTTTGCTTTATCGGAGCACTGCTCAATTCCAGATACTGGAGACTAAATCTGGGACCTTGGAACCTCAGGTATAAATGCTGTTTCCTCCACCCTGCAAGGCGATGTTGCATTTTTGTTTTTGTTATTATTATTTACAGAGAAGGCAGAGAGAGAACCAAAGCTTCATTCCATGTGGAGGGGAGTGGACTCAAGCCAGGATCATGCACATGACAAAACAGTGCATTTTGTCCAGAAGGGCAGCTACTAACGGAGCCAATCCCAATCCACAAAATGGGAGAGTCCCAATAAAAACTGAAATAGATCCCTGAAATTCAGCACTGGAGGCAGGTATGTCACTGTGCATGCGGCAAAGACACAGCCTTTCCACTGAGGATGTCAACTTGAGCTTCCTCCTCAGGCAAGTCTGGGTGCTTACTCAGCTGTCTATGCCACTCGGAGCCTTGCAAGAGAGCATGGGATAGATTTCACACCAACTCAGTCCAAAATACTCCCTACCCCAAAGACTGGGGCCGGAACTGGTCACAGATACTCTTCAGAGCAAGCGAGAGAAAGAATGTGCTTAGGGCCAACCACACTCTCACCTTTGCCGATCTAAAGTCATACCTAACGCACTCTCTTTTTTTTAATTAGTGACTGAACGTCGTCACCTTTGTCGATCTAAAGTCATACCTAACGCACTCTTTTTTTTTTTTTTAATTAGTGACTGAACGTCGTTTTACAAAACTGTAAAATTCCAAGGGTATATAATTTCACTCCCACATATTGTGTGTATAACTAACCACACCCTGCCCCCCACACTCCTGTACCCCACAGTCTGATAACCACTGGAGTTTTCACAAAGCCCAAGAGACAGGTGAGTGGCCATTTTTTGTTTTGCAAGTGCATTTGGGTGCATTTTCAATATTCCACAGTGGAACAAGACTATCTAGGAGTTGTCTTTCACTTCCCAAAGTCTCTCTATTAGCCGCTTATAGGTAACAACCAGCACAGTGGTTTGACCCAGACCTGTAACTAATTCCTCTGACTTTGGGGGCTGCCCCATATTTAGGGAATCTGTCTGCCAGGGTCTGTGAAAATCCTCTTTGTGGCTGACAAATGCTAATTCCTTTATTCAAGTCAGTGTGTACAATGCTGGCCAATCCCTAATTGTGGGTGTACATAGGTCTCAGACCGTGCCCTCCTGATGGCCTCCTGGTTGTTTTGCCCTTGGCAGCTTCTTTGAATTATTGATAGAAGCACAGGAGAGGGAGCCAGCTTATCCTGTATGGCACCTCTCCACGCCTCTCTCTTGTCCCACCTCCACAGGAGCTCCCTTGCTGGACTAGCCTCTTCATTCTCCCTTTGGGGAGCTCACGGTGTCTAGAGCCTTGGACTCAGTCCAGTGTGAGACCTGACTTCTTTTGTCCATTTTTAGAGAGATTCAATGTGGAAAGTGAAAACAGGATTTATAGTGCCGTGGGCTGAGGAAGAGTTTTGCAATTCACACTCAAAGGAGAAGTACTGGCTTCCTCAGCTTCCCCCTGACAATGGAGATTAATGTCACTCCACCACACTGGTGACCAGCAGCAGTGGGGCAAAAATAGATCAGCCTGCGGGGAAGAGGAGAGTCCTGAAGACTCTGGCTTCCCGCCTTCCTGGCTGAAGGGCTGGCAGGTGCATCCTGGGTGCTGACTGGCAGGACCTCTCCTCACCTTCTTGGAAATCACCCAGCTTCTGGACCAGGTGCAAATTCTGGGAGATGGGAGTGTGGCCACTATTCTGCCTGCTTCCCCTACCCCTACCCCCAGCTTTTTAGTTAGGGATTACTACTGGAAGATAGATCTGGGAAGAGAAACTAAAGAGAAAAAAAAAAAAAAAGGAAAGAGAGACGGACATAGAGAGAGGAAGGACCAGGTGGTAGCACACATGGTAGAGAGTGCATATTACCATGCTTGAGGACCCGGGTTCAAGCTCCTGGTCCCCATCTGCTGGGGTGGGACTTCATGAGTGGTGGAGTGGTACAGTAATTGTCTTTCTCTCATTATCTATCCAAAAATAAATAAGGTGGTTCATCCAATAAGATGGAAAAAATTGTCACCATGAGCAACAGATTCGTAGTGCAGGCACTGAACCTCAGCAATAACCCTGAAGGCAAAAATCAATAAAATAAAATATTTAATAATAAGAATAAATAAATAGCCATTATAGGAGCTGGGCAATAGTGTACCTGGTGGGACACACGTTACCATGCCCAAAGACCCCCACCTGCAGGGGAAGCTTCACACATGGTAGAGCAGTGCTGCAGGTGTCTCTCCGCCCTCTTCCCGTTCTTTGTCTCTGTTAGAAAAGAAAGAAAAAAGAAATGGCCACCAGGAGTGGTGGAGTCAAACCCCAGGAATAGCCCTGCTGAAAAAATAAAGGGAGGGGAAGAAATAAAGAGTAAATCAGGAGTGGGTGCTGAAGCAGAGGGGAGCACAGGAGAGTGAGGTAAAGAAGGAAAGTGACCCGTGGGCTGTGTGCTGGGGATGATATTTGCAGCAGCCTGTGGTGAAGCCGAGCGGAGACCAACAAGCACCTCTTAGCCGCTGTGCTATTGTTCTTGTCATTTTTCTGCCTCCAGGGTTGAGGGTTAGTGTTTACATGATGAGTTCATGGCTCCTGGTAGCTTTTACTTCTTTTTTTTTTCTTTTTTTTTTTATAGAGAAAATGTGAAATTGAAAGAGTGAAAGATAGAGAAGGAGAGAGAGGCAGAGAGACACCAGCTCATGAAGCTTCCACCCCTCAAGGTGGGAACTGAAGGCTTGAACCTGGGTCCCTGAGTATGATTATGTTGTCACGATACTGGGTCCATCACTGCTCAGCTCGCCACATTGCTCTTCTAACCTCAGTGCACTGGGCAACATGATTCAAATGAGCTCACTCTCATGAAGGTGTTGTGACCCAGATGCCCCCAGGCCCCGGATGAGTTACTGTTACCATCAAGTCCACAACCAGGAACCCCCCTGGTTGAGAAGAGCATTTCTCAGTGCCTTTTCAGGGTCACGGGGCCAGTGTCCCAGGGATGATATCTGTTCTTGATGTCCTCCATGATCACCAGATACCAGCCGTCCCCTCCCTCCTAGGAGCTGTCTGCGGGGCTGTAACTGTGCAGGTTGCCTTGTGGTTCTGGGGAGTCCAACTTCTCAGAGGGCCTGCCAGTCCTAGGGAAGGCTGGGAAGCCTGGGAGATAGTGTTGCAGTAAATGCACAAGGCTCAGTGTCAGCAAGAGCTGGGGCCAGAAGGCTCCAGTGTCTCCTCCTCGTGGCCCAGATGCCTTTGCAGAGAAGTGGCTCCTTGGCTGGGCACCAGTCACTCCCGGAAGACAGTGCCCTGTGGACCCGGGACCACCCCATGTCTGGGTTCCAGGACGATGGTTATGGAATGTCCTGCTTCCATGGAGAAGCACTGACCAAGATTCAAACCCCAGATTTGCCTCAGTGGGTGGAGGCCCTACTCTCCTTGGGACTGGAGGTGGACGGAGCACAGAGATGTCACAGGAAGTAGGCTGCTAATGACAAGTGGACGTGGGAGAGTCACCCTCTGCAGCCATGAGGGAGATCGTCTCCAACGACATCATGTTCCCCCCAGGAGTGGCTCTCCCGCATGGCAGCAGGCCAGGAGGGTTGTTGGCATGGCTGGCCTGGGGAAGGGGCCACCTTAGAACCCAGGCGTCTGAGCTTTGCCCACATGTCAGCAGAAACCCCAGTCCCCAGGATCACTGCTCTCTCAAGGAGTCACCTTTGCCGCATGCTCTCACCTACCCCGTGGCTTGTGGCTTCTCCCAACAGCCCCCTGGGTTTCCATGGGGTTTCCTTCTTCCTCTTCTGCAGACAGAAACCCACACTCAGATGACTAAGCCACTACCGCCTCAACTTTTTTTTTTTCTTTTGAGAGAGAGAGAGTATGCTACTTGAGGTGTCCATGAAGCTTGATGACCAGAGTGTGGATGGGAAAGTGACCAGCTGGGGGAACCCCAAATGGAGAGTCAGGCTTGAGAGAAGGGCGGTTCCCAGCTAGGAATGAGTGGACTGCTGGTACTCTTTTCTCTTCCGCACTCAGTCTCAGTTGAACAACCCCCGGGACAGTAAGAGTAATAATGTCATAATGCTGAAGGTGGGGTGAAGAGCTGGAAGCCCACAGCGGCAGGCCCTTTGGAGAGACGACAGACACACCAGCCAAGGTGATACCCAAGCCCTCCCTCACACTGTCTCCAGGAACTAGGCAGGTTCCCACAAGAGTGGCGGTGACCTCCAGACTGGGTGCCGGTAGTAAGAAAGTAGAAGGTGGGGAAAGGGGTGTGTGATTATAATTCTTTGCAGGAGGCCAGTAAGCAGAACTGGGGAGGTGTGACCAGCTGGGTCCCAGAAACCGTTAGTGTAGATGGTAGATGAAGCAGCAGGAGTGAGCACAGGGGGAGGGTATTGCCCGAGGATACAAAGGTCCTAGACAGAAGTCTAGCTACCCTGAGGGCTGACTGCAGTGGGGGCAGTGTGTGTGTGTGTGTGTGTGTGTGTGTGTGCAGAGAACGGGGGGGGGTTGTGTGCCCCTCTCTGGCTGCCTCTGGATCTCTCAGGCCCCATGCACATTACATAACCTTCCTTCTCCTCCTGCAGGAGTCCCAGAGGTTCTGCCATGCCCTGCAGCACACTGACTTTCTCATCTCTTACTCCTTTTTCTAGATCCTTCTCTCTATATACTTATCATACCAGGCTCCACAGCGCAGGAAAAGTCCTGGGGGAAATTTTCACCTGAATTTAGTCTCCCTTTGCCAGCCAAAGATTTGTGTACGCACGTGAGCAACATGGTATTTATTGCACATAGTAATAAAAGCTGGGAGTTCTGCCGCGTTCACCAGCATGGACAAAGCCTGCTACAGCCTACATAATGAACTCTTGTGTGATCAGTAAGAACCCGTGTTTGAGTTTAATACATGGGAACATGTTTATGATGTAATAGCAAGGAAAAATATAGAGAACTATAGGTAGGTTGTATTCTCACATCCTCTTTAAAAATCTTATCTTCTGAGAAATAATTACATAAAAAAAAAGCCTCGCTGCACAGAGCCCCACTGATAACCCTGGTCGCAAAATAAGATTAGATAATAATTAATTGAATTGCCTTTGTTAAACAATGGTTCTCTCTGAGAGGTGGAACATTGTGTAATTAAATTTCTCTATGTGCCTTATTATAATCAGAAAAACATAAAAATACAAAACGCATTGAAAACAAAACAATCTCATCCAGTATTCAAAGAAATGCAAATTAAGCCTTCATAGTTGTCTCAACCTAAATAAATGAGAAAATATGGGGTAAGAGAATGATTCTCCCAAGGAACCTGTTTACTGGCTTCTAGTGCTGTCTAGGGTGTGTCTGGGGAGAAACTCTGCTGCCTAACGACATATCCTACACAACAGAAATGGAACCTTGGTCCATTTCGTTGAAGAAACAACTTAGCCCTTTGGGGGATGCAAGCTGCCTCAAAGGGAAAATGGATTTTTCCGAATTAGTCAAGTCCTGCCTCTCTCACTTTGCTCTCTCTTAGCTACTGCTACTATTAGCTCACTCAAAATATAGCTACCAGCTCAGCAAATTAAGCAAGGCGATTTTACAAGTCATGTTGTAACTGAGCCATCCGCCTGCAGACTTCTTCCTGGGGTTTTCCTTTGTCCACCTGTGTTCTCTGCTCCTACAGGCAGGGTGGGTCTGCACTTTTCTCAGTTTTATTGAGATGTAGTTGACATATGATACTGTGTAATTTTGAAAATGTACATAATGTCGTGATATATATGGTTATAAATGTGTGTGCCTGTTGTGGTGGTGGTGGTAGTAGTGGTGAGGACTTTCAAAATCTAATCGTTTGCAGCTTTTGGATACACAAATTCCCCTCCTTGGGAAAGGTTTAATCTAATAAGAAAAAGAGGCAACCAAGGATGCGGGCGGTGGTGCAACTGGTTGAGTGCACATGTTATAATGTACAAGGACCCAGTTCAAGGCCCCAGTCCCCACCTGCAGAGGGGAAGTTTCACAAGTGGTAAAGGAGCACTGCAGGTGTCTCTCTGTCTCTCTCCCTCTCTATCTCCCCCTTCCCTCTTGATATCTGGCTAAATAATTTTTTAAAAAAAGAGGCACACATTACCAGGGTTCAAAGACCAAGGTTCAGGTTCCCAGTCCTCACCTGCAGGGGAAGCTTCATAAGAGGTGAAGTAATGCCACAGGTGTCTCTCTTTGTTTCTCCCTCTCTGTCTCCCCTCCGCTATCAATTTCCTCTCTGTCTTATCAGATGAGAAAGGAAAGAAAGGACAAAAAGAAAAAAAGGAAAAGAGGAAAGAGAGGAAGGAAAGAAGAAGGAAGGAAAGAAGGAAGGAAGGAAAGTGAGCAGTGGTTTTATCATGCAGAAAATAAAATAAAAAGAGTCAAAATAGTCCTCAACGTTTGAGCCTGCTTTTCTAGACCTGCACTGTGAGTTTGGTGGCGATCATCTCACTGAAGCCCCATTGAAATCTCAGGAGGTGACAGTGCTTTTATTGTGATTTTGAGCTCACAAAATCAGAAGAATAGGTGCTCAGTAAGCTGTTTTTATAACATACTAATTTCTTTTTAATTTTTTTATTATCTTTATTTATTGGATAGAAACAGCCAGAAATCGAGAGGGAAAGAGGAGAGAGGCAGAGAGACACCTGCAGCCCTGCTTCACCACTCGCAAAGCTTTCCCCCTGCAGGTGGGAGCCAGGGGCTCAAACCCAGGTCCTTTCACACTGTAACATGTCGCTCAACCAAGTGCGCCACCACCCAGCCCCTATAATAGACTAATTTCATTTGTGTGTGTGTGTTGAAAGCTAGAAAGCTCCAGAGCACTTTGATCCCATTATCCCACGGCAAGGAGTTTATCCAAAGGAAATGACTGGAAAGGAGAAAGGAAACCACACAAATGAAAGTACTTTGGAGGGAGTCACGTGGCTGCACAGCGGGGTCAAGGACCGACACAAGGATCCCGGTTCGAGAACCCCTGCTTCACCGCCTCATGGTCTGCAGATGTCTGTCTTTCTCTCCCCCTCTCTGTCTTTCCCTACTCTCTCCATTTCTCTCTGTCCTATCTAACAACAATGACGACATCAATAACAACAACAATAACTACAACAACAATAAAAAATAACAAGGTCAACAAAAGGGAAAATAAATTTTTAAAAAGTACTATAGAATATGTATTTGCTAAATACTGGGGAAAGATGAATAGTGTGCACCAACAGAGTTGTGGTGCGTAAGTGACAGCACATGCTTGTATGGATAGGGACTCATCTTCCCGTTCATTACACGGATTGCCAAGGAGAGATCCGACGCACAGTGATGAGTCAGATGCTTCTGGTGCTGACTACACCTGGCAGACACTCCTGAAATGATCGCCATGAAACTCTCCAGAAACAGACAGCTTTCTTTTTTTGTTTCTTTGTTTAGCTTTTTGAGGTTTTTTTATTTGTTTTTAATTTTATTAGTGGTTTAATATTGATATACAAGATGACATGTCAACAGGGCTACAATTCCACACTGTTCCCACCACCAGAGTTCTGAACCCCCAGTCCCTCCATCGCAGGCCACAATAGTTCTCCTAAGGTTGCAGACAGGGCGTAAGTGTCATCTCTACAGCTATCCATCTACATTTGTACATAATTGCCCCTTTTCCTTCCAGGTCCACTCCTCTCTTCCTCTTCAACCCACACGTAACCCTATTACTACATCCAAATGTCCCTCCCTTTTTCCTCATCTCTCTCTGGGTCCTCTTCCTCCTACCACTTCTCCCCTACTTTGAGTATGGATCCAAATTGTTTTGGGGGTGCAGAAGGTGGGAGTTATGGCTTCTGTAATTGTTTCTCTGCTGGACACGGGCATTGGAAGATTGAGTTATACCTTCAGCCAAAACAGAGTATTAAGAGGGGGAAAATGCAGAATGCAAACTCTCCATACATGATGGTGGTAGTTTCCAATGTGAGAGCATGAGCAAGGTCTGGGTGAACAGATGAAAATAGTGCATTGGTTAGATTACACCAGACTGAGGAATTCTAGGCTCTCTGTAGTAAAGGGCTTGGAGAATTCCTTCAGAGAAGGATGGACCCATCTCCATCGCTGGTGTAGTGAGTGAAGTTGCTGCTCAGGATGCTTTCCCGCCTGCTCCTCTGTGACTCAGACGGGGAGAAACTGACATGGACAGGATGGCCGCACAGGACAGTCAGGCATTTCCTGTACAAATGATAAAGGTATCTCCTGAACTTCTCTCCAGCAAATACGTAGATCAAAGGATTCAGGCAGCAGTGGACAAATGCAATGGTCTCAGTCACACTGTTGGTTAATCTCAAGTCCCTCTTTATGTCACAGCTAGGAAAGAAGCCATAGAAATTGAGCGTTTCTAAGAAAATCATAATATTGTAGGGCGTCCAGAAGAGAAAAAACACAATTACCACCAGAAAGATGAGCTTGATGGCCTTGGCTTTCTTGTTATTCTTGCAAGCGAACAGTGTTCGTATGATTCTGAAGTAACAGTAACTCATGGCAAGCAGGGGGAGCAGGAAGCCGAGCAGATTTATTTCCACATGGCGGAGTACCGGCCAGATGTTCTTCAGGTCCTCGGGATAGTCGCCCAAGCATTCATTTGCACTTTGCTTTGTGAACATGAACTGGGGTGCCGCCACCAAGATGGCAGCTGCCCAGACACCCAGGCTGATGGTGACGCCATGCTGCACAGTACGGTTGTTCATGGAGTGGGCAGCCAGGACAATGGCCAGGTATCTATCGATGCTGATAATGGTGATGAAGAATATACCTCCGAAAAAGCCAATGGAGAAGAAGGCGGTGACAAGTTTGCACACACCATTGTGAAAGCCTTGTTCGCTGACCAGATAGTAGGTCCAGAAGGGTAAGGTGGCTACAAAGAGCAGATCGGAGAAGGCAAGGTTCAGGAGGTAAATGTCGGTGATGCTCTTCTTCTTCTTGCTGTTGGTGAGAGCAAACACCACCAACAAATTTCCTACCAGGCCAAAAGCAAAGACAAGGGAGTAGACTACGGACAGGAAGACAGTCCCAAAGGCCACAACGTCACTCATGTTGCAGACTTCAGTCGAATCATCATATTGAAAATCTTCTGAAATTGCTTCAGGGGAGAGGGTGGACATGGTGAGGTCCTGGATCACAAAAGAAAACACATAATATTAGTTCTCTGAGGAATGAAACTGTAGTGCTTACTGGCCCAATACATGGGCAGGCAGGAAGGGGACCTACCCAACAGATTTCTCCGTGTTGCATGTGCTATCTTAATCCCCACAACAGGTTTACAATGGAGTCTGTAAGAGACTTTTTTAAAATTTATTTTTATCCCTGATCTAATAGTGAGTTATAAGATCACAAGATTACCTTAAAGTAGTAGACATGATGAGAAAGATGAGGAGCACACACACACACACACACCACCATGTTGGAGAGATTTTAAAAAGCAAGAGACAGAGAATTATATTGTTTGAAAAAAAGAGGACTGTATACATTCAAATGTGTTAGACATAAAAGTACATATACAATTTGTAAATATGTAAAAATATGTCTAAGAGACCTTTCTGAACTCTTTATTTATTTATTTATTTTTGTTTCCAGGGTTCTCATTGGGGCTCAGTGCCTGCACTACGAATCCACTGCTGCTCCTGGCAGCCACTTTTTCCATTTTTTGTTGTCGTTGTTGGATAGGACAGAGAGAAATGGAGAGAGGAGGGGAAGACAGAGAGGGGGAGAGAAAGATGGACACCTGCACACCTGCTTCACTGCTTGTGAAATGACCCCCACCCCCGCAGGTGGGGAGCTGGGGCTCGAACCTAGATGCCTGCACCGATACCTGAGCTTCACACTATGTGCGCTTAACCCAGTGCACCACTGCCTGGCCCCCTTTAAGCTGTTTTTGTCTCAGCATTCTTTCCTTGAACATGCTCTGTTTCTTCCTCCCCTTTCATGCTGTAATATCTCATGGGTCTTTTTTAATGTTTCTGGGTCTGTTTTGCCATGCTAAGTGTTAAATGGTCCTTCTTTCCTTCTCTGTGGCACTCTTATCAGTAACTCTTGCAGGGCAGCTCTGGTAATGGCAAAGTCCTTTAGTTTTTGTGTCTCTGGTACTCTTTCTTTTTTTTTAAATTTTTTATATTTACTTATTTATTTTCCCTTTTGTTGCCTTTGATGTTTTATTGTTGTAGTTATTGATGTCATCGTTGTTGGATAGGACAGACAGAAATGGAGAGAGGAGAGGAATACAGAGAGGGGGAGAGAAAGATAGACACCTGCAGACCTGCTTCACCGCCTGTGAAGCGACTCCCCTGCAGGTGGGGAGCCGGGGGCTCGAACCGGGATCGTTACACGAGTCCTTGAGATTTGCACCACGTGCGCTTAACCTGCTGTGCTACTGCCCGACTCCCTCTGGTACTCTTTCTACTGCTCCTTTATATTTGAACGAGTCTTGCAGAGTAGAACATGTGTTACTGACAGCTGTTGTCTTTTAAAACCTTGACTATACCACTCCATTCTCTCCTGGCCTCCATGTTTCCTGCAGAAAAGTCTGCTCTAAGTTTGATTATTCTGTCTTTACAAGTAACATTCTTCTTTTCCCTGGCAGTTTCCTTTTTTTCTTTTTCCTTTGTCCTTGATTTTTGATAAATTCACAATGGTGTGTCTTGGTCTAGATCTATGTGGGCTTAGGAATTTTGAAGTTCTCTCTGCTTTCCAAACATCTACAACCTGACCATATCCCAGATTTGACATTTTCTTCTGCAATTACTTCTTTGAATATGGTTTCTGCTCCCTTCTTTCTCTCCTTTCCTTCTAAAACCCCATAATTCTGATATCTGCTTCTCTGATGGAGTCTTCATTCTCTTGAAGAGTTTCTTTCTTTTTTTTTTTATTGTGTGTGTGTGTTTTTTTTTTGTTTGTTTGCTTGTTTTTTGTTGTTGTTGGATAGGACAGAGAGAAATGGAGAGAGGAGGGGAAGACAGAGAGGGGGAGAGAAAGATAGACACCTGTAGACCTGCTTCACCGCCTGTGAAGGGAATCCCCCCTGTAGGTGAGCAGCTGGGGGCTCAAACAGAAGAGTTTCTTTACTTTTTCTACACTTTTTTTTTCTATTTTGAAGTCAAGGATTGTCATTTTGTGTTCTATTTTGTGTTCTATTTCTGATATTCTGTCTTCGTAAGTCTATTTCCTTGACTTGCTATTTGAGACTGGAATGTGTCCAAAAGCCCACTATGCCCTGTAACTCTGGTTTTTGCCTTCCATTTTCTTACCTAGTGAGTCATTGAAATTATTAACATCTCTTAATCAATTTCTCCATATTAAATTGATATGTTGTTGGGGAGGGTTCAGGTCCTGGAACATGATGGCAGAGGAGGACCGAGTGGGAGTTATATTGTTACATAGAAATGTTACGCATGTACAAACTATTGTATTTTACTGTTGACTGTAAACCATTAATCCCACAATAAATAAATAAAAAATAAATTGATATCTTTATATTATGCTGTTTGATACCCCTTAAACAGAGGCCTAGTGGTAGTGGTGTGGATCCCAGACCTCTTTATCTTCCCAGACTGATTCCTGAAAGTGAGTTCTCTGCTGTGAGGTCACATTCAATATTCTCATTTGCAGGGTGGTCTGACCCCATTCAACAGGGTCTCTATGGCAGCTGGGACACCTTAGAGTTTGGCTGACTCCCTGCTGCCACAAGGATACAGTTCCCTGGCTCCCCCGATGGCTCCCGGGGTTCACTCAATAGCCTGTGGTGCTTACAACTGTAAACAGCAGTCCTGAGCTCATTTAATTTAATTTAATTTAATTTAATTGCATAGAGACAGAAATCTAGATGGAAAAAGAAGACAGAGCACTACTTAGCACTAGTGATACTTTGCCCCAGCAGGTGGGGAGGGGTATTTGCATATGGTCATGTGTGCGCTCAACCAGGTGTGCTTCCACCCAAGACCTCTCCCCACCTCCCAGCTCCTTTTCTTAAGCCACATGGTCCCTAAACAATTAGTATGGGCCCTTCTAGAAGTCCAATGCGCTATCCTTTGTGCTACGGAGCCTCCTAGTATGGGCCCTTTTAATCCACCAAGGTTTGAAGCAGTGGCAAATATGGCGCATATGGGTAATGTCATACTGCATTTGAGTCTTTCTCCCCCCCCCCCCAGTCCCCTGCTCCTGCTGTTGAGGAACAAGGTACTGTACCATCCAGAAAACAGAAGTGTGGGAGTCGAGCGGTAGGGGGGCTTGAGTTTTAAAAGCTAAAATCTGTGTGAGCTTGCTCTTTCTCTGCCCAGGGACCATCATGTAAGTGTTAAATTGGTTCTTTTTTTACTCTCTCTGCCTCTCTCTCTCTCTCATACCCTAATGTGTGAATGTTCTCAATTGTCCAGAATAAAAGTTTAAAGTACCTAAATAATCATGTTCTCTCAATTCTTTGTTGAGATAATGCATGATGAACTTTAATGTTGGGAGAACAAACAGCAGCCTTCCCTCCCATAACACTGCTGTCCACATGCAAACAACCAAACTTCATAGAGTGATGTTCCTTCATTTACCAGAGATCCAAGCTGTTCTCTGATGACATTTGTTGAGATGTTTTGTTCTAATATTTGTTTTCTGGGGGAGAGACAATTTCCCAAGACTAAGTTGTCTTAGCTCCACCCCCTGTAACAAGCTACTTTGACAAAAAAAGGACACCAGGCTCTGAGTGGTCCAACTACTTAGCCCAAAACTATGCAATAAATTGCTAAATTAACAGAGGATCTTGGGCTGAGGAGATCCTCTAATTACTATGCAAAAGGTTTTCATGCCTAAGGCACTAAAGATCTCAATTTCAGTCTCCAGCACCACCATAAACCAGAACTGAGCAGTACTCTGGTCAACAAATAAGGGCTGGGGTAGATAGCTTAACGGTTATGCAAAGAAACTCTCATGCCTGAGACTTAAAAGTATTCTGTTCAAACAGTGGTAGAAACTGCCCCACTCTTCAAAGGGAGGTTGGGTCAATATATTCTGCCACTTGAGGAAGACTGGTCCTGAAATGAGTGCAGCTTAGAATGTTCCTAGCTGTGACCATGGAGTGTGAGCTCAGACTGACGGGGACTCAGAAGTTATACAGGCTCCCGTGCTAAATATGAACAGACATGGGTCCTGGGTCAGATTGAAGGAGTTTACAGTTAATGATATTTATATACTTTCCCCGTGGTTTATTATTTATTTATTTATTTATTTATTTATTTATTCATTCATTCATTTTACCAGAGCATGCTCACCTCTGGCTTATGGTGGTGCAGGGGATTGAACCTGGGACTTTGGCATGAGAGTCTCTTTGTTTAACCATTATGCTATCTACCCCTGCCCTACTTTTCCCATCTTTGAAAGCTACTGTCTGCCCTGTTCCAGCTTTCTAGTCCTATTCCTAACTCTGAGACTATCTTTCCAGATAATACTTTAAGCCCAACTCCATGTAAGTTGTTGGGATCAGGCAAAAATTAGTAAAGTCATTGGCCCCTTGGAATATACTTAAAATAGATTCCCAAGCTCCTTCCAACATGAAGACCCCAAACCACAATCTGCTATACTCTTACCATTAGGTTCCTGATTATTAAACAAAGTTTTCTGCTTTATATCTTAATGCTTTTTTAGCCACCAAGTTGCAGATGCTACCATGACACCAACCTGACTTCCTTGGGCAGATGACCTCATCAACGTGTCCTGGAACCCCACCTCCCTCAAAGCTCTGCCCCATTAGGGAAAGATAGAAACAGGCTGGCCAAAAATTGAGAGGAAGGAGGAGATAGAGAGAGAAGGAGACAAAGAGACACCTGCAGCACTGCTTCACCACTTGTGTGTGAGAAAGCGAGTTTACCCAGAGGCTTTGCTCAGAGCTCTCTCATTTTAAAAGTTCTCCATTTTTTCAAAAGGCCAGACAGAGACCACCTGGCTCCTCAGATATTGGGGAACTCCCTCTTTCTGAGCACCCAAGGTCAACTGGATCTTCAGATATTAAGAGACTCCCTCTTGCTGAATGCCCCAAGGACAACTGTTTACAAAGAGTGAGATTGCAGAACTCACCAAAAAAAAAAAAAAAAAAACTCATCCCTTTACCCCTCTGCCTCTTGGGATAAGAGTGCCCATCCTGTTCCTGACCATTATAAAAACACACAAGTTTGAAGATTCTCTGTCTCTCTCCCAGGTGATGGGGCCACTTTTGGCACCCCTCAGCTCTCCTGAGGTCCCTGTGTATGTCAGTTCCTGAGTCTACATGTGTAAGTTGTTAAAACGGTTCTTCTATGTGCTTGTGTGAATAAATATTTCATCTTCCTTTATTTCCTGTGTCAGCCTCAGTTTGTCTTATTTTGCAATGGGTACGGTTAGAAGCAAAACTCAACATGTGAAGTTTTCCCCCTGTAGGTGGGGACCAGGGACTTGAACCCAGGTCCTTGTACGCTGTAACACGTGCACTCAACCAGGTGTGCCACCATCTGGGCCCCACAGTTATACACTTTACAGAGATAAATCAGTCTTGGTTTGTACAGGACTTCTTTTTGTTTTTGTTTTTGTCTCTTGTTTTTTGTTTTTACCAGAGCACTGTTCTGCTCTGGCTTATGGTGGTGCAGGAGATTGAATTTGGGACTTTGGGGTCTCAGGCATGAGAGTCTCTTTGCATAAGCATTATGCTATCTACCCCGCCCCTCCAGGACTTCTTTCTCATTGTTTGCATCATTTTCCCCCTTTCTTCCTCACTTCCTTTCTTCCTCCCTTCCTTCTGTGCTTTCTTTCTTCTTTCTTTTTTTCTTTGATAGAAAGAGAATTCAGAGGGAAGGGAGATACAGAAGGAGAAAGACAGACACCTGCAGCACTGCTTTACTGCTCAGGAAGGGTCCCCCCTGCGGGTGGGGACCAGAGGCTTGAACCGGGTACTCGACCATCATAATATGTGCACTGTATTGGGTCCACCACCCCCTGGTCCTGACTTCAGCTTCAGCACAGATATCTTATATGTTGAAAAAGTCTGTTGTGAGTAAACCAGAACGACCTTTCATTGTACAGCTCTGAGTGAAGAGATGTTACCATCACGCTGGTCTTTACAGTCAACAAAGACCTGCCTGATCCAAGATGGAGGCCCGTGCTCAGCTACCCACTGGGCTCTGAGGACTCTAACCTGATAATTACCAACTCTGCACCTCTCTGAGGCTTGACCTTTTCCCACTGTTTTATATTTTCTGCTTCCTTCTGAACAAAAGTTGAAAAAAATGAGGGGGCAGGGGGAGATAGCATAATGGTTATGCAGAGACTCTCATGCCTGAGGCTCCTATGTCCCAGGTTCAATCCTCCGCACCACCATAAGGCAGAGCTGAGCAGTGCTCTCGTGTTTCTCTCTGTCTCTCTCTCTCTCTCTCTGCATCTCTCTCAAAAATAAATAAATAAATAAATAAATAAAATTAAAGAAAAATGTACATTTCAGCACAGGATAAGTACCACTTGTCCCATGTCCCCACTCCCTCTAGCCAGGATTTGCTGCTTATTCACTCAGAGGCTACAAGGGCAGCTCCCCATGCCCTGACTTGTGACATCACACATAATCTCTCAGAAACCGCATATGGACTCAAGAATACACAACCTGCTTGTCACTGCCTCCCTCCCTCCCTCCCTACCACAACCAACAGCCAAGCTCACACTTGTTTAACCAAGGGTGTTCCCACACCTCACTGCATCCTTTCACGGTGGTTTTGTGAAGTGATGTCTTTGCCAAGGTGAGAGTCCACCCAACCATGGACCAGCTTCTCCCTTCTCAAACCTCTGCCTGCCTGCCATCCTGGCCCATCTCTGCAGCTTCCCGAGACTCTGAGGGTGACTGACCTGGCCTGGCTGAGGCGGGATGGAGCTCACCGTGTCAGGGAAAGGAAGCTCTTTCTTTGCTTTCGGCGGCTGCCTTACTCTCAGGGAGGAACCTCTGGCTCTGACCCTAACTGATAATACTTAAATTGAATTGTATGGAATGGCTGACGGGCAGCCATCTTTGAATCGTGTGAATGTCAGTTTCAAGCAATGCCAGCGGAGCCCTGGAGAAATAGGAGAACTGCTACTCGGTGAAGGTGGCTTGCTGCAGAGTCATATCTTCCCAGAAACGTGACTGTGTAGGAGAGCAAAGAGTCGAGTTCTGGGTTCAGATAGGGTTTCTGGGACTAGCTGTTCTCTCCCTCTCCCCTCTCCCATCCCAGTGAAAAGTTGGTCTCTGACCTTGGCAGGAGGAGACCAACTCCTGTGGAGAGCCTCTTTGCCTCTCTCTGCCTGTTCTACTCAGGAACTTTGTGCTCTTTGCATCAATTTAACTTTGCCAAGTCTGCACATGATTTACATTCTTGGCACCTTGCTTTCCATGCAGGGATGTCTGACAAATCTCCAGGTAAGTGTCTCTGGGTCACTGAGAGGAAGAGCAGGGAGGTAAACAGGAAGGTGAGGGGTCCAGACCAGGGCTCTCCCCCAACTGGGTCCCCCACCTGTCTTCTCTGGAAGAGTGACCTTGAATGGACTTGGAACCTCTGAATCTTCTATTCCTCATCTGCAGGACAGAGATTCAGCCTCCTGCCTGCCCACAGCACTGTCCTAAGCATCAGACACAGTGTCGAATACAGCAGGCATTTAAGGGAAGAATCAGAAAGGCTCCAGATAATCGGAGTCATCTAGGCCCACTCACTTCCACTGCAGACACTGTGGAAATCTGGGCAGTGTATTGTCATCTACAACAATAGCAATAAACAGGTCTTATTTTTCTTTCTTAATGGGTCTCCTACATGAGGGTAGGGAAGGTAAATGACCATTTACTGAGCTTTTATTTAAGCTTCAAACTATTTGCTAAATACTCCACGTTATTGTCTATATAATAATTTATCCTCTCCAATTCAAAAAGGAGAGGTCCATATGTGATCCACTGTCCTGCCGAATGGCTCTGGGACCTGTGCTGAGGGGGAGAGGAAGGTCAGGATAAGAGCATGGAGTGAGCAGGGAAAGTTAGAATAAGCCACTGTCCACCTGACCAAGTGGCAAGGAGGTCCCAGATGCAACCTCAGGGCTGAGTGGGTGCATTTGCTCAGACTCGTCAATCTCAACTTCACTCCAAGATGCCAAACAGCAGCCACTTGGAGTGCTCCCCACCCCCAGGTACTGAGCTCAGCTGGGCACTGGGAAGATCTGTCAGGTCCAGCCTCAGCTATCAAGGGGCATGTCATGGCAACACAAAGTCTGAAAAAGACATAACGGAAGGAGTGTGTCAACCCATCCTCTGCAGATGGGATGCAACTTGTGTGGACTATGGCAGGATGAGAATGCTGAGTATTGGCTTCATTGTTGATTGAGAGCAGAATGCTTGTGGGAGGAGGGAGGACTCCCTTCCACCTGAGGATCCCACCCTACCATTCAGAGTTTTGGCTCAGGTAAAGACTCAGCAATACTCAGCAGTGTCTTCTTCCTCCCTGGTGGCTTGGAGTCAAGGCCCCAGGACTGCCTCGAGTCTCCCACAGGAACTGCACACTTGCACAGCACCGTGGTCACTCACTCAGCATGCTGTGGTTCCTGTCGTGAGTGACTCTCTCTCACACTACCCGGGAGCAATGAGACAGACACTCTCTGCCAGCTCCCAAGAGAGTCTGAGGACCCAAGCAAGTCTCCCAGAGTGTCTCTTGCTCCTGAATTTGGCACTTGATTCCATTTACACGCATGTGCTCACGCAGGGCACAGCAGGCTCAGCGCGTGGCTTATTACTCAACTGAAAGTGGGGGGGGGGCAGATGCCCAAGTCCATGCTTATCACCTCCTCCCTCCTACTTCCCCCCAAAATGAGCCAGACATAGGGTCTGGTCTCCAAAGTCAGTCTCTATCAAGAAGAAGGCAGAAGGACACAGGAGGCACTGTGGGCATCAGGGTCTCCATGAGAGTGTGCCCCCTAAGATCCAATCTTAAAGGTGCACTGAGAATATACCAATGGAACTAACTTTAAACTGCTTACTCAGCCTGTATCGACACACACCTTCTCTCTGTCTCTCTGTCTCTCTCTCTCTCTCTCAGAAATGTGTATACTGGTACAGACCAAATTAAACAACAGTCAGTCCACACTGTGGAATACTAAGCATTTGTTTAAAACAACCAGGGGGTTGGGAGAAATAGCCTAAAGGTTATGAAAAGAGACTCCCATGCCTGAGGCTCCAAAGCCGCAGTTCCGCATAACCACCATAAGCCAGAATTGAGAAGTGCTCTAATAACAATAAACAAATATTAAACACACACACACACCACCAGGCAAATCCATATTCTGCTATGAAGCTATCTTCCAGATATGCTGATAAGTGGGAGAAAAGGCAGGCAAGGTGCCACATGTGTGCTAACATGGGGGGCAGTTGTGTATGTGTGTTTGTGTAGGGCTTAATCTCGCTGAAGGGGCATTACTGGTGTTGACAGCAGTGCCACTGAAGAGGGAGGGGCTCCAGAGACCAGAGGAAGGAAAGTGGATTTTTTTTCTTTTATCATGTTACCTATTTCTATTCCACTCTTTTTTTTAAAAAAATATCTTTATTTATTGTGTAGAGACAGTCAGAAATTAAGAGAAGAGGGAGATAGAGAGGGAGGGAGACAGAGAGACACCTGCAGCCCTGCTTCACCACTTGTGAAGCTTTCTTCCTTACAGGTAGGGACCAGGGGCTCGAACCCAGGTCCTGGTCCTTGCACGTTGTAACATGTGTGGTCAACCAGGTGCGCCACCACCCAGCCACTATTCTATTTCTATTCTAGAAAAAAAAATTAATTGAGTTAAGAATGCAAAGAACAAAGAAGAATGATATCCACAAGCAGGTAGGTGCCCTCAGAGAGGGTGAGGAACTCGCTCAAGTCACTTGGCTGGCACATATAGGGCTGTTCTATTGAACCCAGAGGAGTCCAGATTTGACCCTTTCTTCCAGCTTTGCACTAAAGACCTTCCTCCCCACACTTGGTCCAGACCAGGAGTCCCTAAGGGTGGTGTCCTCATCAGCTTCAGAGGTCCTGCAAATGGAACTCGAATGTTTGTTGGATAAAGACTATAGCCAACACCTTTACCCCAAGGAATTCCAAGGGGGTAGTGTGCAAAAGTTTCTTGGGTCAGGGGGAAATAACTAAAGTTGTTAGAACATGGTATTAGTATACCTGAAAAAGCAAGGTCTTGGGTTCAATCCCCAGCACCACCATAAGCCAGAGCTGAGCAGTTCTCTCTCTCTCTCTCTCCTTGTGTATATCTCATTAAAAATCCAAGCTTCTGTGGTCCAGGTGGTGATGCAGTGGTAAAGCACTGGATTCTCAAGCATGAGGTCCCGATTCAATCCCCAGCAGCACATATACCAGAGTGATGTCTGGTTCTTTCTCTCTCCTCCTATCTTTCTCATTAATAAATAAATAAATTCTAAATTTTTTTTTTAAAGCCCAGCTTCTTCATTCACCTGTTCCTGGGATGTTCACAGGTGTCCTTTCTGATTCTGAGCCAGGAGCCCTTGAACCCTGAGAGCTTAGTGGATCCCCTGTATGGTGAGTGCATGAAGGAACAAAGGAAGGTATGAAAGCCTGGGGAAGCAAGGTCAGACATTAACATGCAGAGTTTCAGGAGATAAGCGCTGCCCTAGTGTCTCCCCACAGTGAGAAAACATCTGCCCCGCCCAGCACCCTCTCCACAGTGTGGTCACCGAATGTGTCTGCATGTGAAATAGATACTGGGGAGCCATTTCTGCCCTGTCACCATATAAATGTCAAGGTACGGTGCTGCTTTGGCGGTGTGGCTCAGGGGGAATGAGGACTTAAATGTGGTTGGAAAGGGGTTTGCAGTTTACTCTTAAGCAAATTCAAATCCATCCCTGTTAGCCAGGAAATCAGACGAAGGCATCATTTAGCTCAGAAGTCTAACATCAGTGCAATATTCCACTGGGAGTTATTCCTGTCTAACTTATTCCTGCTAACTTTAATAACATATATATATGTTATTCTTGCTAACTTTACCAGGAGATTTTATTATTATTATTTTTTAAGCAGAGCACTGCTCAGCTCTGGCTGATGGTGGTGTGAGGGATTGAACCTGGTACTTCAAAGCCTCAGGCATGAGAGTCTCTTTACATAACCATTATGCTGTCTACCCCTGCCCTCCATTATTTTTCCATTGTTGTTGTTGTTGCTGCTGCTGCTGCTACTGTTGCTGGATAGGACAGAGAGAAATCGAGAGAAGAGGAGAAGACAGAGGGGAGAAGAGAAAGATAGACACCTGCAGACCTGCTTCACTGCTTGTGAAGCCTCCCCTCTGCAGGTGGGGAGCTGGGGGCTCAAGCCGGGGTCTTTACTTGGGTCCTTGTGCTTCGCACCATGTGCACATACCCTGGTGCACCACTTGGGTGGAGCTTACGTTTCTGGACCCTGTTGCCAGGACCTTTAATGAAAGTAGGGCCAGTTCATGGGCGTGACTTTCAAGAGAGATCCAAGGTCTGCCATGGTTCTAAATGAATTTTGCCCTAGGCCAGACCCTGGTTTCCCTGATACTCTGTGCAAGAATCCCAGCAGGCAGGCTTTTGCTGTGTCTACTTAGCCAGTCTCATAGAGACCAAGTTTGTAAGAAGCATGCAGGAAGCCCTAATAAAGGCACCAGCCAGTCAGGCTCACCTCCCAGCCTGCCGGCAAGAACTCAAACCTCACCCCACTAGATTGTTCTCACCCTCTGCTCTGTTCTCACCTCCTTACCCTCTAGTTGGTTATATCACAGTTTTTCTAAATGGTGTTGAACTGGGAAAATATGAGCTGAATTAGAGGCTAGATTGTGAGTATTGTTTTGTAAGTACTGCTAGTAAGATACATATATTCCCACCTGCCAGGCATGTATTCTACCACTGAGCTACTCTCCAGGTGCCAAGACCTGTTTTACAAGATCACCATGAAGGGCTCAGGTGGTGGCACACCTAGTTAAGTGCATACATCACAGTGAGGAAGGACCTGGGTTCGAGCCCCTGGTCCCCACCTGCAGAGAGAATGCTTCACGAGTGGGGAGGCCATGCTGCAGGTGTCCTTCTGCCTCTTTCCCTCTCTACTTCCCTTCTCTCAATCTCACCATTTCTATTCAATAATAAATAAATAAAAGATTTTTAAACAATCACCATCAAGTCTTTGCCAGCCTACTTCCTGGGCCTACTTCCTTTTCTCAGGCTTGCTTATTTATTTTTTTTAACTTATTTGGGAGGTGTCATCATCACCCACTATTTCTAACCAGCTTCCCTTTTCTCCACTTCCCTTCTTAGTAAGCAAGGGATACAAATTCATTTTCTTCTTCTATCTGGTGTCCTTCCCATGCGTCCTTCCTCTCTCCTTTCACTTCATGTCCTGTTTAATTGTTTTCTTGTAGGTCCTGAATGAAGGATGACTCTGAGGTTCAATATAATGGAAAGA
Source organism: Erinaceus europaeus (assembly GCF_950295315.1). NCBI lineage: Eukaryota > Metazoa > Chordata > Mammalia > Eulipotyphla > Erinaceidae > Erinaceus > Erinaceus europaeus. Next base: position 11,493,702 of record NC_080182.1, on the reverse strand, counting down.
AAATTGCAAGGTTTGATTTTTTTTTTCCCCTCTTTGGGAAAAACACAGCTTGAGAATTGCTTCAAGCCCTGAGCCTAGATTTTCTTGTTAGTGTTCCAGAATCTGGTTCAGGAAATGAGGAGGCCACTCTGCCCGGGTGCTTAGCAAGTACCATAATCCACACACCAGCTCTCATTTCACTTTCTTCATAGCCACAGCTGTCCTCTAACACACACACACACACACACACACACACACACACACACACACACACACACTGATTGTCCCCTTGTACAAATGAGCCAACACATATTCAGACAGACTGAGTCACAGAGCCAGGATTTCAACTGAAATTCATCACAACACAAAGCCATGCCTCCCATGCCATACAATGCTTGTTCTCTGGTTGCTCCTGGTCACTAATCTAGAGCTGAAGCTGAGAACCAGCTAACGCAGTTCCATCATCAAGGAGATGCTTCCAGATGCTCCTCTGAGCACTCACTCTGAATCTCTCCCTTCCAGGCTCAAGGACTCAACAGGCTGACTGTCACCAAAAAGCACAGTGGGAGGTGGAGGTAGGAAGTCACTTCCCTCTCCAGCCCCTGCCTGGTGTTCCTCACAACTCATCTCAAGAATAAGTATGCATAGTATTGTATCTTTGTGGCTGTATTTTCCCCTTAGCAGATTATAACACACATCATATTCTACTTTATTTTTTATTCAATAATAAAAGTTTTATTTACTTTATTTTTGTTAACACCTGGGTTATCTCTGGGACTTGGTACTGACATGACAAATCCATCATCCCAGAGACTTTTTTTTTTTTATTTTATTTGATAAGACATAAACTGAAACGGAAAGGGAAGATAGAGAAGGATAAAGAAACCTAGACCCTGGGAGTTGGGCGGTAGCGCAGCGGGTTAAGCACAGGTGGTGCAAAGTGCAAGGACCGGCTTAAGGATCCCGGTTCGAGCCACCGGCTCCCCACCTGCAGGGAGTCACTTCACAGGCAGTGAAGCAGGTCTTCAGGTGTCTTTCTCTCCTCCTCTCTGTCTTCCCCTCCTCTCTCCATTTCTCTCTGTCCTATCCAACAACAATGACAACAATAATAACTACAACAATAAAACAGCAAGGGCAACAAAAGGGAATAAATAAATAAATATTTATAAAAAACATTTAAAGAAGAAAGGAAGGAAGGAAAGAAGAAAGAAAGAAAGAAAGAAAGAAAGAAAGAAAGAAAGAAAGAAAGAAAGAAAGAAAGACCCCCTAAGCAGCCCTGCTTCACCACTTGTGAAACTCCCCACTCCAAAAAGCTAGACTTCCAGGACCTAACTTCTCATCCACAGAGTGAGACCATTGAAAAGCTAGAAGCATGGGGCCAGGCAGTGGCACACCTGGTTAAAGCAATCACATTAAAGTGCACAAGGACCCAAGTTCAAGCCCTGTTTCCCACCTGCAGGGGGAAAGCTTCACGAGTGGTAAAGCAGGGCTACAGGTATCTCTCTGTCTCTCTCCTTCTCTATCATCTTCTCCCCTCTCAATTTTACTCTGTCTCTATCTAATAATAAATACATACATATACATATACATATACATATACATATACATATACATATACATATACATATGCTAGAAACATTGGTTTATTGCCTACTTCCAAATATGATGTGTTTCAAAGTCTTGTACTTCATAAGACCCACCTGCTTCCTAGATGGCCAGGAAACCCCGGCCATCTGGCTGCTGGTTCTACCTCAGTTTCCTTTCTTTTATGTTTTTTTAAAGTATTTTTTTTTATTTAGAGAGAGAGAGAAAAAAAAAGAGATGGATACAGAGAGAGAACAGAACACTTCTCATTGGCTTGTTGCACCAAAATAAAAGACTCTGGGGTGTGTGGGGGGGAATACAGGTCTGAAAAGGATGACAGAGCACCTAGTGGGGGTTGTATTGTTATATGGAGAACTGAGAAATGTTATGCATGTACAAACTATTGTATTTACTGTAGAATGTAAAACATTAATTCCCCAATAGAGAAATAATAATAATAAAAGAATACTGCTCAGCTCTTGCTTATAGTGGTGGGGGGCAGGGGTTGAACCTGGGACTTTGGAGTTTTAGACATGAAAATCTGTTTGCATAACTATTACACTATCTTCCTCTCTTGCACTTTTTTTTTAAAGAAATAGTTTCAATTTTTAGCTTTCTTGGAAGTCGCATTGGTTTATAAATCTCAATTTTTTGATGTCTAGAATGAGAACTTTGGAGTCCAGCATCTGTAGGGGCTGGGTCAGCTCTGGTTATCTGAGGCTTTCTAAGAGAAGCAAACAGAAGGAAGTAGACTTGTGTCCTAAGTCAGGGAAAGTGTGACCCAGTGACACAGGTGACTGAGTGCCCCACAGGCCACCACGGGGATGAGAAGCTTCTGAGCATAAGAAGTCAGATAAGGTTCTGTTTTATTTGTTTACATGTTTACATATTGGACAGAGTCAGAGAGATAGCTACAGCCCTGCTTCACCATTTGGAAAGCTTTTCCCCTGCAAGTGGGGACCAGGGGCTTGAACCCAGTCCTTGAGCATTGTAACCTGTGCACTCAACCAGGTGCGTCACTGCCTGGCACCCAAGGTTCTATTGAGAGATGATAGTTAGTTGAACTGTCCATTTGGAGTTCTGACTGCTCTTGAGCTCCCCCACCTCCAACCCCCCACCTCCATTTGTACATAGAAAGTGTCTCAATACCAGAAACTATAAAATACTTAGAGGGAAAATATTGGCAGAAGTCTTTCCCATCTAAATTTTAAAGGCACCCTCAATGATACAAATCCAGTTAAAAAGAAGACTAAAACATTTGGAGTAGGGCACCAAAGTAAATACCCTGGGGTGAGGGTGAGGGTGGATGTTCAGCTTCCCGGTGCAGTGGAGGGACTTTTGGTGGTGGGAATGGTATTTATGTACACTCCTATTAATTTGTAGCCATATAAATCACTATTTAATTAATATGAGAGAGGAAAAATTAATTGTATGTCTCAAACTTTTTAAAGCACATACCAAGTATTTTTAATACATAGGCTGAGTCTCTGATATGTTGACTCTCTCAAAAACCTAGACCAGGGAGAACAGAAGCAACCTGTGGCACAGCTATATGCAAATAATGTCAGAGGACATAAAATATGGTGATGTTGTGTATGATACAGCAAATCCTAACAAAGGGATTTTTCAAAGTTAACTCAATTGCCAAATAATGTAATAATGTAATTATAGCAATAACTATTGTCTTCTTAAACCTAAGACAGCGGGAACCTCCCATTTCCCCAATAGAGCCTATATTTCCCCCAGTCCTGGAACCTCTAGAGTAGAGCTCACTTTTCTGCATGCTTCTCTCAGTTCTTACCAAATGATATTGCAGCTGCTGATCCCAACCTAATCAATGCAACAAGTACCACCTCAGCATGCTTCACTTCAGACTGTGTCCAGAGACGTCAGACATGGAATATCAACCCTTCAGCCTCATCACTCGGGTGAGACCTTTCCTTTCATAGTATTCTCTAATTCCATTCCAGAAGGTTCACTTCCTAACAAAGTCCCAAAACCTAGATATAGACCAGGTCCCATGAGATAGAGCATGTATTCACATGTATCCATAAACCAGGGCAAAATATATGCCTGAAAGCAAAAGTACACAATAGTCTGCAGTGAGTCAGTATAAAGTTCCTAATGAAATAGTATCTAATTAGACTTAGATACCCTCCTCACCTACTTCCTATTACAGTTATCTCAACTCACTCCAAAGATAACTTTATCCAAGCAAGGACTGCAAAAGCTGAATAAGGACAAGAGACTGGCATACTTCAATGATGACTCTTTAGTCACTATCAGGCCACCTCATCAGCTGGGGCCCTATTCAGGGAGTCCTGAGGTTCTCAAACAGACATGATGGGCCTAGACATCAAATAAATAGCTCTCACCTTGTTACCGGTCAACTCTATCAGGAACAACAAAACAGACTCCTTTGTACCCCCCCCCCATAGGACCTTGCCCTCAACTTGGATCAACAATGGTAGAGAATGTTCCATCCTTTGAAGGGAAGCTGGACAACATACTCTATGCTACACCTGAGGAAGATGGGTCCTGATATTGGGGCAGCTTGGAATTTTCCTACTCATGACCACAGAATGTGAGTTAAGATCTACAGGGATGCAGTGGTCACATAGGTTCCTAAGTTGAATATGGTCCCCAGACCAAATCAAATAGATGGGGTTTGTTAACTCTCTTTTCAGCCACCAGGTTCCAGATACTAGCAGGATGCCAAACAGACTTCTCTGGACAGACAACCCCACCAATGTGTCCTGGAGCTCTGCTTCCCCAGAGGCCCACCCTACTAGGGAAAGAGAGAGACAGGCTGGGAGCATGGATCGACCAGTCAATGCCCATGTTCAGTGAGGAAGCAATTACAGAAGCCAGACCTTCCACCTTCTGCACCCCATAATGTCCCTTGGTCCATGCTCCCAGAGAAATAAAGAATGAGAAAGCTACCAGGGGACGGGATGGGATACAGAGATCTGGTGGTGGGAATTGTGTGGCATTGTACTCCTCTTATCCTATGGTTTTGTTAATGTTTCCTTTATAAATAAATAAAAATAAGACTAAAACAAAAAATAATAAATATACCAACAGGACTACATCAAATTAAAAAGTTTCTGCACAGCAAAAGAAACCACCACCCAAACAAAGAGACCCCTCACAAAATGGGAGAAGATCTTTACATGACATACATCAGAGAAGAGGCTAATAACCAAAATATATAAAAAGCTCTAAACTCAGCAGCAACAACAACAAAAATGACCCCATCCAAAAATGGGGAGAGTATGTGAACAGAAAATTCGCCAAAAAAGAGATCCAAAAGGCTAACAAACATATGAAAAAAATGCTCCAAGTCATTAATTGTCAGAGAAATGCAAATAAAGACAACAACAAGATACCACTTCACTCCTGTAAGAATGTCATACATCAAAAAAGGTAGCAACAACAAATTCTGGAGAGGTTGTGGGGTCAAAGGAACCCTCCTACACTGTTGGTGGGAATGTCTATTTAGTCCATCCTCTGTGGAGAGCAGTCTGGAGAACTCTCAGAAGGCTAGAAGTGGACCTAACCCTAAGACCCTGCAATTCCTCTCCTGGGTCTATATCCTAAGGAATCCAATACATCCATCCAAAAAGATCTGTGTACACATATGTTCTTAGCAGCACAATTTGTAATAGCCAAACCCTGGAAGCAACCCAACAACAGATGAGTGGCTGAGCAAGTTGTGGCATGTATACACAATGGAATACTACTCAGCTATTGAAAATGGTGAATTCACCTTTTTTACCTCATCTTGGATGGAGCTTGAAGAAATGTTAAGTGAAATAAACCAGAAGGAGAAGGATAAATATGGGATGATCTTACTCACAGACATAAGTTGAAAAATAATAACAGAAGGGAAAACACAAAGCAGAACTTGGACTGGAGTCTGTGTACTATAAAGGACTCTGGGGTAGGGGGTAGGGTTCAGGTCCTGGAACATGATGGCAGAGGAGGTCCTAGAGGGGATTGAATTGTTATTTCTCATACAAAATCGAGAAGTGCTACACATGTACCTATTACTGTATTTTACTGTTGACAGTAAATCATTAATCCCCAATAAAGAAATTAAAAAAAAAGAAAAGAAAGATAGGGTCTCAGTTTCTCCCAAGCATAAATCCCTGGCCATTAAGATCCCAAAATGGTTGAATGGTTGGTTGGTTAGTTAGTTGGTTCTTAAGATTACTTTGTATATGACATGTGCAACATTAAGTCGCACATGCGACAGAGAACAAGACACAAGAGAAACCAGAGCACCAGCCCAGCACGTGTAGAACTGTGGATCAAACCTGGAAGCTCAGCCTTGGAAGCCTAGTGCTCTACTAGCTGAACTTTCTTCCTCAGCCATGGGACCCTGCATTTTAAAATACTGAAGGTTTTCCCATGAGTCACAGCAGCTGCTGTTGCTATTTCAATAGTGAGCACCCCTTCAGACACAGGAAGTGAACTAGAACTAAGAAGGCTCTGACAGGGCCTGGAATTCCAGGCTACATGCAGCCCTGTGCAGGTAAATGAGTGAACCTCTGTGCCTGACACTGGAGCTGGGGACATAGCAAAATGCAAAAGACTCTCATACCTGAGGCTCCAAAGTCCCAGGTTCAATCCCCTGCACCACTATAAGCCAGAGATAAGCAGTGCTAATTTGGGGGGGGGGGACACAAGCCACTGTGGCATTACCCAGCCACCACCATCCTGCGTGGACCAAACATACACTCCTCTCCCACAGCAGCAGTGAGGGAAAACACAGCCCAGGTGCCAACCCCTCTGCTCTGTGACTGGCCTGTTACAGAATCGGCCAGCTTCTGAGCAGCACAGCCTCTGTCCCTTTTCTTCTTCAAAGTACTTATGGAATTTATTTATCTCTGTCATCTAAGGAAACTGTGAAGTTTGCAAAAGAGATGCTTCATAATTTTTTTTTCCAACTGAAGAAAATATGGACTTGTATGAAACCAGATCTAGTATCTTTACCATATGCCAGTGTAAGGAACAAATTAAAGTAGGAAGCTTATGTCTCCTTGTTGGTTAAAAGAAGAAAGATAGAAAGCAAGAAAGCAAACAAGAAAAGAAGAAAGAAAGAAAGAAAGAAAGAAAGAAAGAAAGAAAGAAAGGGAAGGAAGGGAAAGGAAAAAGGTGAGAGAAGAGATTTTCCTAACTTTCTTTTTCTTAGAGTATTTATCTTAGAAAACTTGTCCCTGGAGGTCGGGCGGTAGCGCAGCAGGTTAAGTGCACACGGCTCAAAGCGCAAGAACTGGCTTAAGGATCCCAGTTCAAGCCCCCGGCTCCCCACCTGCAGAAGGGTCACTTCACAGGCGGTGAAGCAGGTCTGCAGATGTCTCTCTTTCTCTCTCCCTCACAGCTTCACTCTCTTTAAAATGTGGTTGTATATCCTTGTGGAATTGCTATAGGATCTTTTGTCAACTTTATGAGCCACAATCAATTTCTAAAGACTGGATGTCATATATTTGAAATGCAGAGTTATCACCCTGTCGTGTGTGTGTGTGTGTGTGTGTGTGTGTGTGTGTGTGTGTGTGTGTGTGTGTGTGTTGGGGGGAAGGGGAGGCCCTGACCTGGGTGGATAGTATGCTCCAAGTTGCACAATGACATTCCATCATGAAGAGATGAGAAGCTGGTTTCCTCTTAAGATGGCAGCCCCAGGTACCATGGCAAAGTTCAGAAGAACTATGAGTGACTATTAACTTATTTGCGGACAACTTATTATCTCAAGAACAAGTATAGACAGGGCTGCATCTTTCTGGCTCCATCAAAAGATAACATGTTTAGTTGTTTTTCCTGTTTCTGCAGTCTCTTGGATTAACACATATCACCTTCCACTTGAATTTTCACCCAACAGCAAAAGTGTTTTTTTCTTTTTTTCTCTGCTGCCTTTGTGGCAAGGTTTTCCCAAGTTGAAGAAGGTTTTGTTTTTTTATTCTCACTATATTAAATTCTATGGTGATGAAAGGTTCTAAGACACAGTCTCTGTACCATTTTATTACTGATTAAGAGCAGAATATAAGTCAGTGGTAGAGGATATGTTCCACATGTATGAGGCTCTGGGTTCAATTTCCAGTACTCCCCCCCCCCTGCCAAAAAGGAAAAAGAAAGAAAGAATGTAAGTTATGGGAGATTACAGTGTTGGGCCGTTTTAACAGAGTCTTAAAGGCTAGGAGGACCTTCCAGATCGCTATTGAGAGAGGCGGGAAGGCGTGGGGGTGGGGTGGTTGGACTCAAAGTTCCCTTTAGCAAAGAAAGTGGAAGGAACATGCTGGAAACATCTAGAAGTAATAGTGGTAGGTCTAGGAGGGGCCAAGCATTTCTGGAACATCTAAGAAAGTTTAGTCTGAATGGAGGGCTCCCCCAAGGATCATCAGAGAGCCAAAGCAGAGTGCAGAAGAATGGTAAATGGGAGGGAGGAGGTGACCTCAAATTCCACAAGAAATGAGCCAGATGGTGGTTGACCTGGTAGAGGGCACACGTCACCATGTACAGAAACTCAGGCTCAAGCCCCTGGCCTCCACCTGCAGAGGGGAAACTTCATCATCAGTGGAACAGTGCTACAGATATCTCTCCTTCTCTCTATCTCCTTCTCTTCTCACCCTCTATCAAACAGATAGAAAAAGGAAAAAAATGTCCCAGGAATGGTGGAGTCATGCAGGCATCAAGACCCAGTGACACCGTGTTGGCAAAAAATAGAAAGAAAGAAAGAAAGAGAGAGAGAAAGGTGGGGAGGGAGAGAAAGGAAGGAAGGAAGGAAGGAAGGAAGGAAGGAAGGAAGGAAGGAAGGAAGAGAGAAACGAAAGTGAAGGAAAAGGAAAGGAAAGAAGGGAGCCAGACACCCAGTTGAGCACACCCAGTTGAAGCAGGTCTGCAGGTGTCTGTCTTTCTCACCCCCTTTCTGTCTTCCCCTCCTCTCTCCATTTCTCTCTGTTCTATCCAACAATGGACAGCATCATCAACAACAATAATAACCACAACAAGGCTACAACAACAAGGGCAACAAAAGGGGGGAAATGGCCTCCAGGAGCGGTGGATTCATGGTGCTCCCCCTGAGCCCAGCAATAACCCTGGAGGCAAAAAAAAAAAAAAAAGTAGCTGAAAGAGGTGTGATACACACTCATTTATGTGCTTCCTCATTGCTCTCCTCATCACTATTCAGTGGCTAAGCCACTTTATTCAATCTCCTAAACCCCTCAGGGACTTGGTTTCCTCATCTGCTGAGAAGAGCCAGTGATAGCATCTCTCTCATAGAATAGCTGTGGTATTAAGTGGGGAAACCAAGTATAACCACCTCGGACATATACAGGAAGCATTTAATAAATACTGCTACAAGTATTTTATCAGGCGAAACAATAGCAAACAGGTTAATGTTTATTAGGAACAACAGAGTCACCAAACCTTAGGAAGAAAACAGTGTCTGAGGTGGGAAAGATAGCATAATGGTTATGTAGAAAGACTCTCATGCCTGAGGTTTTGAGGTCTCAGGTTCAATCCCCTGCACCATCATAAGCCAGAGCTGAGCAGTACTCTGGGAGCGGGGGGGGGGGGGAGAAGAAGAAATAGGAGGAGGAGAAGGAAGAGTGGGAAGAAAAGAGAAGAGAGAAGAAGAGAAGGGAAGGGGAGGGGAGAGGAGAGGAGGGGAGAAGAGAGGAGAGAAGAAGAGAGGAGAGGAGGAGAGAAGAAGAGAGGAGAGAAGGAGAGAAGAAGAGAGGAGAGGAGAGGAGAGGAGAGGAGAGGAGAGGAGAGGAGAGGAGAGGAGAGGAGAGGAGAGGAGAGGAGAAAATGATTAAATGATTTCTGGAAAAGTGAGCAGTCCACACAGTAAATATTGTAGAGAAAACATGCAAAGATGTTCATGAGTGGTAATAAAATGTGGCAATTAACACTGTCATGACTCCAGCAAAAGCAATGAGAGTACGGTACGGCTGAGCGTGAAACTGAGAGGGAGTTCAGTGGACTGAGACTGAAGGAAATAACATAGTGAAGACAGACTTGCTGCTACATCAGGCTCAGTCTCTCCTTGCTGTGACTCAGTGCCCTCATCTGTAAATGGTACATAACCTAGCAGCACATTGGCTTAATAATGGCTGATCATTTTTTTTCTTGTTCTTGTTCTATTTGATTTGACAGGACAGAGAGAAATTGAGATAGAGGAGAGAGAGACACCTGTAGACCTGGTTCACTGCTCATTCTGTTGGAGGCTGCAGCTTTGCCTTGGCTCTCCTGGCCCACCGTGTGACAAGAGACTACCAGCCCTCAGAACCCCCGATGGTCTGTTGACAATCAGAACAAGCCCGGCCTGCACCACCCCGGATCCATCCCCTAACCTGTCGTGGTACAGCAGGGACTCCCCTCAGATGCTGCTTCACCTTCAAGGAGAAAGGCTGAGCCTGATGGAGACACAGGTATCTGAGGAGTTGGGGGGTGGGGCGGCAGGGGCTGGGCTGGGGGGTGCAGCCTCCTGTGCCACATCCCGGGCAGGAAATACTGCGAGGCCAGGGTCTCTAATTCAGAAGAACCATCCCTGATAATGCACCTTCCAGTCATGGTGGGAATGGGGTGCCTCCCAGGGAAGGGGGGTGGTGAGGCACTGGGGAGAGTTAATCCTGAACTGAGTCAGCTCTGGCAAGTCCTCGTGCTTCTCATAACCTAACTGTAAACTAGTCGGTGGTCTTGTGCTGGGGTGGTGGCTCAGTAAGCAGAGAGCATGCTTTCCCTACTTGAAGCCCTGTGTTGCATCCGTAGTACGACATGAGAGTATAAAGACAGACAAGCAGGGTTCCATGGGTAGTGGGGTAGTGCTTTGGTCTCCCTCTTTCAAGCTCTTTCTCTCCTCTTTCCTTTCTTTCTCTCATAAAAAGATGCTATAAAATAATTGAATTGGGGGAGACTCAGCAATAGAACTTATGCTCAAAGCCCAGGGCTCACCCCTAGCACCATAAAGAAAGAAATAAACAAAAACACAGTGGTGCACAAACTTTCAGAGTCCCAGTCTCCTTTAACAGGAGCACCACAGGTAAATCAGCTTATATCCTCAGAATTTTTTCTTCCATGACCTTAATTCTCACTGAACACTCAAACTCTATCCACTACTCAGTTTTAACGATGATCCACTCTTGGCCAGTCTCTCTTATAAGCAGGACTTGGGACTTAGCAAGGGGCAGGGGGAGAGAACATAATGGTTATGCTAAAAGAAAGGAGAAAAACAGACACAAGACCTGGGGTTCAGCCCACAGCCAGGCCGTCTCCTCCAGACTCCTTATGAAGTGGGGGCAGTGACAGTTGTCCAGCAGGATGGGGAAGTGGCTGACAGGAGGCTGACACGTAGTGAGTATGCCCTTCCCAAGGGTGTGGGGAAGAGCCAGATGGGTCTGAGAGCTAAGAGTGATCAAAGGAAAGCAAATCAGGTTGAGATCTCGCTGATGTATGGGAAAATAAGTCATGCAAACAGACAGGCAAAGGGCCTGAAGCCACTGGTTTTCCCTGATCCCATTCCTTTTTTTCCCAGGAGTCTGTCTTTGTCTCTGACACACACACACACACACACACACACACACACACACACACACACACACACACACACATCTTGAAGGCTCAACACCTCACTACCACCTGCCTCCCTTTACAAAGCCCAGGACCTTCATCATCACCCCTGGGTATTGGTGCCTATGTCCTGAAAGGCTGCAGGGCTCACTCACCTGCTTCTCACACAGTCCTGTTGGTTCAAGTCCTTTTCTACCTCGGGTGTTCTATTTAAAGTGTTAAGAAGAGAAAAGGTACCTAGAGAGAATGGACCTTGCTAAAATTCTCTGCCCGTCTTCAGGGCCTGAGTGAACTTTTCGAGTAGAGACTGCAGGACACTGTGAGGCTGAGATGGCCAGACACAGGCCAATCAGAGAGAAATAACAAGCCCCAGGCAGCCCTCAGCTACAGCTCTGAAGTATTTCTCCTAATCTTACACCCACATATGTGACCAGTTTCTTCCTGAAGGTCAAGCCTGCCAACAACCCCAACCTTCTGAGTCAGTAAACTCACAGTGATTATATTAAGAGCAGCACACATCAATACTGAGAAGAAAATGTGCACCAGTAATAGATTCACAAGAATAGCTTTATTTTAAGTGAAATATCTGTTATGATTACATTTTTATTGCTACGAGTGTTGTCAGTGGGGCTCCATGCCTGCATGACGAATCCACCGCTCCCGGTCGCCATTCTCCTCCCTTTTCATTCTATTTTTACTTGATAGGACAGAGAGAAGTTGAGAGAGGAGGGGGAGATAAAAAGGGAGAGAGAATGAGAGACACCTGCAGACCTGCTTCACCGCATGAAGCATCCCCCCATAGGTGGAGAGTGGGGCCTCAAACCTGGCACATGGTCATGTGCACACTTAACCGGGTGTACCACTGCCTGCCCCCAATACATGTTGTATTTACTACTAAGAATACAGATAGTACCCAAAAAGCATGAATGGGGGGGTTAAAACCGTCCTCAATACAACTCTCCAAAATCAACCACAGCTAGCTTGGTTTTAGTTACTGTGTTGTTACTTCCCCCCCCCCAATCCCTATGCATATTTTCCATTCACGGTTCATGTATTTATATTTAAATGGAGGTGCTCATTTACTTTTTCCCTCTTTCCCCTAGAATGAAATTCACTAAAAAAAAAAAAAATTCCTCAAGCAGCTGTTTTGGCAAAGCAGCACTCTCTCTGGGTGAGCTGGATCATTCTGACCCAGTCTCTGTTAAAACTCCTTTTGCAGGGGTCAGGCTGTAGCGCAGTGGGTTAAGCACATGGTGTGAACTGACAGACCAGGATAAGGATCCCAGTTCGAGCCCCCGGCTCCCCACCTGCAGGGGGAAAGATTGCTTCATGGGCAATGAAGCAGGTCTGCATGTGTCTGTCTTTCTCTCCCCCTCTCTGTCTCCCCTCCCCTCTCAATTTCTTTCTGTCCTATCCAACGACAGCAATGACAATAATAATAATGACAACAAGGGCAACAAAAATGGGAAAAATGGCCTCTAGGAGCAGTGGATTCATAGTGCAGGCACTGAACCCCAGCAATAACCCTGGAGACAAAAAAAAAAAAAAAACCACCTCATTTTCCAAAGAGAAATCCAGTTGATTTTTCTTATTATCTTTACTTATCTATTGGATAGAGACAGCCAGAAATCGAGGGGAAGGGGGATATAGAGAGGCAGATAGACACCGTAACCCTGCTTCACCACTTGTGAGGCTTTCTCCTTGCAGTTGGGGACCAGGGGCTTGAACCTGGGTCCTTGGTCATTGTAATATGTGCACTTAACCAGGTGCGCCACCACCCCCCTCTTCAGTTCACATTTCTATAGTGACTCGATTTCCCATACTTTGAAGAAGAAGACTGAAGATACCTGACTCATGCTGGCACTGCTGTGTGCCCCTTTCAGAGTTCATACTGCACTACACTTCAGTGAATTTTCACTTTATCTCTTTAGCTCACTGTTTATCTTTTTAGCTCACTGCTATTATCTGAGAAAGGCAATCTGTTTGGTGTTCATTTATGCCCAACACCTTTGAGATTTCTTCTGAAATTCCATTCTCAATGTAAAAGTTCCAGAAATAGCAGATGAACTTGAATGAACTCTCACACAATTTTCAAACACATATAGAAACAGACAGAACTCCCTCCTCTCATCACCTAGTTTCAGCAATTAGCAGTTTATGGTCAATATTTCATCAGTTTCTCATTGCATGTCCTATCAGATTATCTAAAAATAAATCCAGGCCTCTGGGTCGGGGAGATATCATAATGTTTAGACAAAAACTTTCATGCCTAAGGCACCTGAAGTCCCAAGTTTACCCCCCCCCCGCCCCCGCACAAACACACACACACCACCACCATCAGCCAGACCTGAGCAGTGAGTGTCCTGGTAAGAAATACATCAAATAGGGAGTTGGGCTGTAGCTCAGTGGGTTAAGCACACGTGGCGCGAAGTGCAAGGACCAGAGTAAGGATCCCGATTTGAGCCTCGACTCCCCACCTGCAGGGGAGTCATTTCACAGGTGGTGAAGCAGGTCTGCAGGTGTCTGTCTTTCTCTCCCCCTTCTCTCTCCATTTCTCTCTGTCATATCTAACAATGACACCATCAGTAACAACAACAGTAATAACTACAACAATGATAAAAAAAAAAGGGCAACAAAAAGGGAAAATAAATAAACATACAAATATTTTTTTAAAATTCATCAAATAAATAAGCAAATAAATAAATAAATAAATACAGACCTCAAAGCATTTAACCCAAATCCCTATGTCCCTAAAATGAAATTATAAGTGCTTCCAATCATATCCCATTATATTTCATGTATAGTAAATGACCTAATAACTCATACTCTTCTCTCTCTCTCTCTCTTCCTCTCTCTCTTCCTTCTCTCAAGTCCCTTGAACATTTCCTGAGTCACTACAGCATCCTCAGGAAAGAGGCATTTTGGTGGCATCCAAAACAAAGCAGCTAACCATTCTGACCTCTGACCAACAAGCCTGCCCCTTGTGCCCTGTGCCAGGTGCTACCCAGTCCTCTGCTCCTACCTGGGATGGACCCGGAAAGGGACCTTAGGATGGTGCCAGTGGGTAACCCTGTCCCAGGCAGACTCTCTCAGAGAGTTTCCCTTCCCCTCCCTTTGAGGGCATCTTTATTTTCAAAGTTAACCAATAGTAACTGGCTTCCTGTGAGGCGGACTATCTTTAGACTCCACCACAGACACACACAAAAGCTTCAGGAGGGAGCCCAGCTGACAATAGGAGGGAGTGAATCCACGAACCTGGAAAACCACAGCCTGGGGGCAGACCAAACAAGCCTTAGCAGGAGTGATGACCTGGGGGCTGTGCTATTTCATCCCAGAAGGGTGGGGGGCAAGGAACAGCACCCCTCTCACTGGTGGCATGGCTTCAGGAGAGTGTGAAAATACATTGAGCCTCAGCTCCAGCCCCTGAAAGTGAGCTCAGCATTCTCACCAGATATCACAGGGGAGTGGATTGAATGAGCTATAGCTTTGGTCAAAAATGGAGAGGGGAGCCTTTGGCACACATTGGTGAGATTGTCTGCGCAGGGTAATCAGGATAGCAACGTGGGTCTGCAACTCGGTGGCTGGAAGGCAGTAAGATATAAAGCAGAACAAAATGTTTAGGAACCTAAAGATAGGAATAGAACAGATGAAACTCGGGGTCTTCATGTGGGAAGAATCTGGGAAGTCTATGTTCCAAGGGGCCCATGGCTTTAGTAATTTTTTCCTGAGCCTGACAGCTAACATGCAGGTGGACTAAAAATATTGTCTGGGAAGATGGGATCAGGTTGAGAATAGGCCTAGGAAGCTGAATTAAGCAGAGAGTAGCTCCCAAATATGAAGAAAGTATATAAATACCATTAACTGTTGACCCCACTGATCTGACCTAGGGTCCCTTACACATTCATATTCAGCACAGGAGCCTGTGTGACCCCTTGAGCCCCTGTCAGTCTGAGCCCAAAGTCCGTGGTCACAGCTGGGAACATTCGAGGCTGCACTCATTTAAGGACCAGTCTTCCTCGAGTGGCAGAGTAGGCTGTCCCAGCCTCCCTTTGGAGAGTGGGGCTGTTCCTACCATTGCAGCTCTACAGTAAGGACAAGGTCTTGGCTCTACAGTAAGGACAAGGTCTTGGAGAAGCTTATGACGACATTCCTGATGGAAGTGACCAACAATGGTAGAGAAAAGGATACATTAGAGGTCTAGGCCCCTCATATCTAGGTGGAAATCCAAGGATTCCCTGACTAGGAAGAGATAGAAATGGGCTGGGGGGTATGGATCTACCTGCCAACATCCTTGTCCAGTTTAGGAGCAATTACAGAAGCCGGACCTTGCACCTTCTGCACCCCAAAAAGTGTTTTGGTCCATACTCCCAGAGGGATAAAGAACAGGGAAGTTTCCAATGGAAGGGATGGGACACCGAACTCTGGTGGTGGGAACTGTGTGGAATTGTACCCCTGTTATCTTACCATCTTGTTAATAATTATTAAATCACTAATAAAAATTAAAAATAAATACATTTTTTTAAAAGTTTGGCCTCGGGAGATGGGAATTTGTTAGATTTGCAGTCTTTCAAGCCCTGCCCTATGTCTACTCTGTATTTTAGTGGCATTTTTAGAATATTGTAAACATGGTGAATTTGAGGCACACTGGCACTAAATGCTCCTAGCCTGGCACCTGGCAGATGCTTAGTTTTGTTTTTTTTGTCACCAAGGTTACCAATGGAGCTCAGTGCCTGCACAATGAGTCCATTCCTCCTGCTGACCACTAATCTTTTCTTTCTTTGTATTTTTTTTCCAGTTGTTTGATAGAGAGAAATTGAGATGAAGAGGGAGATAGAGTGGAAGAAAGAAAGAGGGACACCTGCAGCCCTATTTCACTGCTCTTGAAGTTTCCCTCCTGCAGTTGGGGACTAGGGGCTTGCACTTGGTGGTATGTGCACCCAAGTGGGTGTGTTATCACCCCCCCCTTTTTCTTCTCCTTTCTTTGCTGCGAGGGGCTCGGTGCCTGCACTACATATCCACTGCTCCTGGAGGCCATCGTTTTTCCATTGTTGTCATTGCTATTGTTGTTGTTATGACCATTGCTGTTGGATAGGACAGAGAGAAATGGAGAGAGAAGGGGAAGACAGAGAGGGAACAAGAAAGTCAGACGCCTGCAGACCTGCTTCACCGTCTATGAAGCAGCCCCTGCAGGTGGGGAGCCGGGGGCTCGAACCAGGATCCTTGCTCAGGTCTCTGCATTTCACACTATGTGCACTTACCCAATGGATCATCAACCTCCGTCACATTTTTTTTTCCCTTCTCCTCCCACCTTCAAGGCATGTGGTGGACCCCTGCACCACTGAATCAAGCTCAAGTGGCATTTCCATGACACAGGCTTCATCCACAAGCCAGCCCAGACTCCTTGCCTGTTATCACCCCTGGCCACCTTGGTCCAGAGAGGTGGCAAGCCTGACTGGGCCTTGACTCTTCCAGACTGTGTGCTCCTACTCCAGCCACAAGACCAAGCTGCACCACTTCCTTACCTTGCCTGACTCATCTTCTAAACAAATACTGTAACCAACCAACATGATACCTTGTGTCCTTGTCTTTCACCCTGATCAGTGGCAACACAGCTCAGTGGGCGTGAGCTGTAAGTAGAAAGGAGTTGATGGCCGTGCACAAGCCAGGAGGAGCGTGGTCTCTGAGGTCAGGGAAACCAGGCTCCCAGCTTGTGATGGGACACTTGCTTTCACTTGGAAGCTGCATGTCCTGATGGGAGTTACACAGAGGTGATGCATTTTGGGAATAAGGCAGTTGCATGGATCCCATGCTTAGCTAGAGGTAAGGATTTAAATGCTGGAGGTGGATTTTGGCATTGGACTGAGAACCGGGGCTCTCCCTCACAGCACAGGGCCCTGTAACTGCTCTGCACTGCCAGGTGCAATCTGATGAGGACTCACACTTTGCCAGAAAGAAGTGGTGTGTAGGGGATGGACAGTGGTACATCTGGTTAAGCGCACATAGTACTAAGCACAAGGACCCACACAAGGATCCAAGTCTGAGCCCCAGCTCCCGACCTGTAGCGGGAAAGCTTCACAAGAGGCAAAGCAGGTCTGCAGATGTCTCTCATTCTCTCTGTCTTTCTATCTCCTCCTTCCCCCAATTTCTCTCTGTCCTTTTAAAAAAAAAACCTAGGTGGAGTTGGCATATTGCACCAAAGTAAAGGACTCTGGGATGGCGGGGTGGGAGGGAGAATACAGGTCCAAAAAGGATGACAGATGACCTAGTGGGGGTTATATTGTTATATGGAAAACTGGGAAATGTTATGCATGTACAAACTATTGTATTTACTGTCTAATGTAAAGCATTAATTAAAGAATAAATAATAATAATAATAAAACTAGGAAGAAATGGCCACCAGGAGCAGTGGATTCGTAGTGTTGACAGTGACCCATTGATAACCCTGGAGGTAAATAAAAAAAAAGGAAGAAGTTATGGGGGCATATCTTGTAAGATATGTTACTGATGCCAACCCTATAGGAGCACCTGGCAGTCCAAGGTGACAATACCCTTGGCAACCTAGACTGCAGGGAGCGCGAAGCAGCAGGGCAGAAGCATTCTCTCTTTGTTTCTCTGTGAGGGGTGATGAACGTCTGTACCACTTTCTTTCCTGCCCTGGATCCTAGGTGCGTTCTGACTCCTGTGGACCCTCAGTGCATGCTCATGAATGGGCAGTGTGGCCCTCAGGTCCTCTCTGGCTCCTCGCTGCCCTCCCTGAGACCTACACCCCCACACTGGCTTAGCTCTGGCCTTTGTGGTCTGCTGAGGACTAGGGTGCATTGTATATCACCTCCTAGTTCCCTCCTCTGTCTCTATCACAAATGGTCAGGAAAGAGCTGGGAGCTGGGGCAGCAGCGCTGCAGGTTTTGGTTACTGCTGGTATTTGGGGAGATTCTATCTGATTGTCTTTCTTTGTCTCCCCCTGGCCTCATCATTATGCCACCTTGGCCAGGAGGCTGCTCTCCGGTTTGGTCCCTTTTTCACCCCTCCCTCTTGCTTAGCATCTGGGGATCCACCCTGCAGCATCAATTGCTTCCATCCCCTTTATCCAGCCTTTCACTCCTTCACTCTCCTCCAGCACATCCCAGCCTTGTGGGATACCCCTTCTCGTTCCAGGAGAACCTCTTCCCCTGCACCTCAGTGACAGGCTTCCAGGCATCCTATGGCTCTGTCTCCATCCAGCTCAGTGTGACATCCCATGCCCATCCTGCCCTTTGCACCTCCCGAGTTCACACTGCTGGACATTCTGCACCCAGAAGCCAAAGACCTCTTTCTAAAACCCAAACCCAGTGCCAACTTCACTCCCCCACCACCTGCTCTCCCCTCATAGTCAGTGCAGGTTCCTGGGTTTGGAAGATGGACTTTGCAGCATCCCCAGTTCTAACCACCTCCAGAACAGAAGAGAGGCTGCTCTTCCCTTCCCATCTCACCTGGCTGCCAGCTCTGGGACTCAACCTCACCCTTAGATGCTAACCCATAGGCCTTCACTCTCCCTGGGTTGCTTGCGGAAGGCTTCATGACTCCCAGTAGCATCCTCGTGCCGCCCTCCCAAATCCTGTGGGGTGATGTGGGAGGCCCAGAGGAACAGCCACACATGGAAGAGTCTGAGTTTGAGGAACTGACCACTTCACAGCAAACAATGAAAAAGCTACACTTTGGCTCTGAGGATGAGCTTACCTCATCACTGGGGCTGTTCTGGGACCTAGATTCTTGGGTTCTCATGGAACAAAAACTGACAAGAAGCCAAGCAAATCCCCAGATGAGGCCTGAGTCTAGATACAAAGGGTTCGTTCAGATATCTCCCAGAGGACACAGGAACAGCTATAGACAGATGGGTCATTCAGTCAGGACTAGGGGAAGTTCACACATCTGGGGTCCACTAAGAAGAGATGTTTGGCTACTCCTTGAATGGGCCAAGCCCACCTATTAGGGATGGTTCTTCGGACTTGGCCAGGTGAGTGGGCAGTGATGGACCCAGACATGTGCTCTGAATGTCTTTTCTTGTTCTTTCTTTTCTTTAATATTTATATATTTATTTATTTTGCCACCAGAGTTATGACTGTAGCTCGATGCCTACAGTCCACTGCTCCAAGCAACCATTTTTTCCTGTTTTTTTTTTTCTATGTTTTTATTTGATAAGAAAGAGAGAAATAGAGATGGTATGGGAAGAGAGAGAGAGAAAGAAGGAGAGACACCTGCAGTCTTGCTTCACTGCTTATGAAACTTCCCCCCTGAAGGTGGGGACCAGGGGCTTGAACCTAGGTCCTTGCACATGGTGGTAAGTGTGTTCAGTCACCGACCATCTTGGAGGAAGTTTTCACACTACTTGCCTTGGCTGCCTCTTGATGGTGGAGCCCTGTGTGCTGACTCCCCATGTGGAAGCCTTGAGTTTGGCTGGAAGGAAAATGAGTGCTCAGAGCTTTATAGATTATCTCAATTTACAGGTTCACAGGTGGTTAGGAGGAAAGAGTTGAAGAACTATTCCTTCTTTTTTTTTAAATTTTTCCCCTTTTGTTGCCCTTGTTTATTGTTATTATGTTATTACTATGACCCACATAGTCAACGACTGCCACCTCTCCAGATTCGAAGGAGGTCTCGAAACTTTACATCAGGCTCAACCTGACGCTGTTGACTGGCTACGGAAGAAGGGCAAACGCTAGAAGAAGAAGATTGTTATTATTGCTGCTGTTGTTGTTGGATAGGACAGAGAGAAATGGAGAGAGGAGGGGAAGACAGAGAGGGGGAGAGAAAGACATCTGCAGACCTGCTTCACCGCCTGTGAAGCGACTCCCCTGCAGGTGGGGAGCCGGGGGCTCGAACTGGGATCCTTACGCCACTCCTTGCACTTGGCGCCATGTGCTCTTAACCCGCTGCACCACCGCCCAGCTCCCCTTCTTCTTCTTCTTCTTCTTCTTCTTCTTCTTCTTCTTCTTCTTCTTCTTCTTCTTCTTCTTCTTCTCCTTCTCCTTCTCCTTCTCCTCCTTCTCCTTCTCCTTCTCCTTCTCCTTCCCCTTCCCCTTCCCCTTCCCCTTCCCCTTCTCCTCCTTCTTCTTCTTCTTCTTTTTTTTTATTTATTTATTTTTATTTTTATTTTTATTTTTTTTAAATATTTATTTTATTTATTCCCTTTTGTTGCCCTTGTTGTTCTATTGTTGTAGTTATTATTGTTGTCGTTGTTGGATAGGACAGAGAGAAATGGAGAGGGGAGGGGAAGACAGAGAGGAGGAGAGAAAGATAGACACCTGCAGACCTGCTTCACCGCCTGTGAAGCGACTCCCCTGCAGGCGGGGAGCCGGGGTTTGAACCGGGATCCTTATGCCGGTCCTTGTGCTTTGCGCCACCTGCGCTTAACCCGCTGCGCTACAGCCCGACTCCCCTTCTTCTTCTTTTAATAATGATAGCCTGCATTTTATTTTTATTTTATATTTACCAGAGCACTGCTCAGCTCTGGCTTATAGTGGTGTGGGGGATTGAACATGGGACATCATAGCCTCAGGAATGAGTCTCTGTTTAAAAAACCATTATGCTATCTCCCTCACCCTGAAGAACTGTTCCTCTTCTTTCTCAATACTGCATACACTGTCCTGTGAAATGGCTTAAGGAAAGAACCGCTAGGTACATTCTAGGTTCTTGGAATATTCCACAAAGTGCAGACTCTTCTGGAGCTGTGCCACTGCTACTCACCTCAGTCCTCTTGCTGTGTTTCTCTCAGATTGTCATCCCCCCGCCCCATTTCTCAGACCCTTCTGTCTTCTCTCTTTGTTTGAACTGTTCTTCTGAAGGGTAAACCTTGGCAACAGAAATATGTTGGTGTGCTATTTTGAGCTGCAGTTACAATGTTTTGAAGAGACTTTCTCTGAATTTCCATCGTTTGTTTAAAGACAGATCCTCCAAAGAGTAGCTTATTTGTCATCACTCTTCTCCCCAGAAGTTTCACTGGCCAGGGACGATTGATCCATTCAATCAATTGATTCACTCAATCGTACCACACCCAGACAAGCTTTGTCTAAAACTATCATACTTTCCAGTCTCCTCTCTCTCCCTCCCTCCTTCTCTCCCTCTCTCTCTCTCCCCTTCTCTCCAGTTTGCTTTGTTTTGTTTTGTTTTGTTTTGTTTTGTTTTGTTTTGTTTTGTTTTTACCAATGCACAGCTCAGGCCTGGTTTACTGTGGCACCAAGGATTGAACTTGCTATTTTGCAGCCTCAGGCATGAAAGTCTTGTGCATAACCACTATGCTATCTCTCTGGCCCCTGTCTGCTCTTCTAACAGCCCATTCAAATATCCTGAAAATGACTTCTTCACCCCTAAGAACATCCCTTTTCTTTCCCTTATTCAAATGGTATTTAATTCAATATTAAGCCTGGAGGATTTACTCACCTCCCACCCCCGGATCTCTGTGGTGTGTGGTTAAGGTTTACATCCTGATTAACTTCAGTTTGCTTTTCTTTTGTTTATAATAATAATAATAATAAACTCTTAGCCAAGAACTCCAAAAGACAAGGGGAATTTTTGTTTTCCTCCACTGTCATTTCTGGGGACCCAAATGGCTACTCGGAGACACTCTACTTTCTCTGGGCCAGCAGATGGGATCTGGGGAAACTGAGAGAAGCCAAAGAAGGGAGAGAGTTATTCCCCCCACCCCACCCCCACCCCCGTGAGGCTGGCTAAATGGGTGAGGAGGGAACACCCATCTTCACAGCCACATTTATGAGAAGCCTGGGGAATCAGGGCACAGGCGGTGATGCACTGGGTTAAGTGCACATAGTACAAAGCACAAGGATCCCACAAGGATCCCAGTTCAAGCCCTCGGCTCTCCACCTGCAGGGGTGTCGCTTCACAAGCAGTGAAGCAGGTATGGAGGTGTCTGTCTCTCTCCCTCTCTCCCTCCCCCTCCTCTCTGTTCTGTCTAATAAAATGGCTGCTAGGAGCAGTGGATTTGTAGTGCCGGCACCAAGTCCCAGGAATAATCTTGGAGAAAAAAAAAACCTGAAGAATCCATTGACCACAAGACTAACCACTTCCTTAAGGTTCAAATAGTAAACAAGAACTGGAGGGGGGGGGTATTGTAGCCAAAATGTCTGAAACTTCTGCTATGCACCCTGGGCCTCATTTTACCATTAATATAGTCACACCTCTCTACCAGTTAAGAGGGTCCCATTGTGCACCTGCTACCATGACAGTTCACAAACAAATAGGGTCAGAAAAGAGGAGGACCCCAAATTCCAAACAACTTTTACCTTTTCTAGGAAATCTCTGCCCATCCCAGCTTCCCAACTACCCTGAACATGCTGGACCTCATCTGAATAACAACCAGCCCGCCTTTCCCAAGAAAACTCTGACCATCCCTGACAGACCCCACAAAAGCTGAACTCTCAAAGCTAGAATTTACCCAGATTCCCCTCTGTGTGCCTCTACCTCCTCTTCCAAAGCAACTAATCTGATGCTTTCTCTTGTCTTCCCCTCAGATCTCCCTGGACTCAGAAAAGAACCTGAATCAAAGTTCCAGGCTTTTTACTTTCTCTTGCTTCCCCAAACCCCCGTCCTATTATCATCTCTCACAGTGAGGCAGTGGGAAGCCCTGCCTAGTGTCAGCTGTGTTTGTTCACAAGCTCTTTATCACCTCGTTTCTCTCCCAGGTAAGAAAGTAGCTGTCAAGGGAGACCTGGTTTCTGTAGGGCAGCGGGATGAGCGTGTGCAGAGTGAGGCGGGTGCCAAGGTGGAGAGACTGAGGGTGGTAGGAACCACCAGAAGTGATGGGCACATGGCAAAGCAGGCAACAGCTGGAGATGTGGTGTGGGGAATTCTCGGTGGAAGAAGTGACTATGGAAAGTGAGGTGAGAAGTGTTCCTTCAATGCCAGATAGTCCCAACCTGTGCTCCAGGCTGTGGGGTGGTCAGGGCCACCCCAGCCAACCTTAATACAGCTGTGGTAAAGGGAGAGGTGATCTCCTCTAAGAAGTGTAGAAGGAGCTCACCTGCGGAGAACATGCCAGAAGGACTAGGCTGTACACGGTGGAGAAGGTGAAGTGCTTCACACGCTGGGTCAGCCCTCAAGACAGCCCCTTCGTAGGTCCTAGAATTTTTGTTTTCTCCAAAGCACTACTCAGCTCTAGTTTATGCTTATTGAATCCAGGTCCTCTGCTGCCTCTACATGGAAGTCTGTTGTGTTACCAATGATGCCGTCGCCCTGGCTCTCTGGAACTTGGGTGGCACATTCCCTGGAAACCCACTTTATTCTCTGTGGTTTGGCTCCATCCTTTGCTCCCACTGCAAGATTATCTGAGGACACTGACCTTCTCTACAGCAGCCTCTCAGCCTGTGTTTCCCCTCTCATTCCCAGATGGTCTTTTCAGTCTATTTAGAAAGTAGCGCATGGGAGATGACACAGTGAATGAAGCGTCATTGGACTCACAACAAGGGGACCCGAGTTTAATACCCTGCATTGCATATGCCAGTGTAATGCCTCCTCTCTCTCTCTCTCTCTCTCTTCTCTCTCTTCTCTCTCTCTTCCTCTCTCCCTCCCTCCGTCTCTCTCATAAATAAATAAAAATAGGAACTGGGTGGTGGTGCACCTGGTTAAGTGCACATGTTACAATGCACAAGAACCCAGGTTAGAGGGCCCAGTTCCCACCTGCAGGGGGAAAGCTTTGCAAGTGGTGAAGCAGGGCTGCAGGTGTCTCTCTGTCTCTCCCCCTTTCTATCACCCTCTTCCCTTTCGATTTCTGACTGTCTCTATCCAATAAATAAAGATAGTAAAAACAATTTTAAAATATTTTAAAATACGTAAAAATAAGAGAAATACAGAGAGGAAGGAAAAAATAAGGGGGCAGTGGTGGTGCACTGGGTCAAGCACACATATCACAAAGCACAAGGACCGGCGCAAGGATCCCGGTTTGAGCCTCCGGCTCCACACCTACAGGGGGTCACCTCACAAGTGGTGAAACAGGTCTGCAGGTGTCTATCTTTTCTCTCCTCCTCTCTGTTTTCCCCTCCTCTCTCCATTTCTCTCTGTTCTATCCAATAGAAAATGGAAAAATGGCCACTGGGAGCAATAGATTGATAATGTTGACACAGAGCCCCAGCGATAACCCTGGAGGTGAGAGGAAAGAGAATAAGCAATTCATGATGTGGCACTTGAGGCCTCAATCTGACCCCTGGCACTGCACATGCCTGAGAGCTACTGTGGAGTTTCTCTTTCTTTCTCTCCCCCTCAACAGGATACATAGATAAGAGGAATTGAAGGAATGAGTGTCTGTTGAAGGGAGAGTTGGGAAGAGGAGCTTTTAAGATCTGAACTTGTGCTCCCTGTGCCTCCGAAGGGGCTGGAGATAGGGTCTGCTCTGATGTGATGTTACCAAGTAGGCCCTTCAAAGACTGCATGTCTTGGTCTATTTACCTAGGGTTGGGGGAGATTGAAGTAGAACCACATCTTGCTGGTCATGAGGTGGAATTGCCCTGGGTGACCAGAGATGGGTGGTGTTTTCTCCTTTAGTTGTTGTGGGCCACCCAGTCCAGGCATCCCAGGCCTGTGAAGACAGGCATGTCTTCATTCTCTCGTATTGGGAGCCCCACTGGGCACAGAACACCCACTGAAACTGGAGGTACAGATACAGTGTAGGCCACGGCTAGTAAAGCACTCCCACTACATCACCTCCCTTGCAGGTGGGGAAACGGAGGCTCAAGGAGGTTAGAGGACTGACACAGGGCCACTGGTGGGCATGGGTAGGGCTGCTGGTTGGAGCAGATGGTCTACTCCTGTCATTTCTCCCTAGGTTACGGAACCCAGAGTCTATACTTTCTGGACAAATGCAGGGCAGGTGGTCATGGCCTCTTCCTAAGGGGCTTTCCTCCTGGAAGAGCAGCAGGCCTCACAGGGAAGTTTCTGGGCTAGACGCATGAGCCTTTTCATACGTGGAAGCCCTGGGGCTCCCCCTAGTGGTTGTCTCATGAGCTGCTGCTGGTGCAGGCCCAGATGAGCAGGAATAGGCAGCAATAGCATCTGTCCACTGCTTTGGGGCAGTGAGGGGCTCATTTGACTTCAACTCATTCCCCTGAAGACTGGTGGGAACCACTCCTCAACCCTCACTTCT
Organism: Erinaceus europaeus; assembly: GCF_950295315.1. NCBI lineage: Eukaryota > Metazoa > Chordata > Mammalia > Eulipotyphla > Erinaceidae > Erinaceus > Erinaceus europaeus. The sequence continues at coordinate 11,468,441 of NC_080182.1, read as the reverse complement.
GAGGTTGTCCCGCTGCACCCTCTGCTCCTGGCACTCTCTGAATGACGGGCTGGCGCTGTGTCTCCACGGGTGACTTCATGTCGGGCCTCTCTCCAAGTAAGCACAGGGCTCACTTTGCATCACCCCTCGCCACAGTGAATGAATACTGTCTGCAGGTTGACTGATAGTGGTCATTGCTGTGATCTTTTAAAATGCCGTTCAGCCTTCTACCTTTCCCCACAATTGTATGAGAAGAGCAGGTTCCAACTAGCTGCAGTGCAGAGTCCTCCAGACTGTGCCTCAGTTTCCCTCTCTGAGAATGAGAAGGAATGCCCGTGTCCTCCCCCAGGGCCCGCCTAGCTCTAGGTAGCCAGGGCACTTGCCTGCTCACCCAGACCTGGTAGGAGATGGAGAATCTCTTGTGGGCCACCACATAAGAGTCTTGAGTGAGCACTGGCAGCAGGGGATGCTGGGCTTCGGGTCTTAGAGATTCAGTCTAGAAACTTCCCGCAGGGGCTGGGAGGTGATGCACCGAGTAGAGTGCACACATTACAGTGTGTAAGGACCCGGGTTCAAGCCTCCACTCCACACATGCAGAGGGGAAGCTTCACAAGCAGTGAAGCAGTGCTATGGGTATGTATCTCTCTCTCCCTCCATCTCCTCCTTTCTTCTCAATCTCTCTCCAAAATAAATAAATAAACAACGAAGAAGCAGAAGAAGAAGAGGAAAAGGAGGAGAAGGGGAAGACGAGGAGGGGAGGAGGAGGAGGAGGAGGAAGTGGCTTCTTAGAGAGACAAAAAGAGGTGCAGATAGCATAAGCACCAGCAACAGAACCAGGGTTTGAGTCCCCCCCCCCCCCCCCCCCCCGCTCCCCACCTGCAAGGGGAAGCTTCAAAACTGGTGAAGCAGGTCTGAAGATCTTTCTTTCTCTCTCCCTCTCTATCTCCCCTTCCCCTCTCAGTTTCTCTCTATCTTGTCCAATAAAATAACGGGGGGGTTGAAGAAGGAACAAGATGGCTGCCAGAAGCAGTGAATTTGTAATGCCGGCACCAAGCCCCAGAGACTGGGGGCAAAAAATATATAAAATAATAATAAAATAGGAAGTCGGGCAGTGGCGCAGCAGGTTAAACACACATGGTGAGAAGCGCAAGGACCAGTGGAAGGATCCCGGTTCAAGCCCCCGGCTCCCCACCTACAAGGGAGTTGCTTCACAGGCGGTGAAGCAGGTCTGCAGGTGTCTTTCTCTCCTCTCTCCATTTCTTTCTGTCCTATCTAACAACGACGACATCAATAACAACAACAATAACTACAACAACAATAATAAAAAGGACAACAAAAGGGAAAATAAATAAATATTTTTAAAAGAAATATAAAAGTAACATATTTTAGAAATAAAGATACTACAACATGATGAGAAAAATAAAAAGTTACCCACAATAGTTTGGGTAATACGAGGAACAAGAGACATTCTTGAAATTTAAAATATTGACACACTGAAAATATCAAGCACAGCAGTTGAGTTACATTAAAACAAAGGAGAAAAACTCACGAACTATATGATCCAAACATGTTACCAGAATGTAGTGCAGAAAGAGAAAAAAAAATGTGGAATGTATGAATGAGACGTAGAAGGAGACATGCATAGACTGAACATGTATGGTAGAAGGCCCTAAAATGTTTCCATGAGCCCCTCCCACTACTATTCCCTGTGATTCTCTCCACTCAAGTGTGGGCAGAAGTTGTGACTAATTTTCAGTCAGTGGAAAACAGATGAAAAGGTGAAGTGTGCTATGAAAGATGTAGTTGGTGTCTTGCTGTCCTGACTCGGTAAACTCTTTCTTCATAGGATCTGCTCAGCAAGGGCAACTGGTGCATCTTGGGAGCTTGTCCGATTTTCTGTGCTGGAAGAAGAGTCCTAGGACTGGTGAGAATCATTCATCTTATACATATATATAGAGATGTGATTGATAATGATAAATTAATTTCTGAAAAATTCTCCAGACTCAGAAAACCTCTCCAAAGAGTAGTAAAGGGGGGGGGGAAGTTTTATTTTTTTAATAATCATGAAACCAGCATTCAATGCTGACCATGACAATCTATTAAGAGATTACAAAGATTAAAAAAAACAATCATAATTTCTGTCCTTGTTTCTTAAGTTCCATCTATAAGTGAGATCATCCAAGAGTGGTTCTTCTCTTCTTGGCTTATCTCATTTAATCTGATGCCTTCAAGCTGAAGCAAAGGAGACGACTTAACCATTTTAAACAGCTAAGTATTCCACTGAGTATATAAACCACAATGTTCTTATCCACTCAGCTGTCATTGGACATCTGAGCAGATGAGTTGTTTCCAAGTTACTGGCTATTAAAGATTGTGCTGGAGCAATTGTGGGCCCCAGAGCACATCAAATCAATGGGGTTTACAGTCAACAGTATTTATACCCCTTTCCCATATTAGGGAGCTACTCTCTTCCCTGATCCAGCTTTCTGGTCTTTTTTTTCCAGCCATGACATCATTTCCCCAGACAATGACTTGGATCCACTTGCATATCAGATCTCAGGCTCAGGGGAAAAAAAAACTAGTATAGCTACAGGCCCTTTGGAATATAACTAAAATATGCCTACTAGCTATCTACAAAATGGAGGACCCCCCCAACTCTTCATCTGCACTATTCTAGCCTTTAGGTCCATGATTGTTTAACAATTTGTTTGGCTTTGTATGTTAACTCTCTTTTCAGCCACCAGGTTCCAGATGCTACCATGATGCTGACCAGACTTCTCTGGACAGACAACCCTACCAATATGTCCTGGAGCTCTGCTTCCTCAGAGCCCCACCCTACTAGGGAAAGAGAGAGGCAGGCTGGGAGTATGGATCGACCTGTCAACGCCCATGTTCAGCAGGGAAGCAATTACAGAAGCCAGACCTTCCACCTTCTGCATCCCACAATGACCCTGGGTCCATACTCCCAGAGGGATAAAGAATAGGAAAGCTATCAGGGGAGGGGATGGGATACAGAGTTCTGGTGGTGGGAATTGTGTGGAGTTGTACCCCTCTTATCCTATGGTTTAGTCAATGTTTCCCTTTTATAACTAAAATTTTTTTTAAAATATTGTGCTGCTGTGAACATAGGGATACATAGATGTCTTTGGTTTTGTTTCCTTTGGATAAATCATGGTTTACATGAGGATCATTTTTATAGCACTGAATTTTTTCTTCACAAATGTTATTTCAGTGTACAATAGTGTTTCATGAGTCCCTAAAAGGACTGGGATGTCTAATAAGACTCTGGGGGAGAAGATGAGCTATCATTGATAAGTTGGGTTAAAATTAGCTCATCAGTTAATAGCTGAAAGTGAATCTGAAAACAAAGGGACAACCTCAGGGACTCAAACCTTTCTGGCCTGGCTCTCTTAAAACAATAAAGAATTGTTGAGACCTACTACTGGCTTGTTCTGAAAGGAAACTTAAAACGCCATGGTTCTAGAGTCTGGAAGACTTGGGAGATCTTGGATACCTCCCTAATTGTTCCTTAATTCAATTTCTGGCCCCACTTCCATCTGTATAAAAAGTCAGGGAGTCAGGCAGTACCGCAGCGGGTTAAGCGCACATGGCACAAAGCACTTGGACAGACGTAAGGATGCTGGTTCAAGCCCCCGGCTCCCCACCTGCACAGGAGTCGCTTCACAGGTGGTGAAGCAGGTCTGCAGGTGTCTATCTTCCTCTCCCCCTCTCTGTCTTCCCCTCCTCTCTCCATTTCTCTCTGTCCTATCCAACAACAATGACATCAACAACAACAATAATAACTACAACAATAATAAAAAGACAACAAGGGGAAAAAAAGAAAATAAACAAATCAAAAGACTTAAAAAAAATTTTTTTAAGTCAGTACTCAGGGCCAGTTGGTGGTGCACCCAGCTGAGTGCACACATTACCCTGGTTCAAATCCCCAGTCTTTACCAGCAGGAGGGAAGCATGTCTTTTCCATCTCCTCCTCTGTCACTAAAGTTCCTGTATCTGCATTCCCTCTGTTTCAACCATCAGAGTTGAAGCCCATTCTTTTTTTTTTAATTTTTTTTTATTTAAGAAAGGATTAATTAACAAAACCACAGGGTAGGAGGGGTACAACTTCACACAATTCCCACCACCCAATCTCCATATCCCACCCCCTCCCCTGATAGCTTTCCCATTCTCTATCCCTCTGGGAGCATGGACCCAGGGTCATTGTGGGTTGCAGAAGGTGGAAGGTCTGGCTTCTGTAATTGCTTCCCCGCTGAACATGGGCATTGACTGGTTGGTCCATACTCCCAGTCTGCCTCTCTCTTTCCCTAGTAGGGTGTGTCTCTGGGGAAACTGAGCTCCAGGACACATTGGTGGGGTCTTCAGTCCAGGGAAGCCTGGCCAGCATCCTGATGGCATCTGGAACCTGGTGATTGAAAAGAGAGTTAACGTATGAAGCCAAACAAATTGTTGAGCAATCATGGACCCAAAGCTTGGAATAGTGGAGAGGAAGTGTTAGGGAGGTACTCACTGCAAAACCTAACATGTCTAAATATCTGTTTGTCATTCTGAGACATGAAATTAGTGAACCCCACTAGGTCTTCCTCTGCCTTCATGTTCCAGGACCTGAACCCCCACCCACCCCAGAGTCTTTCACTTCGGTGCAGTACACCAACTCCAGTCCAAGTTCTGCTTAATGTTGGAAGCATTTTTTATAAGTAAAGTATATCTTGGTAGGCTCACTGCTATGTCAGTATTTGATCTGGAGTGGCATTTTCAAAGAAAGAAGAGGTGAATCATCAGTCTCTTCACCTAAAGGAGTTATCCAGAAATTTCTGACATCAATGAATGCTATACCTCTCCAGGTCTGAGTCAGAGAACATCAAAACAGTTTCTAGATATGCCTCAGAACAGAAATAAGAAGATCTAATTGGGGGGTTGGGTGGTGGCACAGTGGGTTAAGAGCATGTGGCGCAAAGCGCAGGGACCGGCATGAGGATCCCGGTTCAAGCCCCCGGCTCCACACCTGCAGGGGAGTCGCTTCACAGGCAGTGAAGCAGGTCTGCAGGTGTCTGTCTTTCTCTCCCCCTCTCTGTCTTCCCCTCCTCTCTCCATTTCTCTCTGTCCTATCCAACAACGAACAACATCAACAATGGCAATAATAATAACCACAGCGAGGCTACAACAACAAGGGCAACAAGAAGGGGAAAAAATGGCCTCCAGGAGCGGTGGAATCATGGTGCAGGCACCGAGACCAGCAAGAACCCTGGAGGGAAAAAAAAATCTAATTGAACTATGAAGCACAAAAAACATTATCTTATGTACTTTTTCTGGGGTGATGGTGAGGGGAGTAGCATGTAGATGACTTAAAATCATAAATATCATAACATATGTGAAAAAATAAGTTTTAAAGTTTATTACAAAATATATCTGTCTCTGCCCCCTAGCCCCATGCTGATCCTCCTTACTGCCAAGAACAGTAGCTTGAACCTGGGTCCTTGCGCACTGTAGTGTGTGTGCTCCGCCAGATGCGCCACCACCACCTGGCCCCTCCTATATGTGTGTTTGTAAATATATGTACAAAAGTAAAATCTCAAATGCTCAAGGCCCCAGCATATATATAACATATGATATATGATATATATACAGAACTCAGGGATATTGCTCCACTGGTAGAAGGCAAGATCTGCTTGTCTAAGGCTCTGTTCAGTCTCCACTCTGTGTGCACTAGAGGGGAGCTTCCGACATCGACCTCTGTGGCTCTACAAGTCTTGAGATCAGTATCTTTACTTTCTTCATCTTTGTCAAAATTGCTTTGGCTTTTATAGTTCCTTTGCTTCTCCATGTATACTTGATCCAGAAGACATGAAAAAATAGCTCAGGAATTCCAGTTAACATCTTCTGTTGCAAAAAAAAATAAAAGGGGGGGGGACTCTAGTTTCTAGATTGCATCTAATATTGTACATTCCTGGTGAGAAAAGAACTTTAGTTTACATCCATTAGAGTGACAAAAGAAATCTATTTTGACCTTTAGACACTTGCTTAAAAAAAAAAGAGTGGTAAGGTGAGGAAGATAGCATAATGGTTAAACAAACAGACTCTCAGGCCTAAGGTTCCTAAGTCTTTAGTTCAATCCCCTGCACCACCATAAAACAGACCTGAGTAGTTCTCTGGTAAAAGAAAAATAGAAAGAAAAGAAGAGGAAGAAGAGGACGGAGAGGAAGAAGGAAAGAAAGAAAGAAAGAAAGAAAGAAAGAAAGAAAGAAAGAGAGAGAGAGGGAAGGAGGGAGGGAGGGAGGGAGGGAGGGAGGGAGGGAGGAGGGAAGGAAGGAACTAGTGACTATTTGCTAGGCTGGGCTGGTTTGTTTCAACCTCTACCTGAAATAAGCTTCTCCATGGTCGATTTAAATGATCTGACTCTTCTTTTGGACATGTCACCTGGAGGACACTATAACACCCCTGTCTTCTTATTTTCTTTTTCTTATTTTTATTTTTTACACTAGTTTTTTAAATTTATTTTTTATTTAAAAAAGGATAAATTAACAAAAGCCTAGGGTAGGAGGGTACAACTCCACACAATTCCAGTACCCAATCTACATATCACATCCCCTCCACTTAACAAACTGTGCTACAGTCTGACCCCCATGTATGGCATTTCTATCTTGTTAAAATTGACTCACCTCAAAATGTCAATTGCAGGTTGGTCATAGTCACAGGCTTGCATGCGTAAGACACTGAGTTTTAAAAGCTTATAGCAAGTTAGTGGCTTCTGCTTCTTCTCCTCCTCTTCCTCCTCCTCCTCCTCCTCCTCCTCCTCCTCCTCCTTCTTCTTGGCTTCCTTTTTTAAAAAGCAATGTCTTTGCTGACTATGATAGGAAGGTGACGGCATTGTCTTTGGAACTGACGTCTGTGAATACGTGCAGTCATTAGTCTTTTTTTAGAATTTAATTTAAACAATATTTTTCTTTATTTTTCGTTAATACACAGAGACAGAGAGAAATGGAGCGGGGAGGGGAGGTAGAGAAGGAAACGGAGAGGGTGAAGATGGTGGGGATACAGGGGATGAAGAAGCAGAGGATGGAGAAGATGGAGATGGCGGGGATGCAGGGGATGCAGAAGCAGACGATGAAGAGGATGGAGATGGCGGCAATGTGGGAGATGCAGAAGAAAAGGATGGAGATGATGGAGATGGCGGGGATACAGCAGATGCAGAAGCAGAGGAAGGAGATGATGGAGATGGCGGGGATGCAGCAGATGCAGAAGCAGAGGAAGGAGAGGATGGAGATGGCAGGGATGCAGTGAATGCAGAAGCTCTTCTCCATCACCGGTATCCCCACCATCTCCATCATCTCCATCACCTCTTCTGCAGCCCCATCATCTCCATCATCTCCATCCCGGTCTTCTACGTCATTCCCATCCCCGCCATCTCCATCATCTCATCCCTGTCTTCTGCATCATCCACATCCCCGCCATCACCATCATCTCCATCGCTGTGTTCTGCATCTTCCCCATCCCCGCCATCTCCATCATCTCCATCACCTCATTCTGTATCTTCCCAATCCCCACCGTCTCCATCATCTCCGTCATGTCCTTCTGCAACTTCCCCATTGCCGCACTCTCCATCATCTCCATCGCTGTGTTCTGCATCTTCCCCATCCCCGCCATCTCCATCATCTCCATCACCTCATTCTGCATCTTCCCCATCCCCGCCATCTCCATCATCTCCATCCCCGTCTTCTGCATCATCGCCATCCCTGCCATCTCATTCATCTCCATCTCATCCTCTACCCCATCCTCGCCATCTCCATCATCTCCATCCCCATCTTCTGAACTATTGGCTTTGATTCATGTGCAAAATGGAGAATACGGAGGATCTCGAAGAGGTAACTGACACTTTTAAAAAATCTTTTTCTATTTATTTTCCCTTTTATTGTCCTTGTTGGTTTTTATTATTGTTGTAGTTTTTATTGCTGTTGTTACTGATGTTGTCATTGTTAGATAAAACAGAGAGTAATGGAGAGAGAAGGGGAAGAGAGAGGGGAGAGAAAGATAGACACCTGCTGACCTGCTTCATCACTTGTGAAGTGACTCCCCTGCAGGTGGGGAGCCGGAGGGGGGGGCTCAAGCAGGATCCTTACACTGGTCCTTGTGCTTTGTCCCACGTGCACTTAATCCGCTACACTAATACCCGACTCACGGTAACTGACACTTTTAAGCATAAAATCAGAATACTGCTAGTGCCAGCCTGCCTATATTCTTGAATACAGTCAATACAATTTTTATCTGAATCATAATATATAATGCATACATATGTAAGTTTTACATATGAATGTACATGCAATATCTATGTAAATATACAAATAGAGGTATATGCATAGGCAATGACTCAGGCATTTCTGTCTTTTCTTTTTTTTAATTTTTAAAAAATTTTTGATTTGTTTATTTATTCCCTTTTGTTGCCCTTGTTGTTTTATTGTTGTGATCATTGTTGGATAGGACAGAGAAAAATGGAGAGAGAAGGGAAACAGAGGGGGAAGAGAGAGGTAGACATCTGCAGACCTTCTTCACCACCTTGAAGTGATTCCCTCGCAGGTGGGGAGCCAGGAGCCTGAACCGAGATCCTTATGGTGGTCCTTGAACTTTGTGCCACCCATGCTTAACCTGCTGTGCTATAGCCCTACTTCCCTCTTTCTTTTGCCTCCAGGGTTATCTCTGTGGCTAGGTGTCTGCAGTGTGAATCCACGGCTCCTGTAGGCCATTTTTCCCTTTTGTTGCCCTTGTTGTTGCCCTTGTTGTCACTATTATTATTGTTGTCATTGTTGGATAGGACAGAAAGAAATTAAGAAAGAAGGGGAGATAGAGAGGGGGAGAGAAAGAGAGAAAGCTTCACTGCTTGTGAAGCTACCTCCCTGCAGCTGGGAAGACTAGGACTGTGGGGGGAGGGGCTCAACAGGGATCCATAAGCCTGTCTTTGCACTGCACACTAACAGTGCTTATCACACTGTGCTTCCCTCTGACCCCCATGTATGGCATTTCTATCTTGGTAAAATTGACTCACCTCAAAATGTGAATTGCAGGTTGGTCATAGTCCCAGGCTTGCAAGCCTCAGACACTCAGTCTCAAGAGATTATAGCAGGTTAATGGTTTCTTCTTCTTCTTCTTCTTCTTCTTCTTCTTCTTCTTCTTCTTCTTCTTCTTCTTCTTCTTCTTCTTCTTCTTCTTCTTCTTCTACTTCTTCTTCTTCTTCTTCTTCTTCTTCTTCTTCTTCTTCTTCTATTTCTTCTTCTTTTTGGTTTCCTTTTTAAAAAAGCAATGTCTTTGCTAACTATGCTAGGAAAGTGATGACATTGTCTTTGGAACTGACGTCTATGAATATGTGCAGTCATTAAGTCTTTTTTTAGATTTTATTTAAAACATATTTTTATTTATATTTTGTTAATATGTAGAGACTGAGAGAAATTGAGCAAGGAGGGGGAGGTAGAGAAGGAGATGGACAGGGTGAAGATGGCGGGATGCAGGGGATGCAGAAGCTGAGGATGAAAAGGATGGAGACGGCGGGGATGCAGCTGATGCAGAAGCAGAGGAAGGAGATGATGGAGATGGCGGGGATGCAGCAGATGCAGAAACAGAGGAAGGAGATGATGGAGATGTCAGGGCGGTGGAGATGCAGAAGCTCTTCTCCATCACCGGTATCCCCACCATCTCCATCATCTCCGTCTCCTCTTCTGCATCCCCTGCATCCCTGACATCTCCATCATCTCGATCCCCATCTTCTGCATCATCCCGATCCCCGCCATCTCCATCATCTCCTCCGCATCCTTCTGCATCTTCCCCATCCCCGCCATCTCCATCATCTCCATCCCAGTCTTCTGCATCTTCCCCATCCCCGTCATCTCCATCATCACCATCCCCATCTTCCACATCTTCCCCATCCCCGCTATCTCCATCATTTCCATCGCAACCTTCTGCATCTTACCAATCCCCGCCATCTCCATCATCTCCATCCCTGTCTTCTGCATCTTCCCCATCGCTGGGATCTCCATCATCTCCATCGCATCCTTCTGCATCTTCCCCATCGCTGCCATCTCCATCATCTCCATCCATGTCTTCTGCATCTTCACCATCCCGGGCATCTCCATCATCTCCATCACATCCTTCTGCATATTCCCCATCCCCGCCATCTCCATCATCTCCATCCCAGTCTTCTGCATCTTCCCCATCCCCTCCATCTCCATCATCACCATCCCTGTCTTCTGCATCTTCCCCATCCCCGCCATTTCCATCATCACCATTCCCGTCTTCTGCATCTTCCCCATCCCCGCCATCTCTATCATCTCCATCGCATCCTTCTGCATCTTCCCCATCCCCGGCATCTCCATCATCTCCATCGCATCCTTCTGCATCTTCCCCATCCCCGCCATCTCCATCATCTCCATCCCAGTCTTCTGCATCTTCCCCATCCCCGCCATCTCCGTCATCTCCATCGCCGTCTTCTGCATCTTCCCCAACCTCGCCATCTCCATCATCTCCATCCCCATCTTCTGAACTATTGGCTTTGTTGCATGTGCAAAATGGAGAATAAGGAGGGTCTCAAAGAGGTAACTGACACTTTAAAAAATCTTTTTCTATTTATTTTGCCTTTTATTGTCCTTGTTGGTTTTTATGATTGTTGTAGTTATTATTGCTGTTGTTACTGATGTGGTCATTGTTAGATAAAACAGTGAGTAATGGAAAGAGAAGGGGGCTCAAGCAGGATCCTTACACTGGCCCTTGTGCTTTGTCCCACGTGCACTGAATCTGCTACACTAATGCCCGACTCCCGGTAACTGACACTTTGAAGCATAAAATCAGAATACTGCTAGTGCCAGCCTGCCTATATTCTTGAATATAGTCAATTAAATTATTTATCTGAATCATAAAATATAATGCATTCTTATGTGAGTTTTACATATGAATGTACATGCCATATCTATGTAAATATACATATAGAGGTATATGCATAGGCAATGACTCTGGCATGTCCATCTTTTTTTTTAATTTTTCAAAAATTTTTCTTTTATTTATTTCCAATTGTTGCCCTTGTTGTTTTATTGTTGTAGTTATTATTGTTGTGATCATTGTTGGATAGGACAGAGAAAAATGGAGAGAGAAGGAAAACACAGGGGGGAGAGAAAGGTAGACATCTGCAGACCTGCATCACCGCCTGTGAAGTGACTCCCCTGCAGGTGGGAGCCAGGGGCCTGAACCGAGATCCTTATGTTGGTCCTTGCCCTTTTATGCCTCCCATGCTTAACCTGCTGCGCTACTGCCCTACTCCCCCCTTACTTCTTCCCCCAGGGTTATCTCTGTGTCTACCTAGGATGCAGTATGAATCTACAGCTCCTGTAGGCCATTTTTCCCTTTTGTTGCCCTTGTTGTTGCCCTTGTTGTCGCTATTATTGTTGTTGTCATTGTTGGATAGGACAGAAAGAAATTAAGAAAGAAACGGACATAGAAAGGGGGAGAGAAAGATTCACTGCTTGTGAAGCTACCTCCCTGCAGGTGGGGAGATGCAGCATATGCAGAAGCAGAGGAAGGAGATGATGGAGATGGTGGGGATGCAGCAGATGCAGAAGCAGAGGAAGGAGATGATGGAGATGGCAGGGCTGTGGGGGATGCAGAAGCTCTTCTCCATCACCGGTATCCCCACCATCTCCATCATCTCCATCGCAACCTTCTGCATCTTCCCCATCCCCGCCATCTCCATCATCACCATCCCTGTCTTCTGCATCTTCCCCATCCCCGCCAATACCATCATCACCATTCCCATCTTCTGCATCTTGCCCATCCCTGCCATCTGCATCATCTCCATCGCATCCTTCTGCATCTTCCCCATCCCCGGCATCTCCATCATCTCCATCCCTGTCTTCTGCATCTTCCCCATCCCCGCCATCTCCATCATCTCCATCGCATCCTTCTGCATCTTCCCCATCCCCGCCATCTCCATCATCTCCATCCCTGTCTTCTGCATCTTCCCCATCCCCAGCATCTCCATCATCTCCATCGCATCCTTCTGCATCTTCACCATCCCCGGCATCTCCATCATCTCCATCGCATCCTTCTGCATCTTCCCCATCCCCGGCATCTCCATCCCAGTCTTCTGCATCTTCCCCATCCCCGCCATCTCCATCATCTCCATCGCCGTCTTCTGCATCTTCCCCAACCTCGCCATCTCCATCATCTCCATCCCCATCTTCTGAACTATTAGCTTTGTTGCATGTCAAAATGGAGAATAAGGAGGGTCTCAAAGAGGTAACTGACACTTTTAAAAAATCTTTTTCTATTTATTTTCCCTTTTATTGTCCTTGTTGGTTTTTATGATTGTTGTAGTTATTATTGCTGTTGTTACTGATGTGGTCATTGTTAGATAAAACAGTGAGTAATGGAAAGAGAAGGGGGCTCAAGCAGGATCCTTACACTAGTCCTTGTGCTTTGTCCCACGTGCACTGAATCTGCTACACTAATGCCCGACTCCCGGTAACTGACACTTTGAAGCATAAAATCAGAATACTGCTAGTGCCAGCCTGCCTATATTCTTGAATACAGTCTATACAATTTTATCTGAATCATAATATATAATGCATTCTTATGTGAGTTTTACATATGAATGTACATGCCATATCTATGTAAATGTACATATAGAGTTATATGCATAGGCAATGACTCTGGCATGTCCGTCTTTTTATTTTAATTAAAAAAAATTTTCATTTATTTATTCCCTTTTGTAGCCCTTGTTTTATTGTTGTAGTTATTATTGTTGTGATCATTGTTGGATAGGACAGAGAAAAATGGAGAGAGAAGGAAAACACAGGGGGGAGAGAAAGGTAGACATCTGCAGACCTGCATCACCGCCTGTGAAGTGACTCCCCTGAATGTGGGGAGCCGGGGGCCTGAACCGAGATCCTTATGTTGGTCCTTGCCCTTTTATACCACCCATGCTTAACCTGCTGCGCTACTGCCCTACTCCCCCCTTTCTTCTTCCCCCACGGTTATCTCTGTCGCTACCTAGTATGCAGTATGAATGTACAGCTCCTGTAGGCCATTTTGCCCTTGTTGTTGCCCTTGTTGTCGCTATTATTGTTGTTGCCATTGTTGGATAGGACAGAAAGAAATTAAGAAAGAAACGGACATAGAGAGGGGGAGAGAAAGATTCACTGCTTGTGAAGCTACCTCCCTGCAGGTGGGGAGACTAGGACCCTGGGGGGAGTGGCTCAACTGGGATCCATAAGCCTGTCTTTGCATTACACACTAACAGTGCTACCCTCTGACCCACATGTATGGCATTTCTATCTTATTAAAATTGACTCACCTCAAAATGTGAATTGCAGGTTGGTCAAATCCCAGGCTTGCATGCCTCAGACACTCAGTCTCAAGAGCTTATAGCAGCTTAATGGCTTCTTCTACTTCTTCTTCTTCTTCTTCTTCTTCTTCTTCTTCTTCTTCTTCTTCTTCTTCTTCTTCTTCTTCTTCTTCTTCTTCTTCTCTTCTTCTTCTTCTCTTCTTCTTCTTCTTCTTCTTCTTCTTCACTTCCTTTTTTAAAAAGCAATGTCTTTGCTGACTATACTAGGAAGGTGAGGGCATTGTCTTTGGAACTGACGTCTATGAATATGTGCAGTCATTAAGTCTTTTTTTAGATTAATTTTAAAGTGTTTTTATTTATGTTTTCTTAATATGTAGAGACAGAGAGAAATTGAGCAGGGAGGTGGAGGTAGAGATGGAGATGGAGAGGGTGAAGATGGCGGGGATGCAGGGGATGCAGAAGCAGAGGAAGGAGATGATGGAGATGGTGGGGATGCAGCAGAGGCAGAAGCAAAGGAAGGAGATGATGGAGATGGCGGGGATGCAGCAGATGCAGAAGCAGATGAAGGAGATGATGGAGATGGCAGGGCTGTGGGGGATGCAGAAGCTCTTCTCCATCACCGGTATCCACACCATCTCCATCATCTCTGTCTCTTCTTCTGCACCTTCTCCATCCCAGCCATCTCCATCATCTCCATCACATCGTTCTGCATCTTCTCCATCCCCGCCATCTCCATCATCACCATTCCCCACTTCTGCATCTTCCCCATCCCCAGCATCTCCGTCATCTCCATCGCTGTGTTCTGCATCTTCCCCAACCTCGCCATCTCCATCATCTCCATCCCTGTCTTCTGCATCTTCCTCAACCTCGCCATCTCCATCATCTCCATCGCATCCTTCTGCATCTTCCCCATCCCCGCCATCTCCATCATCACCATCTCTGTCTTCTGCATCTTCCCCATCCCCGCCATCTCCATCATCACCATCTCTGTCTTCTGCATCTTCCCCATCCCTGCCATCTCCGTCATCTCCATCGCCGTCTTCTGCATCTTCCCCAACCTCGCCATCTCCATCATCTCCATCCCCATCTTCTGAACTATTGGCTTTGTTGCATGTCAAAATGGAGAATAAGGAGGGTCTCAAAGAGGTAACTGACACTTTTAAAAAATCTTTTTCTATTTATTTTGCCTTTTATTGTCCTTGTTGGTTTTTATGATTGTTGTAGTTATTATTGCTGTTGTTACTGATGTGGTCATTGTTAGATAAAACAGTGAGTAATGGAAAGAGAAGGGGGCTCAAACAGGATCCTTACACTAGTCCTTGTGCTTTGTCCCACGTGCACTGAATCTGCTACACTAATGCCCGACTCCCGGTAACTGACACTTTGAAGCATAAAATCAGAATACTGCTAGTGCCAGCCTGCCTATATTCTTCAATACAGTCAATACAATTTTATCTGAATCATAATATATAATGCATTCTTATGTGAGTTTTACATATGAATGTACATGCCATATCTATGTAAATGTACATATAGAGATATATGCATAGGCAATGACTCTGGCATGTCCGTCTTTTTTTTTTATTTAAAAAAATTTTTCTTTTATTTATTCCCTTTTGTAGCCCTTGTTTTATTGTTGTAGTTATTATTGTTGTGATCATTGTTGGATAGGACAGAGAAAAATGGAGAGAGAAGGAAAACACAGGGGGGAGAGAAGGTAGACACCTGCAGACCTGCATCACCGCCTGTGAAGTGACTCCCCTGCAGGTGGGGAGCCAGGGGCCTGAACCGAGATCCTTATGTTGGTCCTTGCCCTTTTATACCACCCATGCTTAACCTGCTGCGCTACTGCCCTACTCCCCCCTTTCTTCTTCCCCCAGGGTTATCTCTGTGGCTACCTAGTATGCAGTATGAATCTATAGCTCCTGTAGGCCATTTTTCCCTTTTGTTGCCCTTGTTGTTGCCCTTGTTGTCGCTATTATTGTTGATGTTATTGTTGGTTAGGACAGAAAGAAATTAAGAAAAAAACGGACATAGAGAGGGGGAGAGAAAGATTCACTGCTTGTGAAGCTACCTCCCTGCAGGTGGGGAGATGCAGCATATGCAGAAGCAGAGGAAGGAGATGATGGAGATGGCGGGGATGCAGCAGATGCAGAACCAGAGGAAGATGATGATGGAGATGGCGGGGATGCAGGAGATGCAGAAGCAGAGGAAGGAGATGATGGAGATGGCGGGGATGCAGCAGATGCAGAAGCAGAGGAAGGAGATGATGGAGATGGCAGGGCTGTGGGGGATGCAGAAGCTCTTCTCTATCACCGGTATCCCCACCATCTCCATCATCTCCATCGCATCCTTCTGCATCTTCCCCATGCCCGCCATCTCCATCATCAACATCCCTGTCTTCTGCATCTTCCCCATCCCCGCCATCTCCATCATCTCCATCCCTGTCTTCTGCATCTTCCCCATCCCCAGCATCTCCATCATCTCCATCGCATCCTTCTGCATCTTCCCCATCCCCGCCACCTCCATCATCACCATCTCTGTCTTCTGCATCTTCCCCATCCCCGGCATCTCCATCATCTCCATCGCATCCTTCTGCATCTTCCCCATCCCCGCCATCTCCATCATCTCCATCCCTGTCTTCTGCATCTTCCCCATCCCCGCCATCTCCGTCATCTCCATCCCTGTCTTCTGCATCTTCCCCATCCCCGCCATCTCCGTCATCTCCATCGCCATCTTCTGCATCTTCCCCATCCCCGGCATCTCCAGCATCTCCACCGCATCCTTCTGCATCTTCCCCATCCCCTGCATCTCGATCATCTCCATCGCATCCTTCTGCATCTTCCCCATCCCCGCCATCTCCGTCATCTCCATCGCCGTCTTCTGCATCTTCCCCAACCTCGCCATCTCCATCATCTCCATCCCCATCTTCTGAACTATTGGCTTTGTTGCATGTGCAAAATGGAGAATAAGGAGGGTCTCAAAGAGGTAACCGACACTTTAAAAAATCTTTTTCTATTTATTTTCCCTTTTATTGTCCTTGTTGGTTTTTATGATTGTTGTAGTTATTATTGCTGTTGTTACTGATGTGGTCATTGTTAGATAAAACAGTGAGTAATGGAAAGAGAAGGGGGCTCAAGCAGGATCCTTACACTGGTCCTTGTGCTTTGTCCCACATGCACTGAATCTGCTACACTAATGCCCGACTCCTGGTAACTGACACTTTGAAGCGTAAAATCAGAATACTGCTAGTGCCAGCCTGCCTATATTCTTGAATACAGTCAATACAATTTTATCTGAATCATAATATATAATGCATTCTTATGTGAGTTTTACATATGAATGTACATGCCATATCTATGTAAATGTACATATAGAGGTATATGCATAGGCAATGACTCTGGCATGTCCATCTTTTTTTTTTAATTAAAAAATTTTTTTCTTTTATTTATTCCCTTTTGTAGCCCTTGTTTTATTGTTGTAGTTATTATTGTTGTGATCATTGTTGGATAGGACAGAGAAAAATGGAGAGAGAAGGAAAACACAGGGGGGAGAGAAGGTAGACATCTGCAGACCTGCATCACCGCCTGTGAAGTGACTCCCCTGAATGTGGGGAGCCAGGGGCCTGAACCGAGATCCTTATGTTGGTCCTTGCCCTTTTATGCCACCCATGCTTAACCTGCTGCGCTACTGCCCTACTCCCCCCTTTCTTCTTCCCCCACGGTTATCTCTGTGGCTACCTAGTATGCAGTATGAATGTACAGCTCCTGTAGGCCATTTTGCCCTTGTTGTTGCCTTTGTTGTCGCTATTATTGTTGTTGTCATTGTTGGATAGGACAGAAAGAAATTAAGAAAGAAACGGACATAGAGAGGGGGAGAAAAGATTCACTGCTTGTGAAGCTACCTCCCTGCAGGTGGGGAGACTAGGACCCTGGGGGGAGGGGCTCAACTGGGATCCATAAGCCTGTCTTTGCATTGCACACTAACAGTGCTTAACACACTGTGCTACCCTCTGACCCACATGTATGGCATTTCTATCTTACTAAAATTGACTCACCTCAAAATGTGAATTGCTGGTTGGTCAAGTCCCAGGCTTGCATGCCTCAGACACTCAGTCTCAAGAGCTTATAGCAGCTTAATGGCTTCTTCTTCTTCTTTTTCTTCTTCTTCTTCTTCTTCTTCTTCTTCTTCTTCTTCTTCTTCTTCTTCTTCTTCTTCTCTTCTTCTATTCTTCTTCTTCTTCTTCACTTCCTTTTTTAAAAAGCAATGTCTTTGCTGACTATACTAGGAAGGTGAGGGCATTGTCTTTGGAACTGACGTCTATGAATATGTGCAGTCATTAAGTCTTTTTTTAGATTAATTTTAAAGTGTTTTTATTTATGTTTTCTTAATATGTAGAGACAGAGAGAAATTGAGCAGGGAGGTGGAGGTAGAGATGGAGATGGAGAGGGTGAAGATGGCGGGGATGCAGGGGATGCAGAAGCAGAGGAAGGAGATGATGGAGATGGCGGGGATGCAGCAGATGCAGAAACAAAGGAAGGAGATGATGGAGATGGCGGGGATGCAGCAGATGCAGAAGCAGAGGAAGGAGATGATGGAGATGGCGGGGATGCAGCAGATGCAGAAGCAAAGGAAGGAGATGATGGAGATGGCGGGGATGCAGCAGATGCAGAAGCAGAGGAAGGAGATGATGGAGATGGCGGGGATGCAGCAGATGCAGAAGCAGAGGAAGGAGAGGATGGAGATGGCAGGGATGCAGTGGATGCAGAAGCTCTTCTCCATCACCGGTATCCCCACCATCTCCATCATCTCCATCACCTCTTCTGCAGCCCCATCATCTCCATCATCTCCATCCCGGTCTTCTATGTCATTCCCATCCCCGCCATCTCCATCATCTCATCCCTGTCTTCTGCATCATCCACATCCCCGCCATCACCATCATCTCCATCGCCTCCTTCTGCATCTCCCCAATCCCCACCGTCTCCATCATCTCCGTCGTGTCCTTCTGCAACTTCCCCATTGCCGCACTCTCCGTCATCTCCATCGCTGTGTTCTGCATCTTCCCCATCCCCACCATCTCCATCATCTCCATCACCTCATTCTGCATCTTCCCCATCCCCGCCATCTCCATCATCACCATCCCTGTCTTCTGCATCTTCCTCATCCCCGCCATCTCCATCATCACCATTCCCGTCTTCTGCATCTTCCCCATCCCCGCCATCTCCATCATCTCCATCCCTGTCTTCTGCATCTTCCCCAACCTCGTCATCTCCATCATCTCCATCCCCATCTTCTGAACTATTGGCTTTGTTGCATGTGCAAAATGGAGAATAAGGAGGGTCTCAAAGAGGTAACCGACACTTTAAAAAATCTTTTTCTATTTATTTTCCCTTTTATTGTCCTTGTTGGTTTTTATGATTGTTGTAGTTATTATTGCTGTTGTTACTGATGTGGTCATTGTTAGATAAAACAGTGAGTAATGGAAAGAGAAGGGGGCTCAAGCAGGATCCTTACACTGGTCCTTGTGCTTTGTCCCACGTGCACTGAATCTGCTACACTAATGCCCGACTCCCGGTAACTGACACTTTGAAGCATAAAATCAGAATACTACTAGTGGCCGCCTGCCTATATTCTTGAATACAGTCAATACAATTTTATCTGAATCATAATATATAATGCATTCTTATGTGAGTTTTACATATGAATGTACATGCCATATCTATGTAAATATACATATAGAGGTATATGCATAGGCAATGACTCTGGCATGTCCGTCTTTTTTTTTAATTTAAAAACATTTTTCTTTTATTTATTCCCTTTTGTAGCCCTTGTTTTATTGTTGTAGTTATTATTGTTGTGATCATTGTTGGATAGGACAGAGAAAAATGGAGAGAGAAGGAAAACACAGGGGGGAGAGAAGGTAGACACCTGCAGACCTGCATCACCGCCTGTGAAGTGACTCCCCTGCAGGTGGGGAGCCAGGGGCCTGAACCGAGATCCTTATGTTGGTCCTTGCCCTTTTATACCACCCATGCTTAACCTGCTGCGCTACTGCCCTACTCCCCCTTTTTTCTTCCCCCAGGGTTATCTCTGTGGCTACCTAGTATGCAGTATGAATCTATAGCTCCTGTAGGCCATTTTTCCCTTTTGTTGCCCTTGTTGTTGCCCTTGTTGTCGCTATTATTGTTGTTGTCATTGTTGGATAGGACAGAAAGAATATAAGAAACAGACATAGAGAGGGGGAGAGAAAGATTCACTGCTTGTGAAGCTACCTCCCTGCAGGTGTGGAGACTAGGACGCTGGGGGGAGGGGCTCAACTGAGATCCATAAGCCTGTCTTTGCATTGCACACTAACAGTGCTTAACACACTGTGCTACCCTCTGACCCACATGTATGGCATTTCTATCTTATTAAAATTGACTCACCTCAAAATGTGAATTGCAGGTTGGTCAAGTCCCAGGCTTGCATGCCTCAGACACTCAGTCTCAAGAGCTTATAGCAGCTTAATGGCTTCTTCTACTTCTTCTTCTTCTTCTTCTTCTTCTTCTTCTTCTTCTTCTTCTTCTTCTTCTTCTTCTTCTTCTTCTTCTTCTTCTTCTCTTCTTCTTCTTCTTCTTCTTCACTTCCTTTTTTAAAAAGCAATGTCTTTGCTGACTATACTAGGAAGGTGAGGGCATTGTCTTTGGAACTGACGTCTATGAATATGTGCAGTCATTAAGTCTTTTTTTAGATTAATTTTATAGTGTTTTTATTTATGTTTTCTTAATATGTAGAGACAGAGAGAAATTGAGCAGGGAGGGGGAGGTAGAGAAGGAGATGGAGAGGGTGAAGATGGCGGGGATGCAGGGGATGCAGAAGCAGAGGAAGGAGATGATGGAGATGGCGGGGATGCAGCAGATGCAGAAGCAAAGGAAGGAGATGATGGAGATGGCGGGGATGCAGCAGATGCAGAAGCAGAGGAAGGAGATGATGGAGATGGCGGGAATGCAGCAGATGCATAAGCAGAGGAAGGAGATGATGGAGATGGCGGGGATGCAGCAGATGCAGAAGCAAAGGAAGGAGATGATGGAGATGGCGGGGATGCAGCAGATGCAGAAGCAGAGGAAGGAGATGATGGAGATGGCAGGGCTGTGGGGGATGCAGAAGCTCTTCTCCATCACCGGTATCCCCACCATCTCCATCATCACCGTCTCCTCTCTGCATCCCCTGTATCCCCGCCATCTCCATCATCTCCATCCCTGTCTTCTGCATCTTTCCCATCCCCAGCATCTCCATCATCTCCATCGCATCCTTCTGCATCTTCCCCATCCCCGCCATCTCCATCATCTCCATCGCCGTCTTCTGCATCTTCCCCATCCCCGCCATCTCCATCATCTCCATCCCCATCTTCTGAACTATTGGCTTTGTTGCATGTGCAAAATGGAGAATAAGGAGTGTCTCAAAGAGGTAACTGACACTTTTAAAAAATCTTTTTCTATTTATTTTCCCTTTTATTGTCCTTGTTGGTTTTTATGATTGTTGTAGTTATTATTGCTGTTGTTACTGATGTGGTCATTGTTAGATAGAACAGAGAGTAATGGAGAGAGTAGGGGAAGAGAGAGGGTAGAGAAAGACAGACAGCTGCTGACCTTCTTCACTGCTTGTTGAAGTGACTCCCCTGCAGGTGGGGAGCCGTTGGGGGTGGGGGGCTCAAGCAGGATCCTTACACTGGTCCTTGTGCTTTGTCCCACGTGCACTGAATCTGCTACACTAATAACGGACTCCCTGTTACTGACATTTTTTTTTAATTTTTATTTTAGAAAGGATAAATTAACAAAACCTAGGATAGGAGGGGTACAACTCCACACAATGCCCACCACCCAGTCTCCATATCCCATACCCTCCCCTAATAGCTTTCCCATTCTCTATCCCTCTGGGAGCATGGACCCAGGGTTGTGGGTTGCAGAAGGTGGAAGGTCTGGCTTCTGTAATTGCTTCACCACTGAACATGGGCATTGACTGGTCGGTCCATACACCCAGTCTTCCTCTCTCTTTCTTTAGTAGGGTGGGTCTCTGTGGAAGCTGAGCTCCAAGACACATTGGTGGGGTCTTCAGTCCAGGGAAGCCTGGTCAGCATCCTGATGGCATCTGGAACCTGGTGGCTGAAAAGAGAGTTAACATACAAAGCCAAACAAATTGTTGAGCAATCATGGACCCAAAGGTTGGAATAGTGGAGGAAGTGTTAGGGAGGTACTCACTGCAAACTCTAGTGTACTTCTGCTTTCAGGTATATATTTTGCACTAGTTGATGGATATGTGTGAATATATGCTCTCTCTCACAGAACCTGGTGTATATCTAGGTTTTGGAACTTTGTTAGAAAGTGATCCACCTGGGAAGGAATTAAAGAATACTATGAAAGGAATGGTCTCACCCGAGTAATGAAGCTGAAGGGTTGTCATTCCACACCTGACTTATTTCACTTAACATGAATTTTTCAAGGTCCATCCAAGATCGGCTGTAAACGGTGAAGTCACCATTTTTTATAGCTGAGTAGTATTTCATTGTGTATATAGACCACAACTTGCTCAGCCACTCATCTATTGTTGGACACCTGGGTTGCTTCCAGGTGTTGGCTATTACAGATTGTGGTGCCAAGAACATATGTGTACACAGATCTTTCTGGATGGATCACCACCCTTTTCACTGGTGATCCAGTACCATCCTCTTCAAAAAGGCAAATTAAAAAAAAAATTCCAGTAGTCCGGCAGTAGCACACCAGGTTAAGCACACGTGGCGCAAAGCACAGGGACTGGTGTAAGGATCCTGGTTCCAGCCCCTGGCTCCCCACCTGCAGAGGAGTTGCTTCACAAGAGGTGAAGCAGATCTGCAGGTGTCTATCTTTCTCTCCTCCTGTCTTCCCCTCCTGTCTCCATTTCTCTCTGTCTTATTCAACAACGATGACAACAATAATAACTACAACAATAAAAACAACAAGGGCAACAAAAGTGAATAAATAAATATTTTTTAAAAGAAAAATTAAAAAATACCAAATTGCTTTTTGCAAATGCAACAACACTGATTCAAACTTGCACTAGCTATTCCTGAGCACTGTGTAAAGTGACAAATGTCTTCCAGCCAGATCTGTGTATAAGTGTGCAAGGTCACAGGTCACTGAAGGCAGGCTCCAGGAACACACATCCCAGGGAGTCCCTGGAACCCACTTGGGGCCCCTGCCAGCTCTAGGACTCTCACTGGCCCACAGAAGGGCTCTCCTGGACAAGGGCAGCTTATCACCCAGAGCCACCAATGGGAAGGCCTGGCAACCTGAAGCCTGAGGGAAGCCTTCCCCTGTTGGCTGGGCACTGGTCTGGGTGTCTGTCCCAGCCAGATGCCAGGGCAGCAGAAGACACCACACTGTTCCCTCTAACACTCTCCCCTCCCTCACTGTGTCCCCCCCTCTGCCATGGACACTGAACACTGGAGCTGCTCCCTTCATTCACTGCAATCTCATCTTCAGGCTGTGTCGAAAGGAAGACTGCATATTGAGTTCTTTATCTCCGTCAGATGGTTGCATAATTACGTGGCTCCGAGTTCCTGGGCTCATGGGGTGTGGCTGTTGTGTTAAAGATGGTCTTAGCTTCCCCTACCTGCTCCTGGGAGTGGAGCAGGAAGAGCATCAGGGCACGGGAGCCACACACAGAAAATGATAGATCTCTCACGGGAACCTCAAATCCAATAACTGCAAAAGGCCTGACTCAAAATTTACCTTGAGGCTATAACAGCCATATTTTAATATCTCTAACTATCCAGATAATATACTCTTATGAAAATCATTGTGTGTTCTGAGGGAGAGAGAATTGTTGTAAGTCTCCTTATAGCTCTATTGAATCTTTTTCAATTTACAAACCCAACAGAAATAACTCATTGTTGGGTAGTATGCCAGCCCCCCCCCCTTCTGTCTCTAATCCTGCTTAACTAAGCACCGGTGTGCCTGTATGGGATTGGTTTGATCCCACTCAAAGCTGAGGTCTATTTACATAAATCACTAACTATGTACCACCCTCCCTCCAGGGCATTGGTGGTTCAGTGGTAGAATTCTCGCCTGCTCCACCCCCTCTCCTTGTCACACCCTGATTTTCACCAGTCACTTTTCTCTCCACCCTCTCTACGTCACATCCTGTTCACACCCTACTTGGAAAGTATATATAAGGACAGGATTGTTCGTTTTAGTTTAGTTTTAGTTTAATTTAGCTCGACTTAGATTGTGCTGCGTTCTGCGTGAATAAAGAGATACTGCCTACAGCTCAACCATGAGTCCCTGGTCGTCTGTCTCCCATCAGTGAAGCTCAGCCCAACAACTCATTATGGAAAAATAGATCAATAATCTCACAGGTTTTTTTTGCTTTTTTTTTTTTTTTGGAAGATTGCTTTGTTCTACTAAAAAAAATGCTGATCTAGTGCATTGTTCAATCTTGAGTCAAAATTCAGAGATCGTGTCACATTCCAGCATCAGCCTCTGGAGACTGTTACTTCAGCAGAAAAGAGCTTCCTTCTGTGTGGAACATTCTCTGCTTGGGCTGCTGCCACCTTAACTTGGGCCACAGAGCTCTCACAGCAGAGAGCTGGAAGGAGAGACCAGGAACAGAGGAGCAATGGAGAAATGGGCTTGGTCCATAGGGAAACTAACACTCAGTACACACACGCACACACACCAAAATAAACAACAACAATAATAATAATAAATGAAAGTTTGATCCTGCCTTTATTTATTGTGGAACTTGGGCCTCATAAGTGTGATTTCACTCTTCCGGTCTGGGTTTTACATTCAAATAAAGAGATAGGAAGAGAGGCAGAGCAACAGGAAGTAACACAACAGAACTGGAGCTTCCCTGGGTTCCAGGGTACTTTCCAGGCATTGCCAGGGTTCAGAGCACAGGGTGGTGCACAGGGCAATACATACACTCTAGCCAGAGCTCTGTCTATCTCTGAAATCATGACTTACAAGCGGTTTCGCACAGTGGTCTAGAAAGCAACTGCTCTTAGAGACAAATAGATATTATTGGTTTAACACACATGGTACAATGTGCAAGGACCCAGGTTCAAGCCCCTGATCCCCACCTGCAGGGAGAAAGCTTTGCGAGTGGTGAAGCTGGGGCTGCAGGTGTCTCTCTTTCTCTCTCTCTATATATATCTCCCCCTTCCTCTCAATTTATGACTAGGCCTATCTAGTAAATAAAGATAATAAGAGAGAGAAATATGAGAAATAGATATTACTTACTATAGTCATTCATTCACTCACTCCTTAGAAATTCTCATTCTGGTGTGTTGTAGACATTTAAGACACCTCAGTGAATAAAATAGACAATGTGTGTTTTGGGTCTCCCAGGGCAGGAGGCGTGTGGCAGTCCTCAAGTCCCACAGGGCAAACTGGAAGAAGGAAGGAGCAGGAGGCAGTGACCGTTCACAGCCTGTGACATCTCTGCTCACACAGTGTTCAAGGCAGCAGCCTTGGAACTTCATCATATTCCAGTGTAGAGACTTTATATTCCAGAAACCCATCCACAGAAACTCTCCCTTTGAGGCAAAACTGGAAAATAACAGTGGAAGCCAGGCACTGTTTCTCTTGACTGAGCAGAGGAAAAAAGAAAGAATGCCCAGAAGTATTAATAGGTGTAGGTGTGACCTAAGAAGGCCATGAAGAAGTTAACCCAATTGTCAAACAATTTTGTGATAGCAATAACTGTCTATCGCCTCCTTAAAGCCTAAGACAGCAGGAACCTTCCCCATTTTCTACAAAACCCACATTTCTCCTAGTCCTGGAATCTCTGAGATGGGGCTCACTTTCCTGCATGCTTCTCTCAAGTCATACCAATTGATACTGCATCTGCTGATCCCAACCTATTCAATGCAACCAGTAACACCTCGGCATGTTTCATTTTGGATCATCTCCAGAGAGTGAGAGTTTGTTATCTCTGAGTTGAAAGTACACTGAGAAATTGAGGAGAAGGGGTGAGATATAGATGTGGAGAGAAAGAGAGACCCCTGCAGACATGCATCACCTCTCCTCCCCCTGAAGGGGGGGAAGGAACGGGGCTCCATCCTGACCCCTGTCCATGGAAGTCTGGGAACTCCAGCGGGTTCCTCACAGCCCAGCAGCCCAGCACAGGTGCTCAAATCACTTTTTTCCTGGCAGGGGGTTGGATCAGTGCAGGAGAAGGAAGCGGACTGACCCATGGCACAGACACAGGGGGAGCAAAGGCAGAGCTCCAGGACCCTTCTGTCTCTGTGGCCGCCCCACCAGGCCAGGGAACCTGGCGCCTCAGCCTCGAAAGCCTGGTGCTCTGCCCAGTGAACCCTGTCTCCTGTTTCTCTCTAGCTACTGGGCAGGAAGCTCCCAAGAACAAATCTTATCAGCGGACTATGATCATCCCGCCCAAAGCAACAAGTAGGCCAGATCAAGTGGCAGCTGAGTGAGAGCAAGGCCCGCCCAGCAGGGACCCTGCTGGGTTATGTTGCCACCTTGTGGACACGGAAAAGACTGCACCTTACGGGAGACTAGACCCAATCAAAGGGCTCCCTTACGTCTCCGAATATTCTCTTCATTTTCTTTTCCTGACAGAGATCCAGGGAGAAAAACACACAGAGAAACACCAGAACACTGTCAGCTCAAGCAAAAGGTGGTGCCAGGAATGAAACTGGGTTCTTGAAGCCACAGGCATGAAAGACGTTGGTAGAACAACTCTTTAAGATAGCTCATAAACTAAAGACTTTTTTACTTTTAATATTTGTAATTTCTTGTATTGTTATATTTAGCTATGTGGATACAGAATATGTGTGTGTGTGTATGTGTGTGTGTGTGTGTGTGAGAGAGAGAGAGAGAGAGAGAGAAACAAAGAAAGAGAATGATGCTACCTATGAAGCTGTCTCACAGCCAAGGAATTCCCTTTAAAATATTTTTACTTTACTTTGTTACTATTCTGAGTATGAGATGGGTTTACAGAGAGAAAGATAATAACTACAAGGCAGTCACTTACACCCACGCTCTCCTTTTTATTTAATATATTTTTTCATATGTTATTTTCTTCTGATGTTTAGTAATGAAAGCTAGAGATACAGAGAGAGTGAGGTGGGCAGGGGTAAAATCATAAGGCTGATACATAGAAACTCTCATACCTGGAGTTCTTTGGGTCCTGACTCAACATGATGCAGGGCTGAACAGATCTATCTTAAAAACAATAAATGAGGGAAGCAATTCCAGAAGCCACACCTTCTACCTTCGGCAACCCAATATTGTTTTCACTTTCTGTTTGTCAAACAAAGCTGGGGAGAAAACACACAGAGAGAAACACCAGAACACTATCTGGTTCAAGATAATGGTGGGGGGGGATTGAAACTGGGTTCTTGAAGCCATAGGCATGAAAGTCTTTGGAAGAACCCCTAAGATAGCTCTTAAGCACAAGGTGATCTCATTTTAAATATTTATATTTCACTGTATTATTATACTAAACTGTCAAGACAGAGTTAGAGATACAGAGAGAATGATGCTAGCTACTAAGCTGTCTCATAGTCCAAGGACTTCTTTTAAAATATTTTTATTGACTTTAATATTTTTAGTAATGAGATGTAAGTTCAAAGAGAGAAAGATGATAACTACTGGGCAGTCACTTTTCCCCAAGTACTCCTTTTTGACTCACGACTTGGTCATATTTTATGGTTATATTTAGTGATAAGAGATACAGAAAGATACAGAGAGAGGGAGATGGGTAGGGGAAAATAACATAATGCT
This sequence comes from Erinaceus europaeus, assembly GCF_950295315.1. NCBI lineage: Eukaryota > Metazoa > Chordata > Mammalia > Eulipotyphla > Erinaceidae > Erinaceus > Erinaceus europaeus. The sequence goes on along the minus strand of NC_080182.1, from coordinate 11,441,360 downwards.
GATGCAAAGAGACTCTCATACCTGAAGCTCTGAGGGTCCTGCAACATCATGACTCAGGGCTGAGCAGGGCTCTGGTGAAACAAAGAACCATACTTATATCACATGTATCTATACAGGAGAGAGTGAGAGCAGAGCAGTGTCGGCTCAGACTGATGCTGGAGAGCCAGCCGGGGATTCAGCCTGAAGTCTTGGAACCTCAGGCATGAAAGCTTTTTACATAACCATTAAGCTTTCTCTCCAGCCCCCAAGTGCTTCTTTCAACAGGAGCCCACAGACTGTTGATTCAGTCCCTGAATAGAACAGCCTGACACATGGCGCAATGCAGGACACTGATGTTGATACCTGAGAGCCCCAGTTCCATGGCCTGCCCTTCTCAGGCTCAACTGCTGTGACCCCCTCTCTTGACTTACTTGGCTAAATACACAAACCTGTTTTTCCCCTGTAGAAAAAAAGAGTGACTTCCTGTGCGTCATGGCAAATACAAACTCTCCAGCTCCCTGGCCAACGAGGAGACCTTGACGCAAGTCCCCTTGTGCTGCCCACAACTCTGCTCCTGCTGTACAGATTTTCCACTTTCCTAGCACTGAACAACCCAAGCCAATGTGATATTTCTCTCTCTCTCTCTCTCTCTCTCTCGTCTCTCTCTGTGTCTCTCTGATTTTTTTCAAATAGCATCAATAGAGGATGTAACATTTTCAAGATATTATTTATCACAACCACACACCACCCTGGTGGGGGGTGGGGGGAGAGAGAAACAGAGAGATTCAGAGCATTTCTTGCTCAGATAAAGGTCAAAGGAACTCAGACATCACCATCCAAGGCCCTGTGCACTGACAGACCTCCTGAGACACCAGAGACATACATGTATATATATGTAAATATATATATATATATATATATATATATATATATATATATATATGAGGGGGGCAGCACAGAGCTTCCTGAGTCAATAGCTGTAATGTAATCAACCCCCTTTAAGGCTTCCTGCTGGGTTGACCTCCACCCTGACCCCAGGCACTGTGCACAGCTTGGAAACTTTGATGCAATTTCTGCTTGCTGGCCCAATAACAAGAACCAGCCTTGCCCTTCATTCTACCAGTTCAATCCCTGTTGGTCTGCTTCTAAATTCTGCTTCTAAGACCCCTTCTGTTGCATTGCTTGACTGACGCTGTGGTCTATTTACATCATCATTGTTTTGCCGGCCCTGGTTTAATCCCCACTGGTTCGCGCTTTTTCCTTCTCCCCACCCCCTATCCTACGTACATCCTCTTCTGATCTGACACTTCCGCCTCAGGAGATATATAGGGCAACATTGTGATTAGAGATAGCTAGATCACACTGCATTCCCCCTCAATAAAGACTGAAATGCGTCCCCCTCAGCCATGAGTCCATGGTCACCTCTCTCATGCCCGCGAAGCTAGCCCAGCAATTTCCCAGCACACCTCGACAGTGGTAGGCAGCCAGGCAGCCAGGAAGGCGGGCAGGTATATAGTCAGCTGTGGCCAGGGCTCCCTGGCTCCCGGGCACACCTCCTCCTTTCCTCTCTCGGCTACCAGCTCCGCGGTCCATCGTTGGTCAGCACTGTCCTCCCGTCCTTCCATCTGTCTGTGCCAGAGCCCAGGGGTCAAGGCGCTGCCACCCTCCCTAGTGGCGGGACAGTTGGGCTGCCCAGTGCCAGTGCGCCTGCGCACAGAATCCTGGGGGGCATCACAGAGGGCTGGCGCGGTTGCTAGGCCACGGGGACCCCGCCCATGCAGTTGACCCCTACGGCAGTGGAGGTGGCAGCTATGACCCCCCACCCCGAACTTGACCTGAGGGGTGGCCAGCCAACAGAGACAGAGCCCCAGGCCAAAGCCGGCACTGGTGGGCAGGGCTCAGGGGCAAGGGGCGGGGTGGGGGCGTGTACAGGGGCGGGCCGGCATCTCACAGCCCGGGGCTTAGGCCAAGGGCAACCAGCACCCTGTCCAACCATGTGCACTGACAGACAGACTGACTGACTGACTGACAGCCCCCGCCCCAGAGACACCCCCAGGTGTCTGGGTACCCTGAGCTGCCCCGGGTTTGGCGGGTGGCCGCCTGGACACAGGTCTCTATAGTGGAGGCCCCAATAGGCCCCGTTAGCCCTGTTGACAGCTGACAGCTGCCCTCCTCCCTCTCCTCCTCTCCCCCTTGCTCCTTTTCCGAGGGTATTCTCACGGGGCCCTTGGCCTAAGCAAGCCAGGGCTGCTGATCCGGCTGCTGCAGCTGCTGTCGAGTGGGTGGGTGCAAGTATCCGGACATGTCAGTCCCTGATTCTTGGGACCTGCCTGCCTCCAGCTCCACCCACTCTCCAGTCCAGCCCCCTCCCCAAGGATACCCCCTTTCCCCTTGCCCCCTGTCCCCCAGCTCCCCAACTGTCATCTACTGTGTGCCTCCCTGCGCGACTTTCCTGCCAGCCTGTTACTGCCCTCCAGCCCTGGGGGCCCTGGGCCAGTCCAGCTGCCATCTCACCATCCAGAAGGGGGACCTGCCCTAAACCCCTGCCACCACACACACACAGCCCTGCACACACTCATGGACTCCCCTGCCTGCAGCCTGCCCCCCATACAGTCTCCCTCTGCCCCTCACCCCCCTTTCCAACCCCTGCCATGGCCCCTCCCCCCCGACACACCTGGGCTTGAGCAGCCCATGGGAGCAAGCCCACGGGAGCACCACTCCATTTGCACTAAGGAAGTGAGGATTCTTTTTCTCTTGGTGTAGGGGAGGGAGTTGTCAGTCCAATGTTCTGGCGAGCAGGAACTCCAAACAATCTACAATGTAACATTTGGGTCTCAGGCTGCCCACCCCCCAGTATGCTGTGCAGGCCCAGTATGCTGTATAGGCCTATGACTGGTGAAAACACCCCACCCTGAGCACAAGGTCTGGCTGGAGTAGTGGCTCTGCCTGTGGACTCGGAGACAGACAGACAGAGTTTTCAGGTTCAAATCCTGTACTTCCCAGAAGCTGGTGATTTACTAGGTTAAAAAAAAAAAAAAAAAAAGGCTTGCTCTCCTGTCTGATGCCTGTTTCTCAGTGAAAAAAGGGAAAAATCTCTTTGGGAGGGAGCTGGACCAAGATGCAGGCAGGCAGACTCTGTGGATGGTGGAGATGGTGGATGGGAAGGCACTCCTGCCATGGCTCCAGAGCCCCAGCTGCTGTATCGGGAGCTCTCTGATACCAGAGATCCCCCTGTGTCATCTCATGACACTATTTCCAGGACTGATCCTCAGGATAATGACGATTCAAAAATAGACAGGTCATATTGCTGTAAAAAATAAATACGGGGGTGGGGCAGTATCTCAGAGAGCTAAGAGACTGTGGCCCCAAACGAAGGGACAGGCAGAAGGTTCCGGGTTCGAGCCCCTGGATCCCCACCTGCAGGGGAGTTGCTTCACAGGGGGTGAAGCAGATCTGCAGGGGGTCTATCTTACTTTCCTCTCTCTGTCTTTCCCTTCCTCACTGCCTTTCTCTCTGTCCTATGGAATGACAGTAACAACAACAACAACAACAATAGTAATAACCACAACAATGATCAAGCAACAAGGACAGCAAAAGGGGAAAAAATGGTCTGCAGGAGCAGTGGACTCGTGGTGAAGGCACCGATCCCTGGCAATAACCCTGAACGCAATAAATAAATAAATAAATAAAAATACATAAATACAAAAACAAAAAATACAGGTAATATACACATATACGTGCCTGTGTGTTTCCACTGAGTAAATGTAAATGTACTTTTATTCATTTTTTTTCTTTCTTACCTAGCCAAGAGAATTTCTTTTCATTGCTAAAGAAATGTCACATTCAGGGAACCAGGCGGTGCCACACCTGGTTAAGTACTCACGTTACGAGTACTTAAGTGCACGAGGACCTGGGTTCAAGACCCTAGTCCCCACCGGCAGGGTGAAAGCTTTACAAGTGGTGCAGCTGTGCTGAAAATGTCTCTCTGTCTCTCACCCTCTCTAACCGTCCCTTCCCTCGTGATTTCTGACTGTCTCCATGCAATAAATAAATAGAGATAATAAAAAATTAAAAAAAGAAAGTAAGTGAAATATCCCAACACTTCAAGGGCCCGCTCAGGACATTGCTGTACCTGTTCAGATCCTCACAGCACCCCATATCCAGGAAGGGCAAAGACACCTTGTTGGTTTTTTTTCAATTAAGTTTATTATATTTATTTACTTACTTGTTATTTTCTTTATTGGGGAATTAATGTTTTACATTCGATAGTAAATACAAACATTTTTACAAGCATAACATTTGCCACTAGGTCCGCTGTCATTCTTCTTGGACCTGTGTTCTCCACCACCACCCATCCCCATCCAAGCAAAAGACATCTTTTAAGTGTCTGAGGAATTCACTTACTTGGCCAGTCTTCCTGGCACGTCCCCCTCTTTCTCACGTGCAGGTCACAGTGTCCACATCCTCCAGGAGGGATGTATCCTTGGCCATTTGGGGACCGGGCGGGGGAGATACTGTTGGTGCTGAAGATGCACTTCTCCCTTGATGAACGAACACAAAAGGAGCAGCGGCCAGGGATCCCCCTTCCTGTAGACCCTCCCTGTAGACCTGGATGGGTAAGGAAATAAAAAAAAAAGGCTGAAGACATGGCAATCAGGAGCCAGAGTGTCAGCCTGGCAGGACTGGAGCAATGGACCCAAGGGCAGTTGGCCCTGGACTACTGAAACTGAGGGATCCTAGAGGCTGCTACCCTCTGGGGCAAGAGCTCAGCGCGCCCCATCTACACCTGCCCACCTGCCCCACACACCCTGGATGCGGTCAGGTCACCTCTGTGCCACTTGCTCGCTGCCAGCTGGCCTGCTCCTTGATTTGCAGGTCCACACCCAGGACCAAGGAAGGTCCTTTGGCAAGGCTGGGGGGCATTGGCTGCAGCAGACTCCCTCCCACCCAAGGTGGAGTCTCAGCAGCCCAGGCCCATGAGTTAAGGGCATGTATCCATAAATTAGGGCAAAATATATACCTTAAAGCAAAAGTGCACAATAGTCTGCAGTGAGTCAGTAAATGAAGCAAGTAGAAAAACCGAAAAAGATACCATAGCATAACTAATGGAATTGTTTCTACTTAGACCTAGATACCCTCTGCACCTACTTCCTATTAGCACTTCCCTCTATCACTCCAAAGCTAACCTTATCAGACACTGAAATAAGGACTACATAAGCTGAATAAGGGCAAGAGACTGGCATACTATAATGATGACTCTCTAGTCACTACCAGGCCACCTCATGCCTGGGAGCCCTGGGGTTCCCACACAGACATGATGGGTCTAGACCTCTAAGAGATCCCTCTAGCCACTGTCACTGGTCATCTCCATCAGGAACAACATAATGGACCCCTTTGTAGGCCCCTATAGGACCTTGCCCTCAATGTGGATCAACAATGGTAGGGACTGTTCCATTCTTCGAAGGGAGGTTGGATAACTTACTCTACCTACTACCCAAGGAAGATTAGTCCTAAAATTAGTGCAGCCTGGAATGCTCCTAGCCATAAGCACAGAATGTGAGCTCAGGTCTACCTGGATGCAGAGGTTACATAGGCTCCTGTGCTGAATATGGGCCCCAGATCAAATTGATGGGGTTAACAGTCAACAATATTTGTATGCTTTTCCCATATTTGGGAGTTACTCTCTTCCCTGATCCAGCTTTCTAGTCTTTCTTACAACTATGACACCATTTCTACAGTCAGCAACTTGGGTCCACTTGCATATCAGATGTCAGGCTCAGGCAAAAACTAGTAAACTCATGGGCCCCTTGGAATATACCTAAAATAGACCTACTAGATTTCTCCAAAACAGAGACCACCAAATCTTCCTCTGCAATAATCTTGCCTTCAGGTTCATGCTCAGTCAACAGTCTGTTCTGCTTTATATCTTAATTCTTTTTCAGCCACCAGGTTCCTGATGCCAACGTGATGTCAACGGGACTTCCCTGAGCAGGTGACCCGACCAATGTGTCTTGGAGCCCTGTTTCCCCAGAGTCCTGCCCCACCAGGGAAAGAGAGGCTGTGGATCGGTATGGAGAGGTATGGATCAACCTGCCAATGCCCTTATTCAGAAGCAATTACAGAAGCTAGATCTTCCACCTTCTGCACCCCGTAATGATCCTGGGTCCATACTCCTAGAAGGATAAAGAATAAGAAAACTATCAAGGGAGGGGATTGGATAGGGAGTTCTGGTGGTGGGACTTGTGTGTAAATAAATGTGCCCCTCTTATCCTATGGTCTTGTCAATATTTTCATTTTATAAATAAAAATTATAACAATTAAAAAACTTTCTTAATTAACTTTTTTTTTTTACTAGAGCACTGCTGAGCTCTGGATTTTGGTGGAATGGGGGTTGAAGCCAGGACTTTAGAGTCTCTGGCATGAGATTCACTTTGCATAACCATCATGCTATCTACACCCACAATTGAAAAAAAAAGAGATGATATTGAAAAAATTGGGTTGAAATGTGCAGAATAATGAAAGTGAACCACTATATTTCATCAAACACAAAAGTAAATTCCAAATGAATCAAAGACTTGAATGTTAGACCAGAAACTATCAAATACTTCAGAGGAAAATATTGGCAGAACTCTTTTCCATATAAATCTTAAAGACATCTTCAAGGAATAGAATCTATTAACAAAGAAGACAAAATAAAAATTAACGAATGGGACTATCAAGTTAAAAAGTTTCTGCACAGCAAAAGAAACCACCACCCTAACAAAGAGACCCCTCACAGAATGGGACAAGATCTTTACATGCCAATCATCAGATGAGACAAATAACCAACATATATAAGAGCTTACCAAACTCAACAACAAATGATCCCATTCAACAGGATATGAACATAATATTCTCCATAGATGAAATCCTAAAGGCTAATAAAATAAATGACCCCATTCAAAAGGATATGAACTGAATACTCTCCATAGATGAGATCCAAAAGACTAATAAACATTAAAAAGTGCTCCAAGTCATTGACTGTGAGATAAATGCAAATAAAGACAACAATCAGATACTTCTTCACTCCTGTGAGAATGTCATACATGAGAAGAGGTAGCAGTATCAAATTCTGGAGAGGCTGTGGGGACAAAGGAACCCTCCTGCACTGCTGGTGGGAATGTATATTGGTCCATACCCTGTGGAGAGCAGTCTGGAGAACTCTCAGAAGGCTAGAAGTGGACCTACCCAAAGATCCTGCAATTCCTCTTCTAGGGGTATATCCTAAGGAGCCAAACATACTCATCCGAAAAGATTTGTATATACCTATGTTCACAGCAGCACAATTTGTAACAGCTAAAATCTGGAAGCAATCCAGGTACCCAACAACAGATCAGTGGCTGAGTAAGTTGTGGCATATATACACAATGGAATACTACTCAGCTATTAAAAAATTAAAAATGGTGAATTCATCTTCTTTACCCCATCTTGGATGGGGCTTGAAGAAATCATGTTAAGTGAGATAAGTCAGATTTAAAAGGATGAATGTGGGATGATCTCATATAGACAAAAGTTGAAAAACAAGATCAGAAGGGAAAACACTAACCAGAACTTGAACTTAAGTTGGTGTATTGCACCAAAGTAAATGATTCTGGGGTGGGGGTGGGGATGAGGGAAGGATTCAGGTCCTGGAACATGATGGCAGAAGAGGACCTAGTGGGGGTTGTATTATTTTGTGGAAATTTTATGTATGTGAAAACTATTATATTTCACTGCTGACTGTAAACAATTAATCCCACAATAAAGAAAAAATAAGGAAAAAAATGAATTCAGAAAACCAATTCAAAGTTTAATGAAAGATAACCAGGCAACTCAGTAAATGGGAGAAGACATTTGTACATCACACATCTGATAAATGATTGATACCAGCATCTGTACAGAATTGGTGCAGATCTACAAAAGGAGCAAAAGCAACCCAATAAAAGAGTGGGACAAAGAACTAAGCAGACATTTTTCTAAAGAAAAGATACACATTGTCCACAGACACAAAAATAAATGCTCCACTTAACTTATCATTAGAGAAATACAAATAAAAACTACATTATGACACCATCTCTCTAGACAATAACCTGGGTCCACCTGCATATTAGATGTCAGGCTCAGGCAAAAGACAAGTAAATCCATGGGGCCTCTGGAATATACCTAAAATAGACCTACTACCTTCTCCCAAAAGGAAGACCCCCAAATCTTCATCTGCAATATTCATGCCTTTAGGTTCATGATTAGTCAACAATTTGTTCTGCATTGTATCTTAACTCTTTTTCTTTCCATGATGCCAACCCGACTTCCTCGGGCAGAAGACCCCACCATGTGTCTGGGAGCCCCACCTCTCCAGATCCCTGCCCCACTAGGGAGAGAGACAGGCTGAGAGTATGAACTGACCTATCACCTCCCATATTCAATGGAGAAGCGATTACAGAAGCCAGAACTCCCATCTTCTGCAACTCACAATGATCCTGGGTCCATACTCCCAATGGGATAAAGAACAGGGAAGCTATCAAGGGAGGCGATTGGATATGGAGCTCTGGGGGTGGGCAATGTGTGGAAATGCACCCCTCTTATCCTATAGTATTGCCAACATTTCCATTTTATAAATAAAAAAGTAATAAAAACTATACTAAGATACAGTCTCACACCTGAGAGAGTGGCTTCCATCAGCAAACCAGGAATGACAGGTTGCAGAGTAAAAGGGGCTCTGCTGTACTGCTGGTGAGAGTATGAACTGGTGCAGCCTCTTTGGAAGACTGCGTGGAGAGTCCTTAAACAACCTTGTGATCCAGCAGTTACACCCTTACGCATTTATCCGGTGGACAAATGGACACTGAATAGAAGGGCCACATGCACCCCATGTTCCTAGCTGCACTGTTCACAATAGCCAAAGATTGGAGAGGAGGCTAGTGGTAGCACAACGGGCTAAGCTCACATGGCACAAAGTGCAAGGACCGGCATAAGGAACCTGGTTTGAGCCCCCGGCTCCCCACCTGCATGTGGGGTCACTTCACAAGCAGTTATGCAGGTCTGCAGGTGTCTATCTTTCTCTCCCCACTGTCTTCCCCCCCATCTCAATTTCTCTCTTTCCTATCCAACAACAATAGCAGCAATAACAATAACAGCAAGGGCAACAAAAATGGGAAAAAAATGGCCTCCAGGAGCAATGGATTCATAGTGCAGGCACTGAGTCCCAGTGATAACCCCGGAGGTAAAACAAAACAAAACAAAAAACAAAAAAACCTTGGAGATAGCTTAAATGCCCGGCTAAAGAAGTTATAGGATATATATTCCATGGAATACTGCTCTGCAATCAGAAAAGATGATATTGTGTCTTTTGAGGTAACATGGATGGAACCAGAGGTGATTATGCTTAGCAAATAAGAAAAAAAGATGAAAGACACTCACATGTGGAATCTAGAGATCTCAACTTGTCATAAATATTTACATTAACTAATAAATACATAATACACACTCTTTAATATATTATTAAGTTCCTAACTTTAAAGTAACAGCCCAACAGCATTTTTTTATTTAATAAAAGAGACATTAACAAAACCATAGGATAAGAGGGGTACAGTTCCACACAATTCCCACCACCCGATCTCCAACAGCATTTAAACTACCTGAACAAAATTTACCAAACACATGGACAGTCTCTCCTAAGGAACACCAAACCATTTTCACACTAAAGAACACACATGACATCAGCCCTACATATAAGGATCATTTTATTATTGTAACTAATACTTTGGGCTTAAGTATTATTGTATTACGACACATGTTATTTCAGGTGTGAAACTGAAAGTGGACATGTGTCCCCCTTTGTCCTGATGCCCCGCCTCCTACCCCCCAGATTTCCTCACTTTTTTTTCTTTCCATTTTATTTATACAACAGAGAGAAATTGAGAGGTAAGTAGAGATAGAGAGGGACATAAAAAGACGGGCACCTGGGAGTCGGGCGGTAGCGCAGCGGGTTAAGCGCACGTGGCGCAAAGCACAAGAATTGGCGTGAGGATCCCGGTTCAGGCCCCCAGCTCCCCACCTGCAGGGGAGTCTCTTCACAAGCAGTGAAGCAGGTCTGCAGGTGTCTGTCTTTCTCTCCCCCTCTCTGTCTTCCCCTCCTCTCTCCATTTCTCTCTGTCCTATCCAACAACAAGAACACCAATCATAACTACAACAACAAGGGCAACAAAAGGGAATAAATAAATAAATACTTAAAAAAAAAAAGACGGGCACCTATTGTCCTGCTTCAGCACTCATGAAGCATCACCCCTGCAGGTGGAGAGCAGGACCTAGAACCCAGGTCCTTTCGCACGGTGATGTGCGCTTAACCAGGTATGCCACTGCCCAGTCAGCACCCTTCCTTCCTATTTGATAACCACAACTGGTCTTAGACTACAAATGTTTATTATCATTTTTTGTTAGATGTTTGCATTCTCTATATAAGATACACTAAGGAAATTACAAAATGCTTACCCTTCATAAGAATGACCCACATATCCATGAAAAATGCTCCATCTCACTTACTATTAGAGAAATGCAAACAAACTGATGCTGAAATACTACCACATACCAGTGAGAATGCTCTATGTCAAAAAGATTGAGCATAAATGCTGACAAGGATTTGGGAAAAAAGAAATTCTGGTACACTCTTGGTAAGAATGCAAAATGGCTCACACCCAGTGGAAAAAGGTATGAATAGTCTTTTTTAAATATTTACTTATTCCCTTTTGTTGCCCTTGTTGATTTATTGTTGTAGTTATGATTGTTGTTGTTACTGATATTGTCGTTGGTGGACAGGACAGAGAGAGTAGGAGAAGATAGAGGGGGGAGAGACAGACAGACACTTGCAGACCTGCTTCACCGCTTGTGAAGCAACTCCCCTGCAGGTGGGGAGCTGGGGGCTCGAACCGGGATCCTTAAGTCGGTCCCTGTGCTTTGCGCCACATGCGCATAACCCACTGCGCTGCTGCCCGACTCCCGAATAGTCTTTTTTTTATTATTTATTTTTTCCCTTTTGTTGTCCTTGTTGTTTTATTGTTGTCATTGTTGGATAGGACAGAGAGAAATGGAAAGAGGAAGGGAAGACAGAGAGAGGGAGCAAAAGACAGACACCTGCAGATCTGCTTCACCGCCTGTGAAGCGACTCTCCTGTAGGTGGGGAGCTGGGAGCTTGAACTGGGATCCTTCCACCGGTCGTGTGTTTTGTGCCACCTGCACTTAACCCGCGGTGCTACTGCCCGATTCCCTGAATAGTCTTTAAGAATAAAAATGGAATTACCTTGTGATCCTGCATTACCACTCACAAACTTTACCAAGTAAATACACTCATTCACTAGTGAGGCTTTGTGCTCCCCACAGTTCAGATGTCCTTATCCATACTGTTCACTATGCAAATAGCTGAGATATGGAAATAACCTAAATGCCCACCAACAGCTGACTGCATAAAGAAATTTTGGGACAAAGATTCAACAGAATGAACTTGGTCATTTACAACAAGATTGTGTTGTTCGGGACCAAATGGATGGTACTGGATGTGACTATGCTAAATGAAATGAGACATGAATGACCACTAGCAGACAGTTTTGGTCACACGTGGAATAAAGCAAAGAAACTTGGAAAACACAACCACAACAAAACTAATGCCCAGACTCCGACAGTCACAGAGGATCACAGAGGGTGGGGGGAGGGGTGAGCACTGGCTGTTAGGTCCCTAACTGCATCAGAACTCAAGACCGGTGCAGACCAACTGCCAGCAGACACTTTCACAGCAAAGCAGCTTCAGTTTCAAGTGAGCGTCTGTGGATGATGAGCAGCTGATATGACTTGGGAAAGGGGCTGGCTGGGCTGGAGCTGGGTGGTGAACAAAAAAGGCTGTCAGTCCCTGCTCTCTCACTGGCTAAAGATGTATCTCAGCAGAGATCTGGCAGCAGGACAGAAGCCTGGCTGAGAGCAGGGCAGTGGCTGCATGGTGCCCCCCTCCTACTCACTCCTTCCTCACCCAAACCCAGTCTCCACAGACTACAACCCCTTCCACCCATAGCCTCTGCAGTCAGGATGCTAACTAGGTCTCCTCCTCCAGGAACCTTTGTGTATGAAGTGGCATTGGTGTATGGCCCCACCCACTCGTGTAATGTCTATGGATGCTTCTGTGCCGTAACATGGTTGAGTTATTGTGTCAAGTGGATACAGGCCAGGGAAATTTTAAAATATCTGGTCTTTGTATTCCTCATCTAATGCTAATTGTTTCAACTTGTGAAGATAACTTAAGCCTGTTCTACTACAAAATGTATCAACCATTATCTCACCCAAACTTGCCAGCATCTGCAAATATGTTTGAGTTACTTAAATTCGGTTGAACTTCCAAGTCAGAAAATATAGGTAGAAACACAATCCAGGAGGATCCATGTTTGTCATTAATAATAGCAAAACATATCTCCTATTGGAAGGTGCAGGAGATTTAAAATATTCAAATCCTGTGCAATAGCACACAGGACATTCACTATTTATAAAAAGGAAAACAGCAAATTGACTTTGAGCTACAAATTCAAGACTTGAGCCATAGGACTCAAGAACCACTCAAAGCCAACCCAGTGAAGCCAAATACGGGAAAACATTTCATACATGTGGTCAAGTGAATTACAAGCATGCTTCAGAATTCTAGAAAATGCAGACTTGAAAGAGCTCACATAAGCATGAAAAATAGCAAAACAAAGCAAAGAAAAACAATGCTATTTGATATTATTAGATAATTACACTGAACATCACATAACTTAGGTAAATTTGTATGTTACAATTATACAGAGTTGTGAGAAGACATTCTTGTTTACAATTAAAAAACTTTTTTGTTTGTTTTGCTTTTGTCTCATGATAGACCCAACATATTTTTAAATATTTAGATACACTACTGCAGACTATCAGTCACCTTGAGGCCTCACTTTTCACTCCAAGAGACGGTCAGGGTCTTCTCCACTGTCTGCATTCCATCCCTGTGAGAAGGGCCACTAGACTATCCAGCCCTCCAGAGAGGAGTGTGGTGAGGATGGTGCCAGCTAGTGCAGCAAAGCTGTGCCCTGTGATGGGGGCGGGCTGAGGGCTGGGTAGAGGGAAACTACAGAGGGTGAGAGGAAACCCACGGAGGAATCAACCGTCTCTACATGATCACTTCAGTGCTCTCTCACTGCTCATCTCTTTCTGCCTCATTGTTTTTCTCCTCCTCCTTCCTCCCCCCTCTTCTTCGTCTTCTCCCTTCTCCGCCCCTCCTCCAGGGTTATCACTGGGGCTTAGAGCCAAAACTATGCATCCAATGCACCATTTTTTCCATTTGATCGGACAGGACAGAGAGAAATTGAGAGGGGAGGGAAAGCTGAAAGGGAAAGAGACAAATCTGCAGGCCTGCTTCACTGCTTGTGAAGCTTCCCCCTGCAGGTGGGGAGTGGGGACTTGAACTCAGATCCTTGTGAGGGTCCTTGTGCTTTGTACTATGTGTGCCTCATGGGTGTGCCACTGCCCAGCTGCTTTCTTTGTGTCTATGTACACAAACAAATTTGTCTACACTAACTACAGATTCAATAAATAAATGTTCACCTACGATGCAAACAACCTAAGAAAGCATATGTCTCCATGAATTGGCAGGCAGGGACATCATTTCCCTTAGGAAATCGGCTATCCCCTCTCCTCCCCAATCACAGTTCACATGAGAGACCTGGATGCAGGCTGGGTCTCCAGAGTGAAGGCACTGAGGATGTCCCACCTGTCTCAGCTCTGATCCTGTCCACAGAAGGCATGATCCCAGAATATTGACAGTTTGAGGCCTGGGGGCCACCTGAAATGGCAGAACAGAAAACACTGTGAGCTTCAGCACATTCTGTGTCCTGTGTTAGTCCCCTGGTGACTGTCTCACACAAAGAAAGGCAAAGGGTCCCAAACAAGAGCACAGCCTAGGGAAAGGCACAGCTTTCTCCAGAGGGTGCTTGTCTCCAGTCCACTGATCAAGGGCACTAGACTTTCATCCTACAGGAAAGAGCCTTTCAAGCAGAACAGTTCACAGCGTTAGCTACCATCTTCCACTATCACCAGCCAGCAGACACCATTCACCATCTATTTAGTGTGTGATGGTGCACAGTCATGTTTTTAGACGTACGCTCAATTTAAAAGTGGATTCAAGGGGGTCGGGTGGTAGTGCAGTGGGTTGAGCGCACATGGTGCAAAGCGCAAGGACCGGCATGAGGATCCCGGTTCCAGCCCCGCTCCCCACCTGCAGGTGAGTCGCTTTGCAGGAGGTGAAACAGGTCTGCAGGTATCTGTCTTTCTCTCCTCTTCTCTGTCTTCCCCTCCTCTCTCCATTTCTTTCTGTCCTAACCAACAATGAAGGACATCAACAATAACAATAATAACCACAGCAAGGCTACAACAACGGCAACAAAGGGGGGAAAAATGGCCTCCAAGAGCAGTGGGTTCATGGTGCAGGCACTGAGCCCCAGCAATAACCCTGGAGGCAAAAAAAAAAAAAGTGAATTCAAGCAACACTTCTATCTCAGGCAGAGAGGTGAGCTCACCTCAAAGTCAGATGAGGACAACGATGATGTAACTCCTCCTTCATTGCTGGAAATGATGTATAAGTCCTGTGAAGGAGCTGGGAGGATAGACTGACCATCGGATCACAGTCCATTGCCAATTCTGAAATAAATAGTTTCCCTAAAGGATACATGAGCATCACTTACAGAAAATGTTCAACATCGTCCTGAAAAAGAGAATCTCCTATTTCATAATTTCAGAATTCATTTTATATAAGGAAATGTTGATACTGGGAACCAATCCCCCCCACTAGGGATTATAAACAGATAATGCCAGGTTTTAATGCACACTTGAACCAATATGCATTGGAGATACACAACATTCCCAACTAAACTACCAAACGTCTCTGATACACATGGCCAGGTGTTCATGTCTACACTATGCTGAGACAGAAACCAGGAAAGCACTACCTCTGTCAGTGAGAGTTGACCTTACCTTGGAAAGAAGGGAGTCCTTGTCCTCCTCTGTCTCCTCTGCCTTCTTATTCTAGGAGGACACAGTTATGGTCAGCTCTGTAGCTACGTAAGGTGACATAAACCCAATTCCACATACGAAGTCACTGTTCTGAGCCTGGAGTGAGCAGGTGACCTGGGGAACTTCTCACAACACTGAGGGTGGACAGTTCCTGGAGACCAGGTCAGAGAGATGAGAGCCAATGGCCTCTATATACATCCTGCTGCCCTGCAGTTGGGGTGCCCTGAGCATGTGACTCTCAATGGAGCAAGAGCAGCCAGCTCTGAGCCCCTGCAGGTGGGGAGGAGGAGGGAAGGGTGGAGGGGAACACTTTGCTCCAGGGTGTGCAGCCCACCTCAGTGCTCCTGGTGGAGCACGGCACACAGCCAGCGAGAGGCTCAGAGGAAATACTTGTGTGACCCGGCCTGGGAGAGCCCTTCAGTCCACACCAGCTCTGAACATGCAGGGGCTCCCCCTCCCCTGTGTACACAGAGAGGGTCTAATTCACACTCAGCTCCCGGCTCACAGCAGAACTGTGTTTCCAGTGCAAGTGAAAGTGAGAGAGGGAGCCTCCAGATTGCTTCCATGACAGGTGGATGAATATGAAACCCAGAGTCATGGGCACTGAATTTCATTTCAGGGATTTCTGCCCAAATAGATCCAGAGTAATGCATGCAAGAACTGCTCAGGGAGACACAGATGTCACTGAAAAGATCATGTTTAGTTCCCAGAGTAAGAAAAGATGCTTATACACACTGTGCATTGATTACCAGGGGCATAATTCCTCTACATGCTATCTCAGAGAATATGAAAACTTTATGTTTTTGTATATGAGAGACACACAAAGGCAGAGAGGGTGAGAGCAGGAGGGGGGGGGCAGGAAAAGGGAGAGGGAGAAGAGAGGTGAGGAGAGACCACAGCACCAAAGCTTCCTTCCATGCTCTGGGGGCTAGGCTTGAATTTGGGTTGCTCACATGGCAAAGCAGCACACTATCCAAATGAACTATTTTTCCGGCCCTACTGGCTGAGTTTTTCACCTTTAGCAGCACCACCATCCTTTCTTTCCTGGCTGTCTGAGGGTAAATTCACTGTATCGGCTCCAGGGGGCACAGAACACTGGGTGAGGGTCTCCTGGGCTGTGATCCTTACCTCCCCTCCAGGGCGAGTTATAGAAGAAGAAAAAAGGGACGGGGATTAATTTGCACCTTGACGGGTCAGAGAACTGGGGGCTGGGAGACAGCTCACCCCACAGAAGGCACTCTTCACCATGCACAAGGACCTGGGTTCCTTGCACCTGGCACCACATGGGGTCACCACACAGGGAAGGCTCCACAACTGTGGGATGGAGCTGTGGTATCTAGTCTTCGAGTTTCCTCCTCACACTTTCTACAATTAAAGAAAAAACAAGGATCTGCTGTTCAGGGAGTGGCAGAGCAGCACAGACACAGGGCCTGGTGTCCAAGGGAGATAGATGAGAAGTCTCTCTTGAGTAATAAAGACCTCACACATCTCTCCTGAAGGTGCTTATCTGACCTTCCAGGGAGGGCCTGGCTTTGTGTGTACCCCAAAAGCCAAGAACCCCATCTGAACTTGTGTCAACACAATCATCTCTCAGGTGCCCTTTTGTCTCTAGAGGCCAAGATAGGTAACTGAGGCCTGAAGGTCAGAGACAGGGCAGAGTTGTGTGACACAGGAGGCCTAGGGCTTGGAGTGGAAGCTTGGCCGCTCACACCTGTGCTCACCAAGCCTTGGTCAAGTCACCCATCCTCTGGGCTCCAATATCCTCCTCCTGGGAGACAGTAGTATGTAAGAGGCCTTCAGAAGTCTCTTATTTGTCTGTGAACCCCACATGCAGAGAAGCTATTGACCAGAGAGAAAAAAAATGGCGAGATGCTTGGGCTGGTGTTTACATCTGGGTTCAGGGGAGTGGAGCTATAGGGAGGGGCAGACCAGTGCATGGAAGAGACCCTGAATCCTGTATCCTCCTCTGGCCCCTCTGTCAGTGTCTGGGATCTGAAGAACACCCCATCACTTACTGAAAGCGTCCTGAAGGGAAAATCCCAGAGCCAGTGTAAACATTACAGAAAGTAACTCTGATATCTGATGCGAGGATTCTGTATCCCAAGGCCCCAGGCCCATGCACTGTGCAGTTAAAAAGAAAAACCAGGACTCCTGTGGTCCTGCGTGTATGACTCCACAGTGCACTGCCCTCTGCAGTGATTCCTGGTCTCTTGTGGACACTGGGAAGACCAGAGGTGGGGGGTGGTGAGAGAACCAGAGCAGCTCATTAAGTGACATGGATACAGGTGCATGTGCTTCAGAGGGAAAAAAAAAAAAGTATCATGGGCATATTCTATTCCTCTGCATGGAGAATGGGGAGGGGAAACGAAAGGAAACATGGGGACCAGGGGTGTCTTTGATGTTTAGCCATTGCAAAGCCATTCTGTCTCCACCTGCTGGAAAACTGGAGTCAGGATTAAAACCCAGTCTCAGCAGCAGGAGAAATTCCCAATCCCCACACAAGACAGGTGACTTACAGGGGGTCGCCACAGAAAACTAGGAAGGTGGGAGAGGACACTGCTTTCAGAGGGAGGAGGGATTCCCTAAATCAGACAGGGGGTATAGACGGGGCAGGGAAGGGAGATGGGAACATATCCCCTGATGAATGAAGGCAACTGCCCCTGGTTTGCCGACTATTAATGAGGGGGGGGATTCTAGAGCAGGAGCAATATCCAGAAGTGAGGGAGGGGACACACTCAGGGAGGGAAGGCCTACAATGATTAGGAGGATGGGGGCGTCTTCTGCAGAGACAATGGGGGTGGCCGGGGGGGATGTCATACAATGGATGAAGACTGAGTGGATGAGGTGAGCTGGGGGACTCTGGTGATGGGAAACCAGGCTGGGTCAAGGAAGGAGCTGGCCCTGGCTTCCCAGCCAGCCACCAAGGTCACTTTGCCAGTCTTGTAGGACCTCAGATTTGAGTGACAGGCCTGAGGGTGCCTGGGCTGAAGCAGCATGACTGGCAGGGCCAGATATTATCAGCAAGAGCATCTTGGTGAAGAAGGTGTCAACAGAACCTCTGGTAACAGGAACCAGGTACAACTATGAGAAATCTGAGGTAGCCAAGGTTGCCAGAGCTGCCTGCAAACCACATGTGAGTTACAGTCTGAAAATATGAAAACACAATGACCCCCCCACTTCTATTTCCCTTCTCATTCTGTCATATTGGCTCAGCCCTTGTGTCAGAAATAGTAACTATAACCCATCAGCCTACTTCCCTTGGGGCCAACCTCAGAAGCTGCCCCTACCTGGAATCTCTTCAGCAATGTTCTCCTCAGAACACAATCTTAAAGACACAAGTGAATGAGGAAGCTAGTGCAGACAGGGACACACCACAACTATGAGATGTGGTTGCGGTGGGTGAAAAGCACACAACTGACTACTAAGCTTCTTATGGGAGAAACACAAAGAGAGGAGGAAAGAAATGAGAGGACAGACCCTTGTTTTTTAGTTCAAGTGATGTGACTGAGTAGCAGAGATGCTGGGGCAGCAGAGACACATGGGATAGGAATATGTGGAAGCATTCAAATGACAAGAGGCCCAGCGGTGTCTGCAAGCCCAGGCAATGGCTCCATCTGTTTGACTTCTGCAAGCCCTTCTGCCCCAGGGCAGCCACATATGCTGTCAGTACTTTCATCACAACTGTCCTCAGATTTTACCTCTGAGATAAAGTCCAGGGAAGAATCCAGTTGCTACAAGCCAGTGTAACACCCTATTTCACATTCAGTATTCAGTGTTTGTATAAGCCAATCCTTGTTGGTGACTCTCATGCTCTAAAGTAATGCCAGCAGCCATTATCACACATATGCCCACATTCAGGTGCATCCTCTGCTTTGGCTCCTCTCTGCAGTCACTGTGTTACAGCCCCTCTGTGCCAGCAGAGGGCAGCCCATGAGGGGGGAGCTCAGGAGAGCTGTGGAGTGGCCTGAGCACCCACACTGTCTACCTTGTGTGTGCACAGAGTCTGGGTCCTACAGCTACACACGAGCACTGCAATGAGGGGCTGACCCCAGCTGAGCAACAAATGGTCCTGCGGGTCCCCATCTGTGCTAGGACATGCCTTTCAGTACTGGGGCATTTCTTCTGCTCGTGGTGCTCATACAAACAGCTAGCAAAATATCAACTGTAATGAGCTGGTGTTAGGTGTGACAGCATGTGATGTCACAGGTGTTTCTATGCGGTGCCCCTCATCTATCCCATCTAGAAGGTGACCAGAATCCCTGGGTCTTCTAGGAGCTGTCACACTAGTAATATGGTGATGGCTTCCTCAGGCAGTGTGAGCAGGAAGCCCCCTGGGGAATGATGGAGAGCTGAGGCTCACTGTGGACTCAGGCATTTCCAGAATCACACTGAGAGTTTCCACAACCTGGAAGGCCCCTACTGACCCCATGGTCAGGGGCAGCCTTGTCAGTGTGCTAAGTGCAGCCGGCAGCTCAGAGAATCAGACTCAGGGACATATGCCTGGGTTCACATTTATGCTTTTCTACTATTAATATGGTGTGTTGGTGTTTCTTAAGTCTCAGGACTCCACCATACTGATCCAACATTGTGTAAAGTATAGGTCAACCAACATTTTGCAACAATGACCCCTGAGTCAACTCAGAGAAGGAAATCTACACACCATTTCTCAGTCTCTCTTGCTCCCTCACTAGTCTCATCCTTATTTTCATGGGGAAGGCCCATTGCTGAGGACCAGTCACTTTAGCTCTGGACTTAACTTTTACAAGAATCCTGACCAAATGCCAGGATTGTTACTTTCTATGTTGTTACAACAGCATAGAAAATAGTAAACATATACTCACAGTTAAAAGCCTGATAACATTGTCCCCAGGACCCTGCAGTGGGGTTTAAGAGGAGCCTGGTTTCTGACTATATCTAAACATCAAATAGGACATTCTTCCTATTAGAGAAGCTTTGTTAAGCATTTGGATTTCCCCAGAAAAAACAACACAAAGGGATCATCCCCACACTGCTCCCACAGCTGCATCTAAAACCTGCCCAGAATCACCAGCGCTCAGACTGCTGGGTCTGGTTCTCACACCTAGATCCCCAGAATATACTGTTTCTGGGACAAACACATGTGAGAGAGATGTGTCTCCTGTATTTTCATTACACGTTGAAACCCACTCCTCACAGCATTCTGATTCATTGCTCAGGATGGTTAATGAAATATAATCAAGTATTTCATGATTTTTAAATAGCCAAGCATCAATACTTATCTCTGGGAAAGATTACCTTAATGTCCCAAAGCAAAACAGATCATTATACCTCTGTACAGTGAAAGGTCTAAAACATAGCTCCTTTTCCTAACATGCATCTAACATAGGGGAAAAAAAAAAAAAGAAACCTTAGACACTTGATTTTGTCTTTCTGTCATCAAACCTCCCACCTTCACTCTCAAAAACTCAGGGCCTTACACCCTTGAGCCCGTACTCAGGAACTGTTCCTATCTGGTATCTCTGGTACTTCATCTTCATCAGATTCTTCAATGCTCTCTATAAACACACACGCACACAACGGAACACCACTGTGAGCAGCCAGGAGATCTTGTCTCTTGCCACACAGGGGAGGGTCTAGTGGGGACCATGCTCAGTGCAATAGGCCAGAAGAAGGTAAATACCAGAGGACCTCACAAGTGGGATTTCAGGAACAGAGCAAAGGAAAATAAGGGGAAACACTAACAGCCCCGTGGTCAATGTCAGCACAGCTGAAGGAGACACAGAAAGGGGTGGTGGTGGAGGGGCTCCCAGGGGTTTGGGCTTTGAGCCCTTTCGGGGATGAAGGGGTCATTTTAGTGGCGACAGAGGTTTGCTGGCAGTTATGTTGTGGGATGTGCAACTGCACCCCTGACACAGGGGTGTCTTGTCAAACTTACTTTCTCTTTAAATAAAATGAGCAATAAATAGATGTGTGGTAATGTTCACGCACAGAGACTTACCCAGACTTGTGGAAAAAGAGATCCTCCATTTGAATCTGGACTTTGGAGAGCCTGGATGCCGTGCTGCTTTGGGGGCGAGGCAAAGAGAAGAGAAATCACAGCAGATACAGAACCCTTGCTTTGCAGTAAAAAGCATCCTTGCTGAAGCAGTTTTCTGAACCCAGACTTCCTGATACTTGTGATAGGAAATTCTACTCATTTCCAATAACGACTTTTGCCTCTGTGCTTGCCAAATATTTGCTGTTTGTCTGCCAGGCACATTCATTTCAATAATGACACTATGAGGTTTGCTTTTCCAGTTCTTCCTTCGTTACAAGATTTCTACTCTAGGGCAATGTCTGGATATATGAGAGATTTTTCTTGGCCAACAGGCTAAGAGAGAAGATTGTATTGCCACAAATGATTACCCAGAACACTGATGTCTGGCTGCTGCCCTGAGGGTCTGGTGATTGTGCATGGGATCACTGGGATAAACTCAATTATTTTATATCACCAAAAAATGGACCTGATGTAGTGACATTTGACACTTGGACTGGAGTTGGTGTATTACACCAAAGAAAAAGATTCTGGGGTGGGGAACTGGGTTCAGGTGTTGGGACATGATGGCAGATAGGATTTGGTGGGTGTGTTAGATTGTTACGTGGAAAAATGATAACTGCACATATTACTGTATTTTACTGTCAATTGTAAACCATGAATTCCCCCAATAAAGACCAGGAAAAATGGGAGCTCGTGCAGTAGAGCACCAGGCTCATCACACAAAGTACGAAGCTCTTGGACCTGAGCAAGTATCCAAGTTTGAGCTCCGGCTCCTCACTTCACAAGTGGTAAAGCGGGTTGCAGGTGTCTTTCTTTCCCCCCCTCTTTCTCTCCTCTCTCAACTTTTATCTGTCCAGTGCAACAACAACAAAAATGGAAAAAATGGCCACCAGGAGTGCAGGCTCCGAGCCCCAGCATTAACACTGGAGGCAAAAAAAAAAAAGGAAAGGAAAAATGTCTATCAAGCAAATCTGAGCACTGATTTTCAAAGTGGATGTGGAAGGCCTCTGTAGCACCTATGTATTTTTAATTAGCAAATACTAAACTTTAATAACCCCTAGAAACATATGGTTTTTGGTCATATGCACATTAAGGAATAAAACACTGAGCTGACCACACCCAGACCCCTATAATCATAAAGGTTTGGGCTTTTCTACCATTAAGGGGAAAACTTGTGGCTGACCTCCTTGTGACGCCTGGCCATGACCGCCCTGCCTAGTACTGTGATATCCTGGTGGCCACGGTGATGGGGACCGACCAGAAACATACAGAAAGTGCAGCCTGAACTGGGTTTTTGTCCATTTGCCCTGGAGTCTCTTCATGCACCACCTCACAGCATGCACATACCTTCATTCATTCTTGCTCTTGCTCTGTGTTCAATCTTTGACCCACCTCTCCCTGTACCTTACCCATCACCCACTCCTGCTCCCCAGTCCCCCTCCCCCTTCTGTTCCTCTCCCCCACACTTGACCTGTCACCCTCATTCTCTCCTCTTTGCTATTTCCCCATTCCCATCCCCCCGCCAGATATATAAGATAGTCTTAGCATATTTTACTTTTACTACCACTGTTTTGGTATAGATAGTAAGAGTAGAAGTTAGCTGTTGGTTGTTGTTTTTGTGTAGTTGATAGATATAGTTCAGAGTGCCTAGCTAGTCCACTGTTAGAGTAGGTAGGCCTTAAGGCCCCTCATAAGACCTCCCCAGTAGGGGAGCACAAGGACACAGACAGATTTGTGGCCTTCGAACTACTGGGGCCAGCAGCTTCTCTGTCATAATGGGGCCCAGAGACCCCACAAGGGAGAGAAAGTTGTGATCAAGATGATGAAGAAGCTGGGCACCCTACGCCTGAAGATGGTACACAAAAAGGTGTCATCATGGAAGGTTTCACACATCTCAGCCTCATGCCACTGCTGGGCACAACTGAGGTGGAAGACAGGCTGGTCCTGGTCATGCCCTATGTGACGGGGGGAGCCCTCAGGGCCTATCTATTGCAGAACACCCTCATGAGGGAGGAAGAGGAGGAGGAGGAGGCCAAGGCCTGTTGCACCCGCTGGTGTCAGCTATGCAATATTGTCACTCAAATGGAGTAGCTCATAGAGACCTGAAACCCAAGAACATGCTCCTAGAGAGCCTGGACCAGGTCAAGGTCACCAGCTTCAGTCGGAGTCACATTTTCTGCAGCAGCCAATGGAAACCCTGTGTGGCACAACAGTATGCATGGAATCTAAGATAATGATGCGGGGCAACTATGGGGCCAGGGTGGGTGTCTGGAGCCTGGGGTTGGTGCTCAAAGAGATGGTGAGGAAACGTCTGTCATCTGTGCCAGGAGCATCCAGGGATCCATTCACACAGAGGCACTGGCTCTCTTCTAAAGTCCTACAACTTATGGACAGCATACCCCAAACTGACCCCCAAGGTCGAATGGAGTGGTCATACATCATGAGCCTCCTACATCATGAGCATAAATCATGAGGGCTCTGGGCCAATCAGGTCTACATGGAGCCCACCCCCTCCTCTAGCCCTCCCACACTAGCCTGTCCTTCCCAGTCAGCCCCTCAGGGTGTTCCCAAGGAGGAGACGCTTGTCTTACTCACAGGTCGTGGGTATCAGCTACCAGGAGGACAAGGCAAGGGAGCCTAGCAACACCCCAAGCGCTCCAGACTCCCCACCTTTCCCCCAGTGCCTCTGGACACACTGCACAGCAGCTGCACTGTCTCCAGGCCCTCCTCTGCAGCCAGCCTGGCACACAGAAAGAAGAGCTTCCCCCTTCCAGCGGGGTGCAATGGCCATCAGTGGCCCCTCCACCTGGATCCCTTCTGCCAGGGGGCAGCCTGGAGCTGCTGAGCTGCCTCCTGTGGCTGTGCTGCTGCCACGGCCCCTGCACACAGCCATGAGGACCTATGTCCACCTGGCCCAGATATGAGGACACAGAGCCCCTCTGAGGGTCTGGTGAGTATGCAGAGCCCAAGCCCTGGGGACTGGGGGAGGCCCCCCACACTGAGTCTCACAGGCTTGTTCTCTCCTCTGCAGGTGGCAGCTGAGAGCTAAGTGATGGGCCCTGCATCCAGCTGATCCCTGGGAGCTCTGTTTCCACAGCACTGCTTCTGCCTGTGGGTATGAACAGTCTGTGGCTGAAGACCCTGCAGTCTGATGGGGTGCAAACCAGAAAGTGAGATAAAACATAATAATGCCTTAAGAAATAAAATAATGCTATAATGAATTAACCTTAACTAAAGGTAAAATATAAAATGGAATTTTAAAATGTGGCAGAAATAATAAAATTCAAAATCAGCCTTGTAACCTGAGACTATTGTTTTGTTATATTCAGTAAACAGACCAACAAATTACCGTTAACACGAACTAATGGCCCCACTCCCAACTGTGGTTTATGGTAGTGCCAAGGACTGAACCTGGGATCTTGGGAGCCTTAGGCCTGCCAGTCTGTTTGCATAACCATTATGCTATCTCCCTTGCCCCAAACTAATGACTTAATTTACAAATACCTTGAGGCATCTGACTAGTGTAGACAGTCACTATTCTGTATAATATTCTCTAAGAAACATCTTTTGGCAATGGAGATTTCTTAACACCAACGCTATCAGGAAAGCTAATTTGTATTTTATAATTTTGCTTTCAGACAAACAGAATTAAAGATGAAAACACTTTGTAGTTGGTTTAGGAATTACGAACTGGAATTTAAGGACAAAGAAATCTTAAATCCTACACTCTGTTTAACATACCATTTTCAGAAATGGAAGAACATTGAAACTGTCAAGATCTTTTTAGTGACATTTCTTAGATCAATTCAGAAGGTCAGTTTGTGTGAATGCCCTACATCTGCTGTCAGTACTCATGAACTGATGCAAATCTGTGCTGAGAAGAATGTCACTCTGCAAACACATGCAGCCAATGAACTAAGTTAGGCTTGCAACTCAGTGAACACTTCTACTCGAACAAACAAGCAAACAAAACTAAAGCAGCATTCCTTCTCTTTCATTCCTGAAGTAGTTCACATATTGAGCAAGGTGTGGATCACTGTTAACTGAGAACTAATTATGGTCACTAGCTAAAACTGAGTTGCATCTGCTTTTTGGTACAGACAGAACATTCCTACCACCTTTAAAACTGAATTTTCGTTGACAAACGTCTAAATCATTGGGAAAGTAGGTAGACGATCATTAGAGCTGAAGGCTCTCGGTACACAAACAGTCTGGTAATTCTGATTCCACACAAGGAAGATAGGCATGAGCATAAGGTTTTCCATTCACAAAACCATGTCAAGCTTCATCCTGTGCACAGTGACAGTTTCATGAATTCTCAGACATTGAGTGTGCATACTCATCCAAGTCTCCCCACCCCAGGAGTAGGGCACCAAAGTGAAAACCCTGGGATGAGGGTGAGGGTGGATATTCAGCTTCCCAGGGTGAAAGGGGTGGGGTGGGGATGGGACACAGTCTTTTGGTGGTGGGAATGGTGTTTATGTACACTCCTATTAATTTGTAGTCATATAAATCATTAATATGAGAGGAAAATTGATGGTATGTCTCAAACTTTTTAAAGCACAGACTGAATCTTTTTAATACATAGGCTGAGTCTTTGATATGTTGACTCTCTCAAAAGCCTAGACCAGGGAGCTTGAGCTTGACATCTGATATGCAGTGGACCCAGGCTATTGTCTGGGGGAGATTGTGTCATAGCTGGAAAAAGGACCAAAAATCTGGATCAGGGAAGAGTGTAGCTCCCAAATATGGGAAAAGTGTATAAATATTGTTGACTATAAACCCCATCAGTTTGATCTGGGGCCCATATTCAAATAGGAGCTGATGTGACCTTTACATCCCTGTAGGCCCAAACCTGCATTCTGTGGTCATCAGTAGGAACATTCTGAGTTGCACCAATGTCAGGACCCATCTTCTTCAGGTGGTAGGCAAAGTATGTTATCTAACCCCCCTTCAGAGGATGGAACATTCTCTGCCATTGTTGATCCACATTGAGAGCAAAGTCCTATGGGGGCCCGGTCCATTATGTTGTTCCCAATGGAGATGACCAGTGATAATGGAGAGAGGGATCTATTCAAGGTTTAGGCTCATCACGTTTGTGTGGGAATCCTAGGACTCCCCAACTAGGGCCTCAGATGTCGGGGTGGCCTGATAGTGACTACAGAGTCCTCATTAAAGTATGCCAGTCTCTTGCCCTCATTCAGCTTTTGTAGTCCTTACTTTGATAAGGTTAGCTTTGGAGTGACTGAGGGAAGTGTAATAGGAAGTAGGAAAGGAGGGTATCTAGGTCTAAGTAGAAACTATTTCATTAGGTAATTTCAAGTTCTCTTTTTAGGTCTTTCTACTTGATTGCTTCATTTATTGACTCACTGCAAACTATTGTGCACTTTTGCTTTCAGGTCTATATTTTGCCCTAATTTATGGATACATGTGTACATATGCTCTGTCTCATGGGACCTGGCCTATATCTCGGTTTTGAGGCTTTGTTAGGCTTTGTTTAACTGGACCACCAGAAATGAAATTAAGGAGTCCTATGAGAAAAGAAAGGTCTCACTCGAGTACTGATGCTGAAGGGTTCACATTCCATGCCTGAAGTCTCTGGACACAGTCTGAAGTGAAGCATGCCAAGGTGTTACTCATTGCATTGAATAGGTTGGGATCAGCAGGTGCAGTATCAGTTGGTATGAACTGAGAGAAGCATGCAGGAAAGTGAGCCCCACCCTAGAGGTTCCAGAACTGGGGGAAATTATGGCCTTATAGAAGAGATTTATCCCAGAAATGCAAGGCTGGTTCAACATATGTAAGTCAATTAATGTCATTCACCACATCAGTAAAAGCAAAACCAAAAACCACATGATTATTTCAATAGATGCAGAGAAAGCCTTTGACAAAATCCAACACCCATTCATGTTCAAAACTCTACAAAAAAAATGGGAATAAATGGGAAATTCCTCAAGATAGTGGAGCCCATATATAGCAAACCAACAGCCAACATCATACTCAATGGACAGAAGCTGAAAGCATTCCCCCTCAGATCAGGGACTAGACAGGGCTGTCCATTGTCACCATTACTCTTCAACATAGTACTGGAAGTTCTTTCCATAGCAATCAGGTAAGAGAAAGAAATCAAAGGAATACAGATTGGAAGGGAAGAAGTCAAGCTCTCACTATTTACAGATGATATAATAGTATGCATAGAAAAACCTAGCAGAAAACTACTGGAAGTTATTAGGCAAGGTGTCAGGCTACAAAATCAATGTACAAAAATCAGTGGCATTTTTTATGCAAACACTAAATTCGAAGAAGAGGATATCCAGAAATCACTCCCATTCACTGTTGCAGCAAAATCAATAAAATACTGAGGAATAAAGCTGATCAGTATATAAGTGAAAGACTTATATACTGAAAACTATGAGTCACTTCTCAAGAAATAGAAAATGATACCAAGAAATGGAAAGACATCCCATGCTCATGGATTGAAAGAATTAATATCATCAAAATGAATATTCTCCCCAGAACCATATATAAATTTAATGTGATATCCATCTAAGTTACACCAAGCTTCTTCCAGAGAATAGAACAAAAACTATAATCATTTATCTGGAACCAGAAAGCACCTATAATTGCCAAAACAATCTTGAGGAAAAGAAACAGAAATAGAGGCATCATATTCCCAGATCTCAAACTTTATGGCCATCATCATCAAAACAGCCTGGTACTGGAACAAAAATAGGCACACAGACCAGTGGAACAGAACTGAAAGTCCAGAACTAAACCCCCATACCTATGGACAACTAATCTTTGATAAGGGGGCCCAAAGTATTAAATGGAGGAAGGTCGCTCTCTTCAATAAATGGTGCTGGGAAAACTGGGTTGAAACATGCAGAAGAATGAAACTGAACCACTTTATCTCACCAGAAAAAGAAAAAAAAACAACTCCAAATGGATCAAGGACATGGATATTAGACCAGAAACTATCAAATCCTTAGAGGAAAACATTGGTGGAACACTTTCCCACCTAAACCTCACGGACATCTTTGATGATACAAGCCCAAATTGCAAGGGAAGACTAAAGCAGAAACAAACCAATGGGACTACATCAAATTGAAAAGCTTCTGCACAGCCAAAGAAACTATCACACAAATAAAGAGACCCCATACAGAATGGGAGAATGCTGGGATAGCCTGAGGCTGCTTACTCCCAAGCAAGTGCTCTCTGGGTTGGAAAGAACTCCACTGGAGCCAATCTAGGCTGCTGCATGGGAGAAGGATCAGGAACTCGTGGGAGCTAACATCGCAGGAGATACACTCTGGAACTCTCGAAGCTGGAAAGCAATTCCAAGTGTTTTTACTCAAAAAAGCAGCTTGTATATATACTAGCTAAGTAGGGTGGAAACAGGGTGTGACATAGAGAGGGTGGAGCGAAAAAGGACTGGCGGAGATCAGGGTGTACTAGGAGAGGGGCGGAGCAAAAAGACATCGTGAACTAGTGGGGATTAAACCAATGCCCTGGAGGGAGGATGGTGCTTAGTTAACAGCTGTTTATGTAAATAGACCACAGCTTTAAGTGGGATCAAACCAATGCCCTGCAGGCATGCTGGTGCTTAGTTAAGCAGGATTAGAGACAGAAGCTTTAAGCCGGGGGAGCTGGCATACTACCCAACAGGAGAAGATCTTCACATGTCATAACCAAAATACAGAAAGAGCTCAGCAAACTTAGCAACAAAAAAGCAGATGACCCCATCCAAAAACGGGCAGAGGATATGAACAGAACATTCACTACTGAAGAGATCCAGAAGGCTAACAAATACATGGAAAATTGTTCCAGGTCACTGATTGTCAGAGAAATGCAAATAAAAATAACATTGAGATACCACCACACCCCGGTGAGAATGGCATACATCAAAAAGGACAGCAGCAACAAATGCTGGAGAGGCTGTGGGGACAGAGGAACCCTTCTGCACTGCTGGTGGGAATGTTTGTTTTATTTATTATTTACTTATTTATTGAATCACTAGAGCTTCAGCCCTCCAGGTTGACTTTTTCAGATAAAAAGTGAGAGACAAAGATAGACAGGGAGAAAGATATAACAGCACCAAAGCTTTATTGCATGAGGCAAGGGGTGGGCTTGTAAATCTGTTGTTCACATGACAACCAATTGCACTATCCAAGTGAGCTATATTGCCAATACCTAAATTTCTAAAATGGGGCCCTAGAGTCGAACTGCCAACTCACTGACTAATGTGAAAATGACATTGCTGGTGACAACTATAGTGTTGACAATACCAGGAAAACTCCAGTGGCGCAAATTTCACAGATGTAGAAGAGTCTTAGCAGAAGTACATTTAGTTTTATATCATACTGTTGAGACATGAATGTAATTAGCATATTTCAGTCTGAGAAGACATATTCTAGATAAATAACCATTAAACTATAATTAAAAGTAGACTGTGAGACAATCAGTGGCATAAGTAAATGTTCTTTGAACTCCCAGAGGGCTAAATGTTGGGAGAAGAGCACCAGAGGGCTCTGAGCTCCAATTCTTTTAGGAACTGGAGAGAGAAGAGGAAGTAAAGAAAGAAAGAAAGAAGAAAGAATCTACACATGAAAGCTTATAAATAAGCAAACAATTACCTTGAAATTAACAATAATAAGTTTATCTACACATTTAAAAAATTCTTCTGTGGATTTGTAAAGATATATTTCATTTGTGACATCATTAGTGACTTCTTAGAAGAGGATTTTTATTTGAACTAGTTTCAAAGGTCAGAACATGTTTAACTGGGAATATCAGAGTTCTACGGAGAACAGCTTTTATAAAACATGCAAATTATGAAGGGCCTTGAGCAATACCATAAGCCATGTATGATCAACCACTTGAACTTTGAAAAACATACTTGTGACCCAAAGTCACTATTTTCTTCACTCCAGTTGAAAGTATTTTAGGGGCTAGGAAGTGGAGCATGTTTACCACTCACATTACCATGCACAAGAACCCAGGTTTGAGCCACTGATCCCTACCTGCAGAGGGGAAGCTTCATAAACAGTAAAGCATGTACTGTACTATCTCCCCGCTCCCCTATCAATTTCTCTTTGATACATCAAATAAAGAGAATAAAATGGCCACTGAGAGCAGGGGGTTCATATTATAGGCATTGATGTCCAGTGATAACCCTGGAGATTACAAAAAAAAAAGGAAAACACTTCCTTCATTCAGTGTTTTCCAAGTTTGCACCAAAAGTATGTCTTATATTTTTAATCCATTTTATATTGAGACAGGCAGAGCATAATTATTTTCCTATAATTAAGTGATTTCTAGGAAAATTAAAAATTTTATCTTTTCATCATCATAATTTTATAAAATAAGTTTTCTGTGAGTTCATGTTGATCTTGATAAAATCCTAGACCTAAGACCCTAATCTGCATTAAGTGGAGTCTATCTTGGAGAGGGAGCTTAAAGTCCTTGTGATTTGGTTTACACAAGGGTATGTTGATTTAATTATAAACTGGGTCATTCAAATATAGATAATTTTTTGGAAGTATAAGACAGATTCTGTCACCTCACCAAATGAAAAATCAGAATCTGTTTCATTCTTATAAATAGTCTAAGCTTTTTAAAGAAAAAGATGATGGTTCACCTACTGAAATATCAGAAAAATCATGATGTATTTTTCTATGCTTTTCCATGGACAAATGTATCATAACTTTTCTATCAACCCAATAGCTATACCCCCCACCTGAAGTCAAATTCAGACTATAACTTCTTTCTGCTTTTCAATCCAATTTAATCAGTGTCAACCCCAATAAGAGTAAGACTGCAGAAAAAGTGGATTCAAATAAGTTTGGTAAAAAATGTTACTCATTTAGAGACTACTGTAAATTCTATTACTTCTACTAGCTACAATGAATCAAATATTTTATATCATGGTCAGAATTATAATTGGATTGTCATTTGTATAATCAGTACCTTGTTTACATAAGTGAAAAATTAAAATTTAGGGAAGCAGTCAAGAAAAAGTTGAGCATGTCTACTCCAACTGAATAGTATAAAAAGATATCTGAATGATTATATATGGCCAAAAATAGAAGCCTTACACACAAAAATGTATTTGAACAAAGAAAATATGAAGCAGTGAGAAGACTGTACATAGAGATTGAGATAGGAGAGTAGTTTCTATTGATATTTCATTTCTATGACCTATTTCAAGATGCTTGGGGAGATTAAGAGGCATTTAATGATCCAATTACATGATAAAAAAATGAACATTTATTTATCTTTCAGGGGTAGACACCAGAAAGGAAACCAACCTCAAAACACAAGCAGAAATGCAAATTCACAGATACATAAGAGAGTGCTGCATCTGTCAGTGCCCTGGGAGGAAACAGATGTCATACTTGAACTTGGTAACTTGAGAACACTTTAATAGTGTTCATGGTATCTATAAGCAATAGCTGAAGCCTGCTCATGCTCACATCTCAAAGGGAAATTGCTCTGAAAATCCCCAGGGAGAAAATTATGTGTTACCAGAACCAACTGATAAGAGCTGTGATATTCATTCTGGAGATGCTGCCAAACTTTGAGAGCCTCACTGAATGACAGATAGTAAAATATGTTCACAGTAGTTGGCCTTTTCTTTCCTTCTTTCTTTCATGTTCTGCGAGTGGTCATTGGCCAAATGCTAATCATGAGCTATAGATTAAAATTTCGTGTATCTCTAATAGGGAAACTTCCTGAGATTATAGTATGATAGAGAACAGTGAATATTCACAAGATATTTAAGATTATATCCATAAGTCTAGTGTCCTTTTTTGTCACCAGGCCAATAGCTATGTTTAAGTCATAGTACATCTCATTAACATTGGGATTTCCTTGGTGAAAGCAATATACTCAAAAGAAATATAAGAGTGGAGGACCCAGTCAACATGAACAACAAGTAGATAGAAACAGTATGTATTTATGGGGATAGATCCTGACCGTGGTGAATTTAGGATTGAACAATGGAGAGCTGATCAATACAGAATCATTCCCATAAATTAATATGGAATAATTCTCCTATGCAGAATTGAAACCTGTGAGAAAGATCCTGGGAAAAAGAAGCTAATATAGGTAAAACGTAAATATACTTAATTTAATTTTGGTACATTTTCCTAAAAGACTAAAATTATTTTATAGCAGCAAAAATTGTAGGGATGTGTAAATATGTCATACTTGTCACTTGGTAGTTTTTAGGTACTAGAATAAATGGTTTTTCTTTAATCTAAAGAAGGAGGGGCAATGGTTCCCAAGTTCAAAACCTGGTAACACACGTACTACAATGATATTTTGGATCTTTCCCTAATAAACAAAATAAATATTAAAGATGATTTATATATGTATATATGTAATTTAGGAACGTATTAAAGCAGGGTTCAAAGAAGTCATACACATCTGAATAATTTCTAAAGCACCTATTAACCATGTCATGAAAAAATGTCAAGCCTGATTGAAGTTAAATTGAATCTATGGGCAAAACAATGA
This sequence comes from Erinaceus europaeus, assembly GCF_950295315.1. Lineage (NCBI taxonomy): Eukaryota > Metazoa > Chordata > Mammalia > Eulipotyphla > Erinaceidae > Erinaceus > Erinaceus europaeus. The sequence goes on along the minus strand of NC_080182.1, from coordinate 11,408,767 downwards.
TATGGCAATTCAGTTGCTTTCTGAAACTTCATTAACATCTACAGAGATTCATGTATATCTTCAACACGACATCAACATCACTGCTCATAATATTTATTTCAGATGCATAAAACAATGCTGCTAAAATATATTCTAGATGCTTTCATGCATTTTAATTTTTTCATAGAAGAATAGTTTGAATGGTAGACAGCATTAAATGTTAATTTCTCAATTACTCAGAAAATATTAACATAGCACCTTCCCCCCAGCTCTAAATAAGAGATGCACAATGTCTTACTGTAAAATCTCAACTCTAGGTGTGTATTTCTTCAATCTATGGATTCTGTACCATGTATTTCATAATAGCAACTACTTTGCACACACAGAACATTTCTCACTATCAGAATTCTGTCTTCATCTCTGACTTTTGCCTATCCAGGTGCTCTCACAGGTGTAGGTGACAGCCTACAGGAATGGATGACAGACAAAAGCAACTTCACACTCAGCAGACTCTATAAGCAATGCTTCTGTCCTAAGAGCATCGTGTAATATAGTCATAAATTAGGTCTAGAGGGGGCATTCATTTGGATCTGATCATGTCATGTAAGAACGTTCGAGTCTGGGTGCCAAGGAAGGGCATAGAGTGTTGCCATTAACTGCTGACCTGTAGAAATCTATTCATGAGAACATGTCTACCTTACCTTATATTCCCAGGGGTTCCACTTATGACTTCTCTCTCTCTAATTTCCACCACAGTTATTAACTGGGGCATGGTACCAGCACTATGAATCCACTGCTCCCAACGGATCATTTTTTTCCATTTCCTTTTCTTTTGTTTTTCTATTATATTTGATAGGACAGAAAGAAATTGAGAAAGGATGAGAAGTGACAAAGAAAGGATGAGGGTGACAAAGATAGACACCTGCAGACCAGTTTCACTGCTGATGAAGTGGACCTCTGCAGGTGGAGAGGCAGCGGTGGGGCTGGGGATGAGGGTGAGTGTGGAGATGTCCTTGCACTTGGTAAAATGTGTACTTAACCAGGTGCACCACCATCTGATCATCCCATCTTTCTCTATTGTTTTCCAATCAGATTTTCAAAGTTTTTTTTTTTTTAAGGAGCTGGGCAGTGGCACACCTAGTTAAGCTCACATAACATGAATCACAAGGACCTACACCAAGATCCAGGTTTGAGCCTAGGCTCCCCACCTGCAGGGGGATGGCTTCATGAGCCATGAAGCAGGTCTGCAGGTGTCTCTCTCTCTCTCCCAGTATCCCCTCCCCCTCTCAATTTCTCTCTTTCTTATCAGAAAAAGGGGGAAATTGCCTCCAGGAGCAAGCACTGAGCCCCCATGATAACCCTGGAGGCCAAATTTTTTTTTAATTGAAAACACTACTATGCTTTATTCTTTACAGATAAACAACTAAAATTCCAGAGGGACAGAGCTTCCAGGATTCAGGAATAAAAGTTCTTTTGTTTAATCCATGCACAAAACCATTTCCTAATAGTATAGTTTACATTTTGGAAAGGTTCTGTAAATTCCCTGAGGTGAATGATACACAGCTAATGCAACTGGTGGGAGAATCTTTGGAATTCATGTTTTTCCAAGGACATTTTCAGGCTGTGAAAACTAAAAGTAGATCACAGCCTTGAGGGTGAGTATTAAGCAGAACTATTAAGATATTTAGGCTAATTGAAAATCCACATCTCTAGTTCTGAACCTTCTTTTGAGCCTCAATTGTTTCCCACTAGACACAGAAGATAATTTCAGTGAACCTAGCTCAAGAAGTCCCTCATCCAACTCCCTTTGCATTCTTCTTCAACTGATTTTTCCATTTCTGTCATGAAATTTTTGGACAAAAGTTTGAGCTAAGTATGTAGATATTATCCTGGCTTCCTTCTTTTCTCAGTTCCCTCACTGAGTATGTGAACCCTACCAATACAATTCCAGAACATTTCAAATGTTTTTCTCTTCTCCATGTTCAGTATCCTAAATGAAGTCCTGTACTCCCAGGCTGCTCTAACCACAATTTAATTCAAATCAACACCTTCTCTGATGAACACTACAAGGGCCTTTCATTAATTATCAGTCACTTGATCTATCACCTATTGTGTCCATGGTGAAACAACAAAAACTTCATCTGGCTACCCAAGTGATTCTCACATGCAACAATTGAATTTTTTTAGCTGTACTCATGATTATTCTAAAATTTCGATATTATATTTTTGTGTGTGGAGTCTGGTGGTTCTCAACACCACCGCACATTGAAATTTGTTTTTATGATACCATCCGTATCTTTAGTTGTAGTTTAATTCCCTTTAGACTAAAATGGTTGGGCTGGGAAGATAGGTCAGTGAGTCAACATAGAACCACAAAGCCTTACCTTCCAGATTGGTTCCCCAGAATTACATCTAACAGAACCGAGCCCTTACTCGAATCCACCTCTCTCTCTCCCTCTCCCCCTCCTCCCTCTCTCTCTCATATATTAATAAATATATCAAATAAATAGGCCCAGCAGAGTAGCTTACTTGGTTAGTGCCCTGCTTTGTCCTGTGCACTGCCCAGATTGAAGCCTGACAACCAGCACACTGAAGGAAGCTTTGGTGCTAGTCCCTTTCATTCTCTCTCTGCTTCTGTTTCTATTTTTAAAAAGTAAACAAACTGTATTTTACATTTGTTAGTAGTGATTTTTCAATTAAGGAATTCATGGTTTATAGTAAATACAGTTGTTGGCACATATGTAAAATCAGTTTTCTGAAAAACACTTTCAGCCCCACCTAGGTCCTCCTCCACCTTCATGTACCAGGACCTGCAAGGTCCTTGCTCCTTTTCAGAGTCCTTTACTTTGGTGAAATACTCCAAATCCAGTCCAGGCTCTACTTGTGCTTTCCTTTCAGTTCCTATTTCTCAACTTCTGTCAAAGAGTGAGATCATTTTATATTCATCCTTTTCTTTCTGGTTTATCTCACTTAACATGATTTCTTTAAGTTCCATCCAAGATGAGGTAAAGAGGGTGAATTCATCGGTTTTTTTCTATCTTTTTAAAATTAATTTCCTTTTGTTGCCCTTGTTTTTATTGTTGTTGTACTTATTATTGTTGTTGTTATTGCTGTCATCATTGTTGGATAGGACAGAGAGAAACGGTGAGAGGAAGGGAAGACAGAGAGGGGGAGAGAAAGATAGACACCTACAGACCTGCTTCACCACTTGTGAAGCGACTCCCCTGCAGGTGGGGAACCGGGGCTTGAACTGGGATCCTTACACCAGTTCTTGCGCTTTGTGCCACGTGTGCTTAACCCACTGTGCTACCTACCGCCCGACTCCCTGAAATAATCATTCTTAATAGCTGAGTAATATTCCATTGTTCATATACTCCACAACAGTTTTTTCTCTCCTTGGTTATCGCTGGGACGCAGTGTCAGCACTAGGACTCCACTGTTCCTGGCAGCCATTTTTTCCCCATATTTATTGGATAGGACAGAGAGAAAGAGAAGAAGGGAAGATAGGGAAAGAAAAAGATAACTGCGGACAAGTTTTACAGCTTGAGAAGCGCTCCCTCCTGCAGGTAAGAAGCCGAGGGCTTGAACCCAGATCCTTGCATGGGTCCTTGTGCTTAGTACTCTGTGAGCTTACTACTATGTGTGCTTAAATGGGTGTGTTTTCCTGGCCGCCCAAACACAACTTAATTTCTCATCTGGTTTTGGACACCTAGTTTACTTTCAGGTTTTGGCTATCATATATTGTGCTGTTATACCACAGGTATACACAGAACTTTTTGGAAGGGTGTGTTTGATTCTTTAGAATATATATCCAAGAAAGGAATTGCTGGCTCATAGGGTATGCCCATTTCTAGCCTTCTAAAAACTCTCCAGACTACTCTCCACAAGAGTTGGATAAATTCACGTTCCCACAAGTAGTGCAAAGGGTTTTCTTATCCCCACAACCTCTCCAGCATTTGTTGTTGCTATCCTTTCTGATGTGGTAGCTCACTGTTGTCTTTATTTGCATTCTCTGACAATCAATGACCTGGAGCATTTTTTCATGTCTGTTGGCCTTTTGGTTCTCTTCTTTGGTGAATGTTCTATTGATATGTTCTCCTTATTTTTGGACAGGGTTATTTGTTTTGCTGTTCTTGTGAGTTTGGTGAACTCTTTATAAATTTTGTTGTTTACTAATATTTTGTCTGAAGTATGGCATGTAAAGATCTCCCATTCTGTAAGGAATATCTTTGTTTGGCTGGTGGTTTCCTTTCCTGTGAAGAAGCTTTACAATTTGATGTAGCCACATTGGCTTATTTTTCTTTTTGTCTTTTCAACTAGATAAAAACGACTTCTGCCAATATTTTCCTCTAAGTATTTGATAGTCTCTGGTCTACCATTCAAGCCCTTGATCCATCTGGAGTTTCCTTTTGTGTGTGGTGGAATGTAGTGGTCCAGTTTCTTCTGCATGTTTCAACCCACTTTCCCCAACACCATTTGTTGATTTGCTCTCTACAAGAAACCCAGATGAGCTTCTAAAACAAAGAGGTGCCAAGTCAATGCTAGGAAGATGCTCCCACTAACAGATGGTCACTTCAATAAAGGCAGGAACAACCTGACGTAAGTCCTAACAGATCCCCACGTGAAAGGGCAGAAATCTATGTAGGGCATTATATGATGATTAGGGACCCATAACAACATGAAGGTGTTACATGTGTTACCCTAGCTATGAACCAAATAAAGGAGCAGCAAATACACGAAGCAAGTATTAATAAAAACGAGTCACATTAACAGCCGTACAGGTAAAAGTAGATTCCAATACTCAGCGGGTACAGTGAATGTCCCTCTATCTAGAAGATAGATATTTAAGCGCCCCCATTCAAAAGTGGAACATTCCTGCCATGGGTTGGGGGAGGTGCAGTCATGGAACACCATCACTTTTAACTGACATCAGAAAAACACTTTCCACCAATCACAGGGCACAGGGACAGTCCACTTTCCAATGGGGGGGAGGGGAAGCCACCCCTCCAGCACCCAGTATAGGTTGGGGTTGCAGCAGGGGAACAGGGAAGGCTTCTTTCAGTGAGCCTGTTGCCCCCCAGGCCAGTACCTGGACAGTCCCTGGAGTGTCCAGACCATCTCTGTGTGGGTGACCTCCCCCAGCCCCCCCCCACACTGCACTTGGGCTTCCCTGGCCAATAGCTTCTACTGGTCTCCTGGCAACTGGTCAAGCAGTTGGCATCTCTGGTTCTGAGCTGACCTCTGCTAAAGAGATTCCTCTCTTCACACCTGATTCCTATGCTGTGAACTGCTCCCTCTTGTCCTCTCTTCAGAGCCTGAGGACTCCTCCTGGGATCCACAGCACCTATTGCAGGTGGACAGGAGCACTAAGGAGTGGGGGAGAGGGGTGGATGGGGCCGGGTGGGGGTGTTGGCCTCCTTGGGCCCCTGACTTGGGTCCTGTCCCCAACGCAAACACAGAGAAACACACCAGTGTGGATACATCCCACTGGAATCTGTAGGTCTTACTCCAGCTCAGTCCAAGACATTCAAGGTTCCTTCCAGGGTATGTCCTCCCCAATTACCCAGTCATGGAACAGGGTGTCATGTCAGGGACCCCTGGGCAGAAGAGGAGCAGAGGCGCAAGACCTAAGACTAGAGCCTCCATAGAAGCCGCCTCTGACAGCTCAGGGGTCCCGCAGGTCACTGTGGGCAGCGCTACACCAACAGGCACGGGGGTCCTCAACCAAAGCTCCTAGGAGGGGAGCCCAGAAGAGAAGCCATTCCCCCTCTGCTGCTGCCCAGGCTGCTAGTGAGGCCAGCACCGCCACCCCCCTCCAAAGGGACAGGGGACACCACCCTGCCCAGTGGAGGGAGTGACTCAAGACACCCTGAGTCATGCTTGCTCCAAGTGGGGGACTGAGGCCCAGGGTCCTTCAGCCACTGGCTTGTCCTCCTCTGGGGTCCTTTGTACAATGGGCTCCAAAGCCCCCAGCTCTGAGACTGACCCAGCATGGACAGGACAGACCCCCACAGCTGGGAGTACTGTCCCTAGATTTGTCATCTATATGGCAGAGGTCTACCCTGGCAGGCTCAAGGCCTCGGGAGGGACAGCTCCCACCGCAGTGTCCAGGGCTGACTCTAGCAACAGCGGCAGGGGTGATAGGGGCACTGCTGTAACCACCCCTCAGGTCCCAAACCAAGATTCTTCCAGCACACAGGGGACCCAGGGCACAGGCCTATCAGCCCCTGTGCAGGTGCTCCCTGGGACTCACTCAGGGAAGGACCCCAGGATTCCCACCTCTGCCAGTGGGCCCTCCAGCACAGCAGCAGGTGGGGGGGCCCTTCTCCACTGTTACCCCAGATCCTCAGGTCTTCTGCAATATACCGCCCACAGTGGGGGCCCAAACCAGCAGCCAGCCCACCTCTGCTGCAGCCCCAGGCATTACCACCCCTTCTGCAGGGACAACAGACACCGCCCTACCCAATACTGCAGACAGTAAAGTGGGCACTGTCACCATGCAGCAGACACTGAGCATTCGTGACTCTACCAAAGGGCGGACTGTGGCCCAGGGTAACTCAGCCACTGCCCTGCCCCCCTCTGGGGCCCTGGGTGGGAAAGAACACAGAATCCGCAGGTCTGGCAGGAAAGGAAAATCACTGCTGCACCATCTGGAGTCCCCATATCTGGTGCTGGCAGCAGAGTCACCGGTGACCTGAATTCACCTAGAAGTAAGCTGCAGGCTCTGAGCCTCACCCATCCCAGCATTCCGGGGACTGTGGCCCAGGGTAACTCAGCCACTCTCCTGCCCCAGAACACAGGGCCCGCAGGTCTGGCAGGAAAAGGAAATCCATCGCTGTACCATCTGGAGTCCCCACGCCTCCTGGTGCCCTGGGAGCAGCCCCTCTAATAGTGCCATCCTGTCTGGAGAGGCAGCTCACGCAAGCCTTCCTGGTGCCGGCACCAGAGTCACTAGTGATTTGGGTTTACTTACAAGTGGGCTACAGATTCTGAGCCTGGGTGACTCTACCACGGGGGTGGGGGTGTGATGGAGACTATCTCAGGCCTCACTGTCAGGGCCACGTGCAGGGCTGTTTCACAGTATTTGGCACTGACCCTGTTCAAGTATTGTGGTTGTCCCAAGGCCGGATGCTGGTGTCAGTGTAGCCAGGCCTTACACTGGGAATGAACATGAGGTTGCTGGCATCGTAAAAGTTCTTCCCAGCTTTCCAGTTCTGATGGGAAGAGCCATGGAGAAGCCACTGGAGACAAAGTAGGTATATGTGCCATCAAATCCAGCAGCTAGAATGCCATGGGTGTAGCCCTCTTCCACCAACAATGCTATGAAAATCCCGCCATATGGAACGTTGCAGGTTGAGTGAGTCCATATGGTGTCAGGAGGTGGGCCCAGGCCTCAGGGGATGTCAGGTATGGGTCACAGATATAAAGGAGCAGGAGGCTCTTGCCCATGCTGTTCTCATGGAGGTAAAATGCACCATGGGAGCCATGCATATCAATGATGCATTTGATATTATCATGCAGAGTGATGTCATCTTGGCCCTTGTAGGGTTGGATGTGGAAAGCCACCTGGATGTTGTACTGATGGGCAGTGTCCAGAATGGCAGGCACTCAATCATCTGAGGGTTTCCAGGTAACATCAGCCATGCCAGGCAGGTACCAGGACAAGACCAGAACGCCAATGGCAGCTTCCCTGAGCTGGGCCATATGCTTCCACAGCACGTCGGAGTCCCGAGAGCTGTAGGGCCCCAGCTCTGGGTAGAAGCTGGAGCCCCAGGCCATCAGGGGGCTGTGCCACCCTCGGGGGAAGCTGGCCAAGATCCTGGGGTCCCAGTGGGGCACCATGACATGGTCCCAGTAGACGTAGTGGCCCTCGCACCGCTGTTCAGGTCTGGGGGGCTCCTGGGGCCCAGCAGGCAGGGTGGTACGGTGGAGGCTGCCCGGCCGGGCAGTGGGCATGGGGACCCCTTCTGGGCAGTGCTCAAAGGATGCCAGCTCCAAAGCCAGGGCCCAGTGTTGGGAGTCTGTCCAGAGCCTTGAGGGTGCTGAATGTTATTTACATATAACTATAAATAATGTACAGGCCCATGAGAGTGCTGAATGTTATTTACATATATATAGCTGTATCTTACAACATGACACCAAAAGTTGCTTCTCTTCTCCCTTGTCTAAGCTTATAGGTGATTTAATATTTCAAAGAACAAGTCATTATTAGAGATGTATTAACAATTTGAGCCCATGGTTAAAATTCAATCTGATTACCAATTTGAAGTCTTAAGTGCTTAGATTGAAGGCATATATACTCATATGGTCTATGCATTAAAAGTTTGAGATAGTCAATCCATTTTTCCCCCTCTTTAAGTAGTGCTTTGTGAGACTATGAATTATTAGGAGTGTATATTAACACCATTCCCACCACCAAATGTCTGTGTCCCTTCCTCCTGCCCCCCACAGTGAAGCTGAACATCTCCCCTCACCCTTCCCCCAGAGATATTTACTTTGGTGCCATACTTGGAACAGAAGTTTTACACAGAAATTGTCAACAGCCATTATTTCATCTATTTTGTTCTCAAACCATCTTCTATTAAGAAACTGTGTTTAGACCAACACTTTCTTGACAACTAGTCAATAATTTGGCACAATTAAATAAGAAAACTTCTTTACTGGGTGTTTCACCAATTTTTTGCTTCTAGTAAATCCAGATTTTGCATTAATAGAAATAATATCTGAATGTTCCACTACAAATATAAGTGCACATAGTGCAAAGCATAAGGACTGATTGAGGGATACCGGTTAGAGCCACCAGTTCCCCACCTGCTAGGAGTATGGATCAACCTGTCAATGCCCATGTTCAGCAGGGAAGCAATTACAGAAGCCAGACAGACCTTCCACCTTCTGCACCCCACAATGACCCTGGGTCCATACTCTCAGAGGGATAAATAACGAGAGAGCCAACACACTGGCCAACATGATACCAATTTCCCCATTACTGTTTGCTGCTAATGAAGCAGCAGTAAGCCTATCACTGCTAGTTAGTTTTAAATACATATGGGATTGGCTATGATCAATCTAAATTGACTCAAATACTAACATTATTATTCCTACAACTATACTAATTGGAATTAGACTAGAATGATTAACTGACAAATTTCTGTGAATTAATATTACTTCATATGGCCTATTAAATCACACATTAAGTTTGAGATATTTATACCAAGCAGACTTTATAAGCATAAACCTCTCAACAACTTTCTTCTAAGATAGACTACTGCCACTAACAATGAAAGTCAACATCATTGGGCCAAGGACCTTTAATTAAAGTTTATATGCTAATTATATAGTCCTATACTAATTATATTATAGCTGTTCCTAGTTATAACCACTCAACTTGTCTTATTTCATACACTACTTGAAGCTACCCTAACTTGCTACAATTATCATCACCCAGTGAGTCTACAACACAGTGCACTTAAATGCTGGACTCTATTTCCTGCTTTATACTTTGCCTATATCTTTGCCTCTCTGCCCTTGTCTATATGCAAGGGGCATTCGGTTCCCTAAACTTTATTCTCCTTCAACCCCGAACCCAAACATTATCATGCCAGTGGCATGGCAGCAATCTTGTGATTAGGGAGTTAAGGTATAGTGCAGATTATAACTTTAACTGACTTTTCACAGAATTATTGTGTTGCCCACTTAGCATCTGTCCCAATGAAGGATAACTATAACTAGCTCTTATGTATCTTCATCAGATGGATTTAAAATCCTAAACTGCTTGCTCCTCTGTAAGGCACATGGCCCTAGTAGTAATTGCTGTCTTAACCCAGAGCCCCTGAGCCACACAGGAGTCACCACCCTAATCGACCCTTTCAACGCCCATGTTCAGCGGGGAAGCAATTACAAAAACCAGACCTTCCACCTTCTGCACCCCACAATGACCTTGGGTCCATACTCCCAGAGGGATAAAGAACAGGAAAGCTGTCAGGGGAGGGAGGGGATAGGGAGATCTGGTGGTGGGAATTGTGTGGAGTTGCACCCCTCTTATGCTACGGTTTTAATGTCTCCTTTTTCTTATTTTTTGTTATTGGATAGAGACAGAGAGAAATTGAGAGAAGGGGGAGATAGAGGGGAAGAGAGACAGTGAGACACCTGCAGACCTGCTTCACTGCCTGTGAAGCTACTCCCCTGTAGGTGGGGAGCTGGGGGCTCGAACCGGGATCCTTACGCCAGTGCACCACGTGCTGCGCTACCGCCTGACTCTCTAATGTCTCCTTTTTAAAATAAAATTAAAAAAAAAAGAACTTCCCATGGTCTAACTTCTTCTGTGTTATCTTCATTGACAAATACAAACTACGGGCAAACTCACAGCTGTCCTAGAATTCCACTGCGGGCTTACAAACTACATTCCCACTCACGGCAGTACGAGCACTACTGACAGATTTAGCGAATCCAGACCTTCCACCAACCATCCATCTTGCAGGTGAGTCAGTTATGATAGTAACCGCATTCTCTGGATCCAATCTCACCATTTTTCTCACAGGAGTAAATACAGTACTCACAGCAATCTCCTCGCTCTATATGCTCATTACTATACAACAGGGTCAATCATCAGGACACATCAGTAACACAACATCTTCCTCCACACGAGGAAATAAATGCACTTAAACGCTTCATATCATCCCTCTTCTAACAGTCACTCACACCCCAAAGGATTCTAGGTGCTCCGTTCTGATAACAGAAGTCAATAAACATTAGACTGTGAGCCTAACATGAGAAGCTCACAGGTTCTTATTCACAGTCTGCGACAGCTGCTCCTTCCTGCTGCCGCAGCAGCTCACCTGCCCTGCTCCCCACGACCCCCTAGGAGACCCTGAGCTCCCACTCTGTCCACACCTGCTCGCGGCTCACCTGCCCCCCTTTCCATGCCGCCCCCCTTTCCGGCTCTTGCCCTTCAATGATCCCCTGCCCCACGCGCCCACTCTCCCCTTGCTGGGCCCGGGGCCCCTTGTCCCCACTCCCCTCCCCCACTATCCCCTCACCGACTCTCCCCTCTTCCATTCTCTCCTCCCCTCCCCCACTCTCCCTCTTCCATTCTCTCCTTCCTCTCCCCGCCCCAATCTCCCCTCCTCTCCCCCCTAGCCCGTGGCCAAGCAGAGCTGCCCCCACCTGGCTGCTCACCTGCTCAGGTGTCCCCACAGACCACAACCCGCGCTGCAAGCCAGGCAGGGAGCTTCTTCTTCTTCTTCAACGTTTGCCCTTCTTCCGTAGCCAGTCGACAGCGTCAGGTTGAGCCTGATGTAAAGTTTTGAGACCTCCTTTGAATCTGGAGAGGTGGCAGTCGTTGACTATGTGGGTCATAGTCTGTCTGGAGCCGCAGGGGCAGTTCGGGTTGTCTCTGGCTACCCAGCGATGGAACATAGCGGCGCACCGGCCATGGCCTGTTCGATAGCGATTGAGGAGGGCCCAATCATAACGTGCTAGGTCAAAGCCGGGTTGACGCTCGCAGGGGTCTGTGATGAGGTGTTTGTTCTTGACCTCAGCTGACTGCCAACTCTGTTTCCAAGAGTCTGGAACAGAGAAGTTCAGTGTAGGCGTAGGGGACCAGATTGGGTGACGAGACGTCAAGCGTCAGACAGGGTGGGTGAAGATATCCGCGTATATTGGCAGGTCCGGTCGAGCGTAGACGTGGGAAATGAACTTATGAACTTAGATGATGCCGCATCCCGTCAAATATCTGGCGGGTGATGTTGCTAAGAACTGGCAGCCATGGAACCCGGGTGGAACGGATGGTTCCAGAAATTATCCTCATGGAGGAATATAATTTGGAATCGACCAAGTGGACATGGGGGCTACAGAACCATACTGGGGCACAGTATTCTGCAGTGGAATAGCATAATGCCAGAGATGATGATCGTAGTGTGGAAGCGCTCGCGCCCCATGAGGAGCTGGCCAGTCTTGCAATGATGTTATTCCTCGCGCCCACCTTTGCTGCAGTTTTTATGAGATGTTCGTGAAATGACAGGGTGCGATCGAGAGTAACGCCAAGATAGACTGGCTGGGCTTCATGCCGGATTCTCGTATCGCCAAGCTGCACATTAAGCTCACGTGAGGCCGAGGCATGGTGTAGATGGAAAACAGATGATACCGTTTTTGCAGTGCTAGGGATTAGTCGCCATTTTTTACAGTAATCAGATATCAGAGACATGTCTTTCATGAGTGTTTCCTCGAGGATGTCGAACTTGGATGCCTGAGTTGCACAGCAGATGTCATCGGCGTAGATGAACTTCCTTGAAGTTTCTGGAAGGTCATTGATGTAAATATTAAATAGCGTAGGAGCCAGAACAGAGCCCTGGGGGAGGCCACTTGAGACAAGTCTCCATCTGCTAGACTTGTCACCCAGATGCACCCGGAATCTTCTGTTTTGGAGAAGAAACGATATAGTGTTGGCCACCCATGGAAGCAGGCATCTTGAGATCTTGACTAGGAGACCACGGTGCCAGACCGTGTCATAGGCTGCTGTGAGATCAACAAAGACAGCACCCGTCTTTAAATTCTTCTGGAATCCATTTTCAATGTAAGTTGAGAGGGCCAGGGCTTGTTTGCAGGTAGATCTTCCTGGGCAGAAACCAGCTTGGGCGGGTGATAGGAATCTCTCTGTAAGATGAGAAATATGTGACAGAGCAGCCTCTCAAGGAGTTTGTAACACACGGAGAGGAGAGAAATTGGTCTATAGCTGGCGGCCAGTGTTGGGTCTTTCTTTGGTTTCAAAACCGCTATAATCTTCGCACGACGCCAAACTTTGGGCATAGACTCAGATTCCAAGATGTGGGACAGGAATGAAGCGAGCCACTTCTTTGCCGCGGGACCCAGGTTAAGAATGAGTTCTGGGGTGATGTTATCATAGCTAGCAGCTGTTCCCGGTTTAACCCTCTTCAAAGCGTCTTCCAGTTCAGATAGTGTAAAGGGAGAGAGTTTTGGAGGTGGACAAGATAACCGGAAGTGGGATGACCACTCGTGGGAAATTTCTCTTTTCCAGGCTGGGTCGATCTTAGCACGTCCAACTTGAGTTAGGTGACTGGCCACTGAGTTTGGAGATATGGGAGGATGGGAGACGGGAGGGGGTTGGCTACCAGCACCCAGACTATGAAGAAGCTTCCAGGCCTTCCTACTTGAGTGGGTGAAGTTCAGACTTTCTGTGAGTTGTTGCCAGCGGGCTTGGTGTGCTGCATCCAGGGAGGCAATGAGATGGTCAGCCACATCTGGGTCGCCCGACTCATCATACTGCTTTAGTAGTTGCTCGCATTCAGCATCAAGACAAGGCATATAGTTAGCACGTCTCCCACGAGGAATGGCTTGGGAAGCTGCTTTGAAGATGGCTTGGCAGGGAGCTGAAGCCTGGCCACTCCTGGAAGCGCTGGACACCCTCCATGCACAGCACCAGCTCTGGCCCCCATCTGAGGAGGGAGGATGAGCACAAGCAGCGCCTTGGAGGCCTCTCCATCTCCAAGCTGTCTTCCAAGCGTGTCTTTCCAGCAGCCCTTGAGGCAGCAGCCAATCAGGAGGGTGCAGGCAGTTCCGGGGAGCCAATCAGATGCTGCACAGCCAGCCCAGCTCAGATAGCCTGCAGGGCAGAGGAGGAGCGAGACCACGCCCCCAGCGTGCTTGCTGCAGGCAGAAGTGAAACCGGAAGTGGTGTGCTCAGCCCCTGGCAGGACTCGGCAGGCATTCCCAGTGGTGTGGACCAGCGAGAAAGAGCCCCAGCTGGCCCCTTCTTCGGATTGCCACATGCCCCTCTGGGAATGTTCACAAGAGGACTTGAGAGGGAAGGGGAGAGAGAGGCAGCTGGGCTTCCTCCCCGCCCAGCTATAGTGCCGCAGGTTATTGTAAAAGGCAGTAGCCTTGAAATTCCCTTTTTATGCAGTTGTTAAGTGCTTTTAGTATGAGTTGCTTGTAGTATGAGGTGGAAAATTCCTTGCCCCTTCCCCCTTGAATAAACAGGACCTAATCAGTGAAGGCCACCCATTGTTCGAAGGACCCTGCCTGGGGACAAGCCTTATCAGGACCTTTGCACAGACTTTGTGGTGTGCTGTCTACCGGATGGGTGGTCATAGCCGATGGCAGGAGGATGTGGCGACCCTGCCTGGTTGAATTCTATTGGTTGTGTGAGGGCTAGCCTTATCAGGATCTCTGCACAGCCCCAGCAGTATACTGGTCGCCAGATGGCCTGGTATGACGGTAGGGGGATGTGAGGACCTAATACCTGGTCAAGTCTTATTGGTTGTCTGGTTTTGCAAGGTTTGAAATTAGCCCGCACTTTGCTTTGTATGGACCCCGCTTTTTGCTAAGTTTGAAATGATTGGATTTTGTGTTTGCTATAGCCTGTTATTAGATGTAGGTTGACAAGGTGATGTGTTCCCCCTCCCTGAGTGTAGTCTGAATTCCTATAAATTGTGTGGTTTGAGCCTTGTTCAGGGTCGAGCTTGGTAGACTAACACCAGTCACCATCTCAGCCTGGATTGCAATTCGTCAATAAACATCTTTGCTTCCTTGCAGTGGATGGTGGTTTGATTTATGCTCGCTAACAGTTATTCCCACATGGCCCGAAGCACAAGGACTCCTGTAAGGATCCCAGTTCAAGCCCCAGATCCCCGCCTGCAGGGGAGTCGCTTCACAGGCAGTGAAGCAGGTCTGCAGGTGTCTGTCTTTCTCTTCCCCTCTCTCTGTCTTCCCCTGCTCTCTCCATTTCTCTCTGTCCTATCCAACAACAACGACAGCAGTAACAACAAAGATAAACAACAAGAGCAACAAAAGGGGGAGAAAAAGCCTCCAGGAGCAGTGGATTCGTAGTACAATGGATTTGTAGCCCCAGCAATAACCCTGGAGGAGAAAAAGAAGAAAAAAAAACTTAACTGGATAATAGAGCTTCTGGGGATGCTCATTTATACAATCAAATTATGGTTAAAATGAATAAAATCAAGGGTAAGGAAAGAAGGGTACTAGGAAAAGATCAAAACAGGCTGGTGATATGGATCGACCTGCCAATGCCCATGTCCCCAGAGGGGCAATTACAGAAGTCAGAACTTCCACCTTCTGCACTGCAAAAATAATTTTGACACAAACTCCCAGTGGGGGAGAAATGACAAGGGGAAAATGACCACAGGGCTCTCACCTCCAACTCCATCAGGAAAGGAAGAAAGTTATTATTGGGAAGGGGAGTATTGTAGGGCATTTGAGGTAACTGACAGAGTTCCTGATAATGTCTTTGTTTATTGTATTATTGATTATTATCATTAGTTCACATCATGCTTTTTCCTAGGGCTTTATGCCTGCATGATTCCACTGTTCTTTTGTTAGCTTGCTTTGAATTCAGATAGAGTGAGAGGGACAGACAGACGGAAGGGAAGACACCAAATCCCTGTTCCCACTGCTTGCAAGCTCTCCCTGTGTCCAGTGCTCCCATGTGGTGCCCAAGGGCTTGCATACAGTGTGCTGTCTACACCTCTTGTGGCCCTTGGTCTTGTCTTTAAACCACTATTGGGATTCTTGCGGTTTTCAGTAACTGCATAGTAGATTAATCTAAAGATAGTCTTAAAATTAAAACCATGTTCAACAAGAAGTTAATATCTGTTAAGGTGTGTGTGTGTGTGTGTGTGTGTGTTCATCTCTGCAAGTAAGCAGGTGTTTAATTTCATTAGATTTTTAGTAACTTGTGCTTTACCAGATATTACACTGCCTACCCTTAACAAGCTTTTGAAAACTTTGGGTCTGTAGAATTTTCATCAATATTGTAATTAAAAAGAAAAGACTTCAAATGTGGCTTAGTGTGGGTTCAAGACAGAGGGCTATTACATGAAGGTTATTTGGGTACAGCTACACAGGCAGTGGGGCAGAGACAGGCCGGGCCGGGACCACAAGGCCATGCGGCAGTCACCAAAGTTCAGCTACATGTACTCAGTCTCCCAGGAGAGGCGGCATCATGGGGTTGAGGTGAAGGAAGACGCAGGGAAACAGACTGAATTCCGGCAGGCTGGCACTTAAGTCACTTGGTTTACTTAATTTCCTCAGGCTGCTGTCAGCTGTGTGCTAATTACATTCCTGTCCCAACAATTGTGCTCTTGAACATTCTTATATTTTTAAAAGATCATTTATTTATTTTGAATAGGACAGAGAGAAATCCAGAAGGTGAGGTGCAATAGAAAGTGACACCAGCAGCACTGCTCCACCACTCCTGAAGCTTCCCTCCTACAGGTGTGCACTGGGGACTTGAACCCAGGTCCTTAAGCAGTGTAATGCATGCACTCAACTGGGTGTGTCACCACCAGGCCCCCTTGAGCATTGTTTAAAAGGGTGTGGGTGGCTGAGAGGGCGCGTGTGCTGGGAAGGAGCTTGTGATGACAGTATGGAGGCAGGTGTGGAGGACTGAGCCTGATCACAGCGCACTCCGGCCGTAGAGTCACATGAGCACGTGAAGGTCCACCATGTAATGTCCGACTACCGGGCAGGTGACAGAGCACGTGATGGGGCAGATGGCCCCTGATGGGCAGGTGAAGAGGATGAGTGTGATGACAGGGCACATGAGGATCGGGAAGCACCTGGAGCTGGGAGGGCACTGGGAGGGCATCTGCAACCTGGTGGGGCAGGTGGAAGGGTGTGAGGGGGGAGGGATAAGTACAAAATGCAGTAAAAGTTCTGTTCCCCATAGATATGTGTAAATAATATTTGGATATGCTTTAGTCTATAGATTATTATACTGACACTGGGATTTTTTTTTTTTTTTGCTTCCAGGGTAATCTCTGGGGTTCAGTGCCTGCACTATGAATCCACTGCTCTTGGAGGCCATCTTTTTCCATTGTTGTTGTTGTTGCTGTTGTTCTTGTTGTTGGATATGACAGAGAAATTGGGAGAGGAGGGGTAGACATGGGGAGAGAAAGACAGACACCTGCAGACCTGCTTCACTGTGTGTGAAGCGTCCTCCCCCCCTCCCCGCCGGTGGGTAGCAGGAGGCTCAAACCAGGATCCTTGCGCTTTGCACTATGTGCACTTAACCTGATGTGCTACGCCCCAGCCCCTGGGAATAATTTTGTAAATATTTATTCATGAGAGAGTGAGGAGGTGAAAGAGAGAACCAAGCATCACTGTGGCACAGGAGATGCCGGGGATTGACCCAGGACTCATTCATACTTGAGAGTCCAATGCTCTGTTCACTCTGCCCTCCCAGGCCACTGGGGAAAATATTTTTGTTTCAACTTTCTGTTCTTGTCATCTCAAGCCATCTGGATAAGAGGAGGTGCAATTCCATTCAATTCCCACCACCAGAGTTCCACATCCCATCCCCTCCCTTAGAAGCTATCCCTCTGGGAGTATGCACCAGATGCTTATGAGGTGCAGAAGGTTGGAGGTCTGACTTCTGTGGTTGCTTCTGTGCAGGGTATAGTCAAAGACTGATCCATACAGCCAGCCTGCTCCTATCTTTCCCTAGTGGGGTAGGGCTATGGAGAGGTGGTGAGGTCGTCTGCCCTGGGAAGTCAGGAGGGACTCATAGTAACATCTGCAACTTGGTGGCTAAAACACATTAAGATATAAAGCAGAACAAATTGTTTAGTAATAAGGAACCAAAAGGTAAGAATTTAGCAGATCAGATTTGAGATGCTCATGTGGGAAGAAGCTAGGGAGTCTATTTTAGGTATAGTCCAAGGGTGAATGACTTTACTGGTTTTTGCCCGAGCCTGACAGCTAGGCTGCAGGTGGGCTGAAAGTCTTGTCTACGAAGATGATGTCAGAGTTGGGAGTAGGACTGGAAAGCTGGATCAGAGAGCACTGGTAGCTCCCCAATATTGGGAAAGTATATAAACACTGGTAACTGTAAACCTCATAGATATGACCTAGGACCTCTATCTGTTCACACATACAACAGGAAACTAAACTCCAAATTTGAGGCAAAGTGTTCAGGGGGTAAATGTCACACTGAGTGTGGAGACACCTGTGAGGGCAGCAGCAGGTGGAGCATGATGGGGGGAGGACATTCTCTGACAGTCCCAGGAGGCCTAGAATGCGGTGATGTCATCAGGGCTTCTCTCCCAACTGTCACTTTGAGCTGAACCTGGTACCTGGTCAGAGGATCCTGTTTCAAAATGGGGAACCTGTGTTGCTGTAGAGGTATGGTCATCACATTCGCTTAGTGTTCTTCCTACTAGGGCGCCAGTTAGCTTTTCCTGAAGACTTTCCAGACATTGTTCCTCAGCTGAGCACATGGTTGTACACATGTGTTTTCTTTCCCAATATTTTGGCTTCATGTCTCAAGCTCATTTCCTTAATTTCCTCAGGTTTCTCCATTTGGGAAAATTTACCACAGGCTGCTCCACACAGCCCAACCTGTCATGTCACATTCTGACCATTCACTAGGTAAAAGTGTGGCAAGATCTATATTCCTGCTATGTAGGCTGACCAATGCTCTCTTCAGTTATTATTGTCACAAACTGAGACTGAAGCAGGCATGGTTGAGGGGCGGAGGGAGGCCTTCCACAGAGGGGATTCCTAATACTGATGTCAACAAGCTCCTTCTATAAATGTTCTACTTAGTTGTGTGTTGTGTTGACTATATTTGGGGTCATGTTACTGATAATAGTATGACAGTTTCCCAAAAAAAGATCTCAACAATGAGTTTCTGAGTGTCAGATGACTCTACAGTTGGATTCAGTTTATAATAAAATGTGATACCCAAGCTCAACTGCTCTAAAATATAGCATAGATTTCAGTAATTGTTTGTAGATTTACTCTTTGTGGTGCTATTGGCTGGCTTTTCCACAATATGCTTGTCAGCCCTTTCTCTCCTCTTCACATCCTACTTTCTTCCAGCCAAGGGAAGGAGTGGTTGGATGCTTCTCCGTCAGCACCTGAGTCCATGCTGTGAAGCAGCCCCCACTCTGCTGCTTTGCTCAGATCAGGGAAAGCTCACTAAGACAGTCAATACCACTGGGTCATACAGTTGACCATAACTCTACACATTAGGTGTATTTAATTAAGCCATACGACAAGAATTATTATTAAATTGTATTGAAAACAGGTCAAGTGGATGATTTCTAGATTTAGTATTTGTGAAGATATAATTCAGTTTAAAATATTAAAGTTTGTTTTTATGAATTTGCTTGGCACCCAGTGATTATAGAATTTAAGGTTATTGCTCAGCACAGTTGAAACTTTTTGATACTGTATTAATGTCATTCAGTAGTATTTATCTCATTTAGTCTATTATATGTCTATAAATTATACCTTTGAATATGTGACTGAGGCCTTACTATTGCGACTGTGAACTTGACACTTTGTTCTTTATTCTCTCTTTCCTTTATTCGTCCTCTAGAAGAAAGATATTAGATTGAATATGCCATTTATCAGAGGTGTAGGTCAGTCATTTTAATACTACTGAGTTGAAGATGGATAAGTCAAGGGTGTAACCAGTTTTTTATCTATACTGTAGGGTCGTCTCAAGGGAAACTAAAGGAGACTTTAAAGGACTAAAGGGAGTAGAAAAGACGAGATGCAAAATGCATTTGGCAGTTATTTTGTACAGAGATTGTAACATTCCAAATTTGAATAATTGTATTTGGGGAATAAAGTAAATTATTAGTTTGTTCATGTATATACTCAAATGTGTATTGCCAAAATAAGAACATAAAGTCTAAAATATTTGGGGAGTCGGGTAGTAGCGCAGCGGGTTAAGTACAAGTGGCGTAAAGCGCAACGACCGGCATAAGGATCCCGGTTCGAGCCCCCACTCCCCACCTGCAGGGAAAGTCGCTTCACAGGTGGTGAAGCAGGTCTACTTGTGTCTGTCTTTCTCTCCCCCTCTCTGTCTTCCCCTCCTCTCTCCCGTTCTCTCTATCCTATCCAACAGTGACAACATTAACAATAGTTACAACAGCGAAAAACGACAAGGGCAACAAAAAGGAAATAAATAAATATTTTTTAAAAAACTAGAAAATAAAAAGTTTAAAATACTTGAATAAAAGAGGGTCCTGAGCGGTGGGCCCCGCACCTGACAGTTCAGTTCTACCAGCTCCCTGAGAGTTTTTTTGTGTCCTCCCAGGTGTGTCCAGAGTCCGACCGGTCAAATCTCCAGCTAGAACCAGAGAAGCCTCACCATTCAACAGGGTAAGCCCAGCTTTCTTTCATAGAGTAATGGTGCTTTCACTTTAACCCACCTCTTTTTTTTTTTTTTTTTGAAAAGCTTGAACTAGTGAAAGAATAATGGTTGACAAGATCATAAAACTATAGGCGTAGGATGTGGTCCTGCACTGCACCCACTGTCATCTGCCCCTCTCCCCACCCCAGACATCCTGAATAATTCTTCCAAAGTTTTAGCTGAAGTCTGACCACTTGCTTTTTATGTGATCATGTGTTTCACCGCCTCAGTTCCACAGGTTAGTGACTATCCAGTAGTTGGCTTTCACCCCCCTACTTACTTCACAAGGCGCTTTCCTTTTTTCCCCAAATTATTTTATTCGGAAGGTAACTGTTTAAGGACAATTGTTGACAGATGACTAGTTTATATTCTCTTTGTAAGAAATGTCTGCAAAGCCACTCCAACCTCTTCTAGATGGCACTTAAGACAGAACTGGGGGGAGTTGGACGGTAGCGCAGCAGGTTAAGTGCAGGTGGTGTAAAGCACAAGGTTGGCCGTAAGGATCCCGGTTCAAGCCCCTGGCTCCCCACCTGCAGGGGAGTCACTTCACAGGTGGTGCAGCAGGTCTGCAGGTGTCTGTCTGCCCCTCTTCTCTCCATTTCTCTCTGTCCTATCCAACAACGACAACATCTATAACAACAACAGTAATAACTACAACAATAAAACAACATGAATAACAAAAGGGAATAAGTAAATAAATATTTTTAAAAGACAGAACTGGTTGTGTATTATTGCAAAAAGCAATTGGACTGGGTGTAGATTATTGCAGAAAGCAAAGGCCTCGATGGGGGGAATAGCTGGGGAGGGGAAGGGAGAGTATTTGTATACCTGTGAATGATGGTGGAAATGTTGGTAGTGGGTGCTATCTCTTTTACTTATTTTAAAAGCCACTTTTTACTTGTGGCTACTGTGGTTTACACAATTATAAGATGTAGTTCCAGACCATGCCTACCCGCAAAGCTCTGTGCCTTCAGCCACCCAAAGATAACCACCATAGTAGTTCTCACATAATCTTGGAGATTGTTTTTTTTTTTTGGGGGGGGGGAATTATAAAATAGAAATATTGAAATTACTATAAGATAAGAAGGGTACAACTCCACACAATTCCTACCACCAGAACTCTGTATCCCACCTTTCTCTTGATAACTTCCCTATTCTTTATCCCTCTGAGAGCATAGACCTAGGATCATTATGGGATGCAGAAGTGGAAGGTCTGGCTTCTGTAATTGCTTCTCCACTAGACATGGGTGTTGGCTGGTCCATCCATACTCCCAGCCTGTCTCTCTCTTTCCCAAGTGGGACAGGGCTCTGGCGAGGCGGGGTTCCAGGGTACATTGATGAGTTTTTCTGCCCAGGGAAGTCAGGCTGGCATCATGGTAGCATCTGAAAGCTGGTAGCTGAAAAATAATTAAGATATAAAGCAGAACAAATTGTTGACTAATTAATGAACCTAAATGCTGGAGTATTGCAGATAAGATTTGGGGTCTCCATTTTGGAAAAAGCTAGTAGGTCTATTTTAGGTATATTCTAAGGGACTCATAGCTTTACTAGTTTTTGCCTGAGCCTGCCATCTGATATGCAGGTGGACCCAAGTTACTGTCTGGGGAGATGGTATCATAGCTGGAGAAAGGACTAGAAAGCTGCATCAGGGAAGAGAAGCTCCCAAATAGGGGGAAAATCTCCCAAATATGGTAAAAGCATATAAGTAATGTCAACTATAAACCCCCTCTATTTAAAGTGGGGTCTGTATGCAGCACAGGAGCCTTGTAACCTCTGCATCCCTGCAGGTCTGAGCTCACATCTGTGGTCGTGAGTAGGAACACTCCAAGTTGCATCAATTTCAGGACCCATCTTCCTCAGGTGGTAGGTAGAGTGTGTTATCCAACCTCCCTTCGGAGGATGGAACGTTCTCTACCATTGTTGGTCCACATTGAGGGCAAGGTCCTGTGGGAACCCACAAAGGGGTCCATTATGTTGATGCTGATGGAGATGACCAGTGACAGTGGAGAGAGGGATCTGCTAGAGGTCTAGGCCCATCGTGTCTGTGTGGGAATCCCAGGATTCCCTGACTCGGCCCCCAGAGGATGGGGTGGCCTGGTGGTGTTAAATCTTTATATTGCACATATATATGAACAATATTAAGTCTTTCTATCCAGGTTCAGAAGATGTTTTTCCATTTATTTGTGTCATTTTCTATTTCTTTTAGCAGAACCATATAATTTTCTTTGTAAAGATTCTAAGTATTTTCTGGTTTTCTTTTAGTTTGATTGTGTGAGTCTTTCCCTTTTCTCTGAGTCCTCATTTTGTACAGAAATGCCATATACATGTGTCGGTTGATTTTGTGTTCTGTAGCTTTACTGAATTTACAATATTTGGGGGGAAAGACCTTGAGGTTCTCTAGGTATATTGTCATGTCATCAACAAACAGTTTTAGTTTGATTTCTTCCCTTATTGTTTGTACTCCTTTGATATCTCTTTCTTGACTGTGACCTTGGGATAACTTGGTTACCATTGGAGGGGGGACATGGTGACTTGTCTGGTAGAGAACCTTAGACAGTTGCAGGGTGCTGAGTTGGACACATCTCAGGATAGAGAATAATGTCATCACTATATGTTAGTCCAGAAGAGACGAGGCAGGACACACAGAAGACATTCTGAACTGGGACAGTGTCATATGTGAGAGCCTGTCCTAGGGTTCTAGGAATATTTCTTGTTAGAATTATGTTAAAATTATGCAATACTTGAAAAAAGGAACAAAGAAGATTAAATATGCTTTTTTAAGTGAAACATACATCAGGAATAAATGTCAAAGCACAAAGAATACCACATAAAGACTGGAATACACTTTTAAGTGGGAAACATCAAAGTAAGGGTGCTTAAAACTACCATTTTCCCCCCACACCCATGGACATCTAATCTTTGACAAAGGTGCCCAGACTATTAAATGGGGAAAGCAGAGTCTCTTCAACAAATGGTGTTGGAAAAAATGGGTTGAAACATGCAGAAGAATGAAAATGAACCACTATATTTCACCAAATACAAAAGTAAATTCCAAGTGATCAAGGACTTGGATGTTAGACCACAAACTGTCAGATACTTAGAGGAAAATATTGGCAGAACTCTTTTCCACATAAATTTTAAACACATCTTCAATGAAACAAATCCAATTACAAAGAAGACTAAGACAAGCATAAAAATATGGGACTACATCAAATTAAAAAGCTTCTTCACAGCTAAAGAAACTACTACCCAAACCAAGAGACCCCTCACAGAATGGGAGAAGATCTTTACATACCATACATCAGACAAGAAGCTAGTAACTAGAATATATAAAGAACTTGCAAATCTCAACAACAAGACAACAAATAACCCCATCCAAAAATGGGGGAAGGACATGGACAGACTATTTACCACAGAAGAGATCCAAAAGGCCGAGGAACACATGAAAAAATGCTCCAAGTCTCTGATTATCAGAGAAATGCAAATAAAGACAACAATGAGATACCACTTCACTCCTGTGAGAATGTCATACATCAGAAAAGGTAACAGCAGCAAATGCTGGAGAGGGTGTGGGGTCAAAGGAACCCCCCTACACTGCTGGTGGGAATGTCAATTGGTCCAACCTCTGTGGAGAACAGTCTGGAGAACTCTCAGAAGGCTAGAAATGGACCTACCCTATGATCCTGCAATTGCTCTCCTGGGGATGTATCCTAAGGAACCCAACATATCCATCCAAAAAATATCTGTGTACACATATGTTCTTGGCAGCACAATTTGTAATAGCCAAAACCTGAAGCAACCCAGGTGTCCAACAACAGATGAGTGGCTGAGCAAGTTATGGTATATATATACAATGTAATACTACTCAGCTATAAAAAATGGCAACTTCACCATTTTCAGCTGATCTTAGATAGACCTTGAAAAATTCATGTTAAGTGAAATAAGTCAGAAACAGAAGGATGAGTATGAGATGATCTCATTCTCAGGCAGAAGTTTAAAAACAAGATCAGAAAAGAAAACATAAGTAGAACCTGAACTGGAATTGGCCTATTGCCAATTACCAGAAGTAAAAGACTTTTACTATTACCAAAGTAAAAGACTCTGAGGTGGGTGGGTGGGGAGAATACAGATCCAAGAAGGATGACAGAGGACCTAGTGGGGGTTGTATTGTTATATGGAAAACTGGGAAATGTTATGTATGTTCAAACTATTATATTTACATTGAATGTAAAACATTAATTCCCCAATAAAGAAATTTTTAAAAAACTACCATTTTCTTTTCTTTATTTCTTTTTGTTGCCTTTTTTTTTTCACTGTTGTAGTTATTGATATAGTTTTTGTTGGATAGGACAGAGAGAAATGGAGAGAAGAGGGGAAGACAGAGGGGGAGAAAAAGACACCTGCAGACCTGCTTCACCGCCTATGAAGTGACTCCCTTGCAGGTGGGGAGCCAGGGGCTCAAACCGGGATCCTTACGCTGGTCTGATCTTTGTGATTTTGCACCACCTGCACTTAACCCACTGTGCTACCACCCGACTCCCCAAAACTGCCATTTTCTAAATGTCATTTTGTCAGGTACATTCTATTTTATTATCTTTGTTTATTTACTGGATAGAGACAGCCAGGAATTGAGAGGGAAGGGGGTGATAGAGAGAGAAAGAGAGACACCTGCAGCCCTGCTTCACCACTTGCAAAGCAGCAGGTGAGGACTGGGGCTAGAACCTGTGTCCTTGAGTACTGGAACATGTACGCTTAACGAGGTGTGCCACCACCCAGCCCCAGGTACATTCATTTGATGCCATGAGATATGGAGTTTATTCCAGTTATCCCATGCACAATCTGCATATCCTCAGGGTGACAGCCAGTCATCAGAGTTATGGGTAACTCCATGAGGCAATACACCACTAGTCTGGGGGCCACAAAATCCTCTGGCATAACCAGACTTCACCCTACAGCAGGATTTTTTTTCCCCACCAGTTATTTCTGGAGCTTGGTGCTTGCACAATGAATCCACTGCTCCTGGTGGCCATTTTTTCCTTTAGGTATTTAATTTTTGTTTTGTTTTCCTTGTTTCCCCTTCTATTTTTATTTGATAAGGCAGAGAGAAATTGAAAGGGGAGGGAGTTAGAGACGGGTCAAAAAGATATACATATCCAGACCTGCTTCATCACTCATGAAGCATTCCCCCTGCAGGTCAGAAGTGTGAGCTCAAACTTGGGTGCTTGCGCATAGTGATATGTGTTTTTTTTTTTATTCCCTTTTGTTGCCCTTGTTGTTTTATTGTTGTAGTTATTATTGTTGTTGTCGTTGTTGGATAGGACAGAGAGAAATGGAGAGAGGAGGGGAAGACAGAAAGGAGGAGAGAAAGACACCTGCAGACCTGCTTCACCGCCTGTGAAGTGACTCCCCTGCAGGTGGTGAGCCGGGGTTCGAACCGGGATCCTTATGCCGATCCTTGTGCTTTGCGCCACCTGCGCTTAACCCGCTGCGCTACAGCCCGACTCCCCGATATGTGTGTTTTTACCAAGTGCACCACCACCCAGCCCCAGGATTATTTTAGTAAGGAACATGGCCATAAAAACAGGCCACATGTTATTATTAGACAAAGGAATCTACCTGGCAGACATTGAAATATGATTTGCAAGCACAGAGGCAAAAGGGACAATCAATAGGGTTTATAAGAACAAGTGTGAAGAAATCTGGGACCAGAAAACTTCTTCCACAGGGGGAAACAGAACTTTGGTGGTGAAAGCCCTATGGAATTATACCTTATTATCTTATAACTTTGTAAATCACTATTAAAGCACTAATAAAAAGATAAAATGATGTTAGCAATGAGTTTGCCATATGTGGTCTTTATTACACCAAAGGTTTTCCTTTCTATTCCCAATTTTGAAAGGGTATCTATTGACTTGAAAGATGCATTCTCCGGAAATGCTTGACTTTATCCACACAAGGACTTTGACTTCACCCTGGTTCCCCATAATGATTCAGAGTGTGCACAGAATAGACTCCATGTGCATATGTGACACAGCATTTCCTCATCCTCATGGTCTCTCCCTTTCTGTGATTGCAGGGCTTCTCAGAGGAAGAAGAGAATGGTGCGTACTCATAAAGCTGAGGACATGATATAGACAGTCCATGGGTTTGCCTGTGGGCTTAACTCTCTGGACTCTTGGTGGGAATGGCCCAGGGACTGCAGTGAAGGAAGGGGAGTTACCAGAGAATCATATGTGGCCACATTCCTACAGACCTTGGAGCAGCTGAGTTCCTATAGATGTGGGTCTGTGTGCATGAGGCCTAAACCATTGTGCCTAAGGCCTGCCCAGAATGATTTGAGAGTGTGAGAGTGTGTGTGCTGAGTGTTTGCCCTACAGAAATGTCTTTTTTGCCCCAACAAATTATGGCATCTACCATAATTTTTGAAAGGCAAATTGTACACAGCTGACAAGTGAGACAGAATTTGTAGTATGGGAGACCTCGCACAGATTTTGTTGGAGTGGACACAGCAAAGGGTTCACTTATGGTAGAGATATAAGTGAATGGAATTTTCATATTTGAAAACCACTTTTTTCATAGTGTGTCTTTTATTATTTCTCCACTACTTAGTATTGCTCATGTTGATTATGTCATGGTATCTGTGATCTTTTTGAAAATTATCCAAGTATTGTGTTATGTATCACTGTGAAAAGATAGTCAAGTCTCTGGTTTAAGAACAGAACATCATTAGGATAAAAAACAGGGGATCCCTTCAGGGATTTGGAACATCTTTCTCCCTTCCTTAATTCCTTTCTTTCTTTTCTCTTTCTTGTTTTCTTTCTTTCTTTTCTTTCTTTCGCCCCACACCTCCTGGAACATTTTTCTTGAGAATAACAATATGATTTCCCATAAGTCTGTGAGACTTTGAATGTAGACACAGCCTATCAGTACAGGTCTTTGAGGTATTTCACCAGTGAAGGTGGAACTTGCAGACTCATGTGGTGTCTTTGAATGACCAACCAGGGAAATGCTCACCTTGTGGTTTCACAGTGCCCATTGAAATGACTCCTGCCTCTACAACCTGTCACATGGAGAAGGACCAAGGGTGGGTGAGGGGACATAGCAACCTCAGCTCTCACATAGTGCTTGTAATGGTCCCCAGCACAGAACCCACACTCAGTCAAGTGCTCTTCAGTTGCTCTGTTTTCTCCTTGAAATGAAGGCATGACTTCACTGCCTTCTGTGTTGAGGGAATTGAATTGAATTCTGCCCTCTTCTTTCTTTAGAATGCAATATGGTCTTGTTAATCTTAGTCCCTGTACTGCTAATCTTTATAACTCACTCATTTTCTATAACAGACAAATTTGTGACTTTTGGCCTACATTTTCTTCTCTTGCCCACTACCATCCCCTGGGAAGCACCATCCTCTGCTCTACTCCTATGTGTTTCAGCGTCTTAAATTTCCCATTAAATTCACATCATGAACTGAGCATTATTTTATTTTAGTATTTGGTATTTAGGGTAGTGTTCAGCTCTGGCTTTGGTGGTACTGGGGATAGAAGCAGTGGTCTCAAGCCTCAGACCTGCAGGTTGTGGGCATAACCATTGTGCTATCTTCTCAGCCTCAGTGTTTATCTCTCAGAGACTTTTTTAGCATAATGTCCCCAGATTAATCCATGTTGTAAGACTTTAGAGTCCCTGTAAAATTGGTATCATGCATTCAGCATTTATTTCAGAGTCTGACTTGTTCACAGCAGAATGTACTCAGCATCATCCTCACATCAGCCATGGCAAGATATTCTTCTCTATAAAGGCCTATCCATGTCCCATGTTTCTCTCCATGGTATTTTATTAATAATTTTCATGTTGATGGCATTCTGATATGTTCTCTAGAGTAACAATGAGAAACTCTGCAAGGGGGAGCAATGGGAGGCATAGACAGATCTCTGTCTGCTCTGGATTTCCATTCTTTGTGGTCAGTTTAAAGCAGCAGGACGGTGTCCAATGTTGTTAGTATTGAGGACTATTGCAATGAATTCCCAAGTTTTTCTAATAGTTGTTCTTTCTTTGGGATATTTGTATATGCATCAGACACCAAGCTTTTCTAAAGCCACTCTGAGGCTGCTGGGCCTCCACAGCCCAATGTGATCAGATTTAGACTGTGAATAAATGATAGATGTCAATGACTATCTGAAAAATGTCCTGAATCAAAACATTGAAAATCTGTTTCAGCTCATGTCACTGTGAATGGAAAACCAGAGGAGGTGGCCATGCGAGTGGCCCCAAGAGGTGAGTAGAAATTATTTGACTTTATTGACTCAAGGGCCATTGCAATAATGTGCTCATTGTCCCATCCTTAAAATAATCTGTGACATCAATGTGCAGGCTCTGCTCAGAATCATGGAACTAGATGCACTCGAAAACACAATGTTTGAAGTATAAAAGCAAACTGTGAACACAAATCTGAGGCCCCAAAGTAGACACTGAAATGCTCAGCTGCACTTAGCACACTGACAAGGCTGCCCTTGACCATGGAGTCAGCAGAGCCATCCCAGGTTGTTCCACAGTCTGTGTGGCATGGGAATGCCTGAGTCCACAGAGGGCCCAGCTCTCCTTCATTACTTGCTGGGCTTTCTGCGCACACAGCTCAGGGAAGCCATCAGCATATTAACGTGACAGCTCCTAGAAGACCCAGGAATTCTGGTTGGCTCCTCTGACAGATGACAGATGTGAGGTACCACTTAGAAATATTTGTGTCAGCATTTTGAATACTAGGTTGTTTCTTAGTACCTGGTTCAAGAGAGGAACCCAGAGGTAATCAATGATTTTTCAGTGAACACCATGGGGAGTAGAAGTGCTCAAATCCCAACATAAAAACCCAGTAGAACCATATTGTTACTAAGTTGCGGTCATCATCTGGTTTCAGTGCTCATGATAGAGCATTGGTAGCTTGAGAGAGCTCTGGCTTGTAGGTGTGCCAGTTACAGAGCACAGTGCTCAGCCCACAGCCCTCGACTGAGCTCTCCCTTCACTGGATGCACTCTGCTGGCATCAAGGGCATCTCATCTAGTGAGCACACAGACATGCAGAGCAATCAAGGCATCTAAAGTAGGATTTCTTTCATCATGATGGTCTTTATAGTTTAATGAGATTGGACATGTTCTGGGTGGTGTGACCATTACAGCTTAGGCAATCTTAGTACATTAGCGTCTCCCAGGATGGAGGGCTTGTATAAAAGCTGAAGAGGGAATAAGTAATAATTGTAGTAGGATAGCTTGATAAACTGGATCTCAACTGTGAGTTTGGCTTAAAGGCCAAATCTTATAAAAGTCATGAGGAAAGTGGACCCTTGAGCCTAAGGGTTTGAGGAAGATGCCAGGCAGATGGCAGCATCAGCTGGGCTTCAGTCCAGCAGGGGGGCGATGCATCTCTGTCACTGAATGGAGGCATGTAGTCCCTCCCCATGTGTGGCAGATACTTGGCATGTTTAGGAAGTTTTTCCCTCAAAGCAAGGGCTCTGTATCTCCTGTGCTTTCTCTCCTCTTTGCCTCACCCCCATGAAGCAGCAAGGCGTCCAGACTCTCCAATGCCCACCTTAAAAAGGAAACATGCATTTACTGCAATTTTGGGTAAGTCCCTGTGGATTAACTGTACTATTCATATATTGCCTCCTTTTTCATTAAAACTGATATTTACCAAGACACCCCTTGTGTTAGGGGTGCAATTGCACACCCCTCAATATAGCTGCCAGCAAATCTGTACCATCAATAAAGTGCCACCTTCATCCCTCACAGGGCTCTGAACCCAACCGCATGGGAGCCCCCTCCACCCCTTTCTGTGTTCTTCAGCTGTGCTGACATTGACCATGGGGCTGTTAGTGTTTCCCCTTATTTCACTTTCCTTTGTTTCTGAAATCCCACATGTGAGATCCTCTGGTATTTGCCTTCTTCTGGCTTACTGCACTGGGCATGATCCCCACTAGACTGTCCCTAGTGTGGCAAAGACAAGATCTTCTGACTGCTTATAGCTGGATGACGTTCTATAATTGTGTTGTGTGTGTATGTGCGTGTGCGTGTGTGTGTTTACAGATAACATCGGAGAGTCAGAAGCGGAAGACTTGCCAGCCATTGGAGAGATGCCAGGTAGGAACAATCCCTGAGTATAAGCTCAAGGAGTGCGAGGTCCTGAGTTTTTATAGTGAGACTGGTGATATGATATGAAAGAAAAAAGAAAAGTGTTTGAGGGTCCTTTTGTTTTCCTCATATGTTAGAGTCGTATTAGGAAAAAGAATTATGGCTTAAACCTTTCATTGTGCAGAGGTCTAACAGTCTGTTTTACTGTGGGACATCAATACAGTCTTCCCCAGAGACCACTACTGATGCTTGATCGTTTCGAATCATGTAGTTTTGGGTTATATTTAGTTAAGCATCAGAGTTATCTCTGAGTTATCTCTGGTTTTTTGTATTGGCACAAGGAGTTCATCACTCCCACTGGACATTTTTTCCTCCTATTTTTATTTCATAGGATGGATAGAATCTGAGACAGGAGGAAGAGAGATAGAAAGAGACCTACAGACTTGCTTCACACCTTGTGCAGCTGTCCCTGCAAGGCAGGCTCTGAGGGCTCAGACACATATCCTTGTGCATGGTAGTGTGTGTGTGTGTGTGTGTGTGTGTGTGTGTGTGTGTGCGCGCGCGCGCTCACGCGCGCGCTTCATCAGGTACACCACTGCCTGGCACCCAAGGCTTATTTATTGTGTATAACTGAAAAATCTCTGACTTTTGGCCAACCTTTTTCTCCCTTCCCCCTCTACCCTGCCCATGAGAACTAACATTCTCTGCTCTGTGTGAATGTGTCAGAATTTTAGGTTCCAGTAAGTATGGCTGCATTTTCTCCTTCAGAGCTTGACTTCTGTGACTGAGTACAGTGTCCTTTCATGTTGACACAAGAAGCAGGTGGTTCTTCTTAGGCCTCATCACGTTTCACTTTTTGTATAGCTCAAAGATTCTCTGTCCTTTAATTGCTGAGAGGCTTTTGGTTTATCACGTAACTTCACGATTGTGAACACTACTGCATCGAGCAATGGAAGGCACAGATCTGGTGAGCTGCTGTTTTGGGGAATATCCAGTTGTTTCACAAAGTATCTACTAACAGGGACCTTAGCTTTTGATGTTTAGATCTAAGCAGACACTAATCTCTTTTCCAACCCATTGCAAGTGTGCTGGGGACAGTGTGACCAGGTTTTGATCTCTGAGTTTATATTTACAAGTTATAGAGCACAGGTCTCAGCCCACAGCCCACTCTGCTGAGTTCTCCCTTCACTGGATATGCTCTTTGGGCATCGAGGGACATCTAATCTAGTGACCGCACAGACATGCAAACAATCAGTATACTCAAAAATAGGATTTGTTAAATCATGATGATGGCTATAGTTTGGATGAGATTGGGACATATTCTGGGTGGCAAGACTGTATGCCATTCACAATTTAATTTTAGTACAGTAGCATCTCCTATGGTGGGGAAATTGTGTAAAAACTAATGTGTGAATAAGAATACTGTATCTGAATGTCTCAGTGTAACTGGATCCCGACCATGAGGTTGGTTGGCTCAGTGGTGAAATTCTATAAAAATCATGAGGGAAGGATTGACAGCATTTATGGACACACAA
The DNA here is from genome assembly GCF_950295315.1 of Erinaceus europaeus. Taxonomy (NCBI): domain Eukaryota; kingdom Metazoa; phylum Chordata; class Mammalia; order Eulipotyphla; family Erinaceidae; genus Erinaceus; species Erinaceus europaeus. The sequence continues at coordinate 11,376,965 of NC_080182.1, read as the reverse complement.
AGACAGAGGGGTTTGCGGAAGATGTCAGACAGACTGTAGGATTAGCTGGGCTTCAGTCCAGCCTTGTGCAGTGAAACTCTGCCTTTTGAATGGTGCCATGTAGTTCCTTCCCATGTGTGGAAGATACTTGCCAACTTCTTTAAGAATGATGGGATGCACAGGTTGAGAAAGAACCTTAAGGTGTTGCCAGGGCCCTGAGATTAGATGTGTACCAAGGTGGAGAAGAATAAGCACAGCCAGGCTCCATAGCTGAACAGAAGAGGTCAAGTGGGACACTCATCATATCCCAACTGAGAGAGTGTCAAGTATGTGCTTGTCCATCCCAAACTTTCAGGAGAATTGACATTGAAAAAGAATGAAGAAGATTAAAGATTTTTAATTAAAATATGCATCAGGAATAAATATTAAGATACAGGTAACATAGATAAAGATTGTAAGGGGGAGATTTTCAGAAAAAGGGTACTTGAAACTGTCATTGTCCAAATGTCATTATATCAGGTCCATTTTTTGGTGATATAAGATAATTGAGTTTATCCCAGTGATCCCATGCACAATCATCAGACCCTCAGGGCAGCAGCCAGACATCAGTGTTCTGGGTAATCGATTGTGGCAATACAATCTTCTCTCTTAGCCTGTTGGCCAAGAAAAATCTCTCATATATCCAGACATTGCCCTAGAATAGGACTCTTGTAATGAGGGAAGAGCCAGAAAAGCAAGCCTCATAGTGTCATTATTAAAATGAATGTACCTGGCAGACAAACAGCAAATATTTGGCAAGCACAGAGGCAAAAGTCATTATTGGAAATGAGTAGAATTTCCTATCACAAGTATCAGGAAGTCTGGGTTCAGAAAACTGCTTCAGCAAGGATGCTTTTTACTGCAAAGCAAGGGTTCTGTATCTGCTGTGATTTCTCTTCTCTTTGCCTCGCCCCCAAAGCAGCACAGCGTCCAGGCTCTCCAAAGTCCAGATTCAAATGGAGGATCTCTTTTACCACAAGTCTGGGTAAGTCCCTGTGCGTGAACATTGCCACACATCTATTTCTTGCTCTTTTTATTTAAAGAGAAAGTAAGTTTGACAAGACACCCCTGTGTCAGGGGTGCAGTTGCACATCCCACAACATAACTGCCAGCAAACCTCTGTCGCCACTAAAATACCCCTTTATCCCCGAAAGGGCTCTGAACCCAACCCCCTGGGAGCCTCTCCACCACCACCCCTTTCTGTGTCTCCTTCAGCTGTGCTGACATTGACCACGGGGCTGTTAGTGTTTCCCCTTATTTTCCTTTCCTTTGTTTCTGAAATCCCACTTGTGAGGTCCTCTGGTATTTACCTTCTTCTGGCCTATTGCACTGAGCATGGTCCCCACTAGACCCTCCCCTGTGTGGCAAGAGACAAGATCTCCTGGCTGCTCACAATTGGGTGGTGTTCCATTGTACTGTGTGTGTGTTTATAGAGAGCATCGAAGAATCTGATGAAGATGATATACCAGAACTACCAGAGATACCAGGTAGGAACAATCCCTGAGTATGGGCTCAAGGGTGTGGGGTCCTGAGCTTTTGAGAGTGAAGGCGGGAGGTTTGATGACAGAAAGACAAAGCAAAGTGATTAAGGTTCCTTTCCCCCCACCCCCCACGTGTTAGAGGCATAGTAGGAAAAGGACCTGTGTCTTAGACCTTTCATTTGCAGAGTTATAGTCATCTCTTTGCTTTGGGAAGCCAATATGATCTTTCCCAGAGATGAGTACTAGTACTTGGCTATTTCAAATCATGCTGACATAGAGTGAAACAGAAAGCTATACGTTTGGGTTTTAACCTGTAATGAACTGACTTATAACAAAATACAAGCAACACAACTATCTGCCATGTGTTTGGCCCAGAAACACTATTTTCTAGGGAGCCAGATGTGACAACTCAACCCAGCACTCTGAGTTCTGGTAGATTTCATGTGCAGTTTGGGGAGCTGATCCACAGAGTGTGCGCACAGTGCAGTTGGTTTAGCATTAATTCCCTGGATTTCTTTTGGTGACAAGTCATCTCCAGGTCACTTGGGGAGGTCAGGAGAGAGCAGAATGTGAGGGTCGTGAAGAGTGTGATGATGCAGCAAGTGCAAACTTGTCCCATCCTTTAGAACATCAAATCTAAGTCAATCTGCAATCCTTTCTTCCTGGAAAAGAAAAAGCTAAGATTCATAGTATGTGGATTCATAGGATCACACAGGCATCTCTGTAGAGATGCATTGGGAAGGCTGGATGTGAAGTGCGTTGTAGAAGTGTTAGAAAGCACCTAGAGGACAGTGCTCTCTGTGTCTTCTTGAGCTCTCTAACATGAGACTTCTATGAGCAGTTCCAAGGTGTAATTGTCTTTTTCTCAAGAAAGTGTTTTGTACTGGCCTGTATTAGGAGAACACGGCCATTTCTCCCATTTGCTCAAGAGGCCTAATTTCAGGCTTAGGAGACACTCGAGAAACAGCAAGTGCAAACTTGTCCCACTCATCAAAACATCAAAAATAAGTGAGAATCTGCTGTCCTTTCTTCATGTAAGTGTTGGAAAAATGTTAGAAAGACAATTATAGGACAGTGTTCTTTGTGTTTTATCTATCTATTTAGTTATTGCCTCCAGGGTTATCGCTGAGGCTCGGTGCCTACACTGTGAATCCACCGCTCCTGGAGGCCACTTTTATTGCCCTTCTTATTATTGTTATTGTTGTTATTGCTGTTGTGGTTGGATAAGACAGAACGAAATTGAGGGAGGAGGGGGAGATGGGGGTGAGGGAGAGGGGAGAGAAAGATAAACATTTGCAGACCTGCTTCATTGCTTGTGAAACGGCCCACCTGCAGGTGGGGTGCCTGGGACTCAAACAGGGGTCCTAGCGCCATCAGTCCCTGTGTTTTGTGCCATGACCGCTGTGCTACAGCCCGGCCACTTCTTTGCATCTTCTTTACCGGTCTAAGATGAGAATTCTGTGAGAAGATGCACAGTGTAGCTGTCTTTTTCACAAGAAAATGTTTTGCCTAGACCCAGTGCTGGCACCTTAGCTGCTCCTCCAGGGAGACTTTGTTTAGGAGAATCTTCATGGTGCTGAGGGCCAGGTGTTGAGACCTGGAGAGAGCTTGTCACTCCAGCATCTGTATTTATCTCGGCTTCATTCCTCCACTGGGGCATCGGTTCGCTCCTAGAAATCTTGGAGCAAGAACATGTGATAAAGACAGGGATCAAGGATCTTAGTGAGGGTTTGCTGCTTGGCTTCACATTGTCTGTTGTGTCTTAGGACAAGGTGTCTCCCTCCTGTCAGGGAACTAAAAGGTTTCCTGTCCTAGATACATCATTAACTTGGCATCTGGACAGGCCCAGGCAAAGTACTAAGTACCACTCCCATGAATGAGGATATACTGACCCCATTCCTCACCTGTGCCCCCTGCATGACTGATGTGGAAGCCCCATGTTGTTCACAGACCGTCTCCATGGTGGTGAAGCAGTGGAGCTGTGCCAACATGTAAAGTCCCTGTCCTCAGTCTCCTGTCTTCTAGTCTCCAAGTCCCTTCTGTGGTTTCAGGAGTCAATCATATTCCTCCAGATAGTCTAGTATCTAACAATATTTTAGCACCCCACAATCACCAGTGCCTTTCCAACTAGGTAGTTCATGTAAACAGTAGTCATTATTTTTGTTTCCTACTATAATTAGTTGCTGTGAACATTTTCTCAGGACAGGGCTGAGGACATAGGGGCAGGGCAGTGGGCACAGAGACCAGGCTCAGTCCAGTACACCTCAGCCTTTCTAGATGGTCTTTTGGAACTACAGGGTCTGTGTGAGCAACTGTTTGGAGGTTTCATGTTTCCTGGCAAGGAGAAATAACAGAACATGCATCCACTGAGTCTTTAGAGTGCTTCACAGTGTTGTTAATCATATTCTATATATTGCACAGTATATGCAAGGTTCATTAATTTCGCATCACAGAAAAACCTGTCTTTTTCTCAAACATTTTCTCCCCCCCAACCCTTCCCTTAGAACTACCGTTGTATGCTCTTTGTGAGTGTGTCAGAATTTTAGATTCCCAATAACACTGATTACATATGCATTGAGGACAATGTCCCTTCTTGTGTACACAAATGTCAGAACATTCCTTTTAAGAAAACCTAATCATATCCCATTGTTGTTTATTTCAGAATTTTATTATAAGTTCCTGCTGAGAGGCTTCTCGTTCATTTCATAACTTGACAAATGTGTACACTGCTGGGATGAGCAGTGTGGGCATAGATCCCTTTGTGCTGTTATTTTGGGGAACATACAAATGATTCACAAAGTGTCTCTAACAAGATGAATCACCTGTTTGATGTTTACATGCAGTCAGAAGCCAAGCTCCTCTTAAACCCCACTGCAGTGGGCTAAGGACAATGTGATCAGACTGTGAGCTCTGAGTAGAAGCTTACTATTTTCTATACTTTTCTAACAACAAATGCCAATACTGCTCTTTATTATGATGAATTTTCCAGGATTCTTTGTAGAAGTAAAGGCCAGAGCTGAAGTGACTGGTCCTCAGCAGTGGGCCTTCCCCGTGAAAAAAAAGATGAGACCAGTGAGGAAGCTGGAGAAACTGAAAAATGGTGTGTAGATTTCCATCTCTGAGTTGACTCAGGGGTCATTGTTGCAAAATGTTGGTTGACCTATCTTTATACAATGTTAAATCAGGATGCTGGAGTCCTGAGACTTAAGAAACACCAACACACCATATTAATAGTAGAAAAGCATAAATGTGAACCCAGGCATGTGTCCCTGAGTCTGATTCTCTGAGCTGCCAGCTGCACTTAGCACACTGACAAGGCTGCCCCTGACCATGGGGTCAGTAGGGGCCTTCCAGGTTGTGGAAACTCTCAGTGTGATTCTGGAAATGCCTGAGTCCACAGTGAGCCTCAGCTCTCCATCATTCCCCAGGGGGCTTCCTGCTCACACTGCCTGAGGAAGCCATTACCATATTACTAGTGTGACAGCTCCTAGAAGACCCAGGGATTCTGGTCACCTTCTAGATGGGATAGATGAGGGGCACCGCATAGAAACACCTGTGACATCACATGCTGTCACACCTAACACCAGCTCATTACAGCTGATATTTTGCTAGCTGTTTGTATGAGTACCACGAGCAGAAGAAATGCCCCAGTACTGAAAGGCATATCCTAGCACAGATGGGGACCCGCAGGACCATTTGTTGCTCAGCTGGGGTCAGCCCCTCATTGCAGTGCTTGTGTGTAGCTGTAGGACCCAGACTCTGTGCACACACAAGGTAGACAGTGTGGGTGTTCAGGCCACTCCACAGCTCTCCTGAGCTCCCCCCTCATGGGCTGCCCTCTGCTGGCACAGAGGGGCTGTAACACAGTGACTGCAGAGAGTAGCCAAAGCAGAGGATGCACCTGAATGTGGGCATATGTGTGATAATGGCTGCTGGCATTACTTTGGAGCATGAGTCACCAACAAGGATTGGCTTATACAAATACTAAATACTGAATGTGAAATAGGGTGTTACACTGGCTTGTGGCAACTGGATTCTTCCCTGGACTTTATCTCAGAGGTAAAATCTGAGGACAGTTGTGATGAAAGTACTGACAACATATGTGGCTGCCCTGGGGCAGAAGGGCTTGCAGAAGTCAAACAGATGGAGCCATTGCCTGGGCTTGCAGACACTGCTGGGCCTCTTGTCATTTGAATGCTTCCACGTATTCCTATCCCATGTGTCTCTGCTGCCCCAGCATCTCTGCCACTCAGTCACATCACTTGAACTAAAAAACAAGGGTCTTCTGGGTCCATGCTCCCAGAGGGCTAGAGAATGGGAAAGCTATCATGGGAGGGGGTGGGTTATGGGGATTGGGTGGTGGGAATTGTGTGGAGTTGTACCCCTCCTACCTTATGTTTTTGTTCATTAATCTTTTCTTAAATAAAATTTTTTTAAAAAAACAAGGGTCTGTCTTCTCATTTCTTTTTAATAAACAGATTAATTTCTTTTTAAAATTTTTTAAATCATCTTTATTTTTTATTGGATAGTTACAGCCAGAAATCAAGAGGGAAGGGTGAGAGAGAAAGGGAGAGAGACAGAGAAACACCTACAACCCTGCTTCACCACTCATGAAGCTTTTTCCCTTCAGTTGGGGACCAGGGTCTCGAACCCAGGACTTTGTCCACTGTAACATGAGCACTCAAGCAAGTTTGCCACCACCTGCCCCCTCCCCTTTTTTTTAAATCAGAGCACTGGCTCAGTTCTAGTTTATGGTGGTGCGAGGGATTGAAACTGGGACCTTTGAGCCTCGGGTATGGGAGTCTGTATAACCATTATGCTACCTCTCCTGCCCTGTTTTCTCATTTCTTTCTCGCTCTCCCTTGTGTTACTCCCATAAGAAGCTTACAGTCAGTTGTGTGCCTCTCAACCACATAGTTGTGATGTGTCCCTGTCTGCACTAGCTTCCTCATTCACTTGTGTCTTTAAGATTGTGTTCTGGAGTCCATTGAGGAGGACATCACTGAAGAGATTCCAGGTAGGGGCAGCCCCTGAGGTTGGATCCAAGGGAAGTGGGGTGCTGAGTTATAGCTGCCATTTCAGACTCAGAGGGTGAGTGATATGACAGAATGAGAAAGGAAATAGAAGTGGGGACCATTGTGTTCTCAAACTGTCTGACATAGTAGAAAGAGGGATTATGCCCCTGGTAATCAATGCACAGTGTGTATAAGCATCTTTTCTTACTCTGGGAACTAAACACGATCTTTTCAGTGACTTCTGTGTCTCCCTGAGCAGTTCTTGCATGCATTACTCTGGATCTATTTGGGCAGAAATCCCTGAAATGAAATTCAGTGCCCATGACTCTGGGTTTCATATTCATCTACCTGTCATGGAAGCAATCTGGAGGCTCCCTCTCTCACTTTCACTTGCACTGGAAACACAGTTCTGCTGTGAGCTGGGCGCTGAGTGTGAATTAGGCCCTCTCTGTGTACACAGGGGAGGGGGAGCCCCTGCATGTTCAGAGCTGGTGTGGACTGAAGGGCTCTCCCAGGCCGGGTCACACAAGTATTTCCTCTGAGCCTCTCGCTGGCTGTGTGCCGTGCTCCACCAGGAGCACTGAGGTGGGCTGCACACCCTGGGGCAAAGTGCTCCCCTCCACCCTTCCCTCCTCCTCCCCACCTGCAGGGGCTCAGAGCTGGCTGCTCTTGCTCCATTGAGAGTCACATGCTCAGGGCACCCCAACTGCAGGTCAGCAGAATGTATATAGAGGTCATTGGCTCTCATCTCTCTGACCTGGTCTCCAGGAACTGTCCACCCTCAGTGTTGTGAGAAGTTCCCCCAGGTCACCTGCTCACTCCAGGCTCAGAACAGTGACTTCATATGTGGAATTGGGTTTATGTCACCTTACATAGCTACAGAGCTGACCATAACTGTGTCCTCCTAGAATAAGAAGGCAGAGGAGACAGAGGAGGACAAGGACTCCCTTCTTTCCAAGGTAAGGTCAACTCTCACTGACAGAGGTAGTGCTTTCCTGGTTTCTTTTTTTTTTTTTAAATTTTGTAAAGGACATTTTAATATTTTAAAACAAACACAAAGTAAGCAAAATAACCACTTCATCACAAAGAGATAGCTACTAATATTTTGGTAGACATACTTATAACCATTTATTTCATGATTTTCTAGAAGTAATATTTGTATTTATATATGTAAAATATATGCATTGTGTATTAAGCAATTTTATTTTTTTTTCTGGTTTCTGTCTCAGCATAGTGTAGACATGAACACCTGGCCATGTGTATCAGAGACGTTTGGTGTTTTGTAGTTGGAGGATATTGTGTATCTCCAATGCATATTGACTCAAGAGTGCATTAAAAACTGGCATTATCTGTTTTATAATCTCTAGTGGGAGGGATTTTTCCTCTGAACCCACCTTTCCTTATATAATATGGACCTTGAAATTAACAAATGAGATAAATTCAGTTTTCCAGGAAGATGTTGAACCCTTTTTGTAAGTGGCATTCATGTCATCTTTAAGAACACACTTTATTCATCATAATCTCCCTTATTATTTCCTAGAACTGCCCATAAACCCACAAACGTATACAAAAAGACCATGTGTGACACTCAGTGCTTTCTTCTTATAATTGCAGGAGTTCTCAGAGGAAGCAACAGTGGGTGAGTGTTTTGGACCACGCACTAGGTAGGGACACTGTCTACACAGTTCTCCAGGTTCTCACCTGCTGGCTTTAGTCTGTGGAGCCCTGACATGGCCACCTGGGGGGAGAGGTCTGGGGTCTGCAGTTCAGCAGCACCTGGAGTAGCTGTGTTCCTGCAGGTGCTGTGGGTCTGTGTGCATGGGTGTGAGAGGGTGTTCTGTGGTCTGGAAAGTGTTATTTTTAAAGATTAAGGGAAAGTATTTCTATTTCTCTTCAACATGCAAAGTAACTTATTTGGCCAACCTTCTATAGATAAATTGCAAATGTCAACACAAGTTTGGTTAAGTTTCATAATATTTAGAACATGTCACAGTATTTTTAACATGAGAATTATATTTTACAGTATAAATTAGTGAATATCATTCCCGCTACGAGCAGCAGCAGATCTCTTTTTCTCCTCTCCTCTCCTCTCCTCCCCTCTCCTCTCCCAGATCAACTAGGAATACCAAAAAAGACCACCTGGGACCGAAACAAGACAGGACTAGAACAACTTCAGGAAGCCACCAAATCACCGGTGAGTGCAAACACGTGTGGTTGGTGGACAGATGGGAGCCTAGGGAGAGATTAAGTGGCTGGTAACAGTCCGGCAGTTTATCAGAGACACCACTTCCAGTCTGTTCCACCAACAAGGGGACGGCTGAAGGGAGGAGAGGGCTCCCCAGAGACTCACCAAGTGCAACTCTGAGTCTCCATTGCTACTGCCCTCAGAATCTGGAGCAGTGGCAGGGAGGGACACCAGGGGACAGAGATCTAACCGGGAAACTCAGGAGAAGACCTATACCTCAGTGTCATAGCAGTGGGGCTTTTTGCATTGCTGGTGCTCATGTGGAGTGGCTCCAACTGGGGCGGGGGGGTAAGCCTCCAATCCTCCCTCACCAGCTCTAGTTACTGTGTGAATTCAGAAAGAGGCTTCAGAGAATATTCTGGTAGGAATATTCATTTATTTGGAGATGGGTACAGGATAATATAGAGAGTTAAACAATGAACATTTTTCACATATGTCAGAAATTATAGGTTTCTTAAAGGTCAGCTAGCCGCTATGATAGGGGCCTGGTATGACAAGAATTGATGTGATACATAAAGGTGAAAACGATTAGGCTCCATGATGCAGGCAAGTTAATTATCCAAAGGCATTTGAGGGAAGCATAGGGGTTAAACCAGTAAGGTGAGGTAGAGAAGAAGAAAAACAAAACTTGATGTAAATCATAGATATCAAAGGACACAAGGAAATAGAAGTTGGGGTTTTTCACTGCCTGGTATTGGGGAGGTGTATGACAGAGTGTGTTCTCCTTTATGATCGAAAGGTGAAGTGGATGTGTGAACTTTGAATGAACCCTAAAGTAGGCAGCCATTTGGCCTGCTGCTAGGAGGGGAAACTAAGTATGAGAGGCTTGTAGGCTTTCTGTGAGCTTGAGAGACTAACAAGGAGAAACTGAGTCTGGGAGACTTTCCCCTCTTGGCTCATCTCTATAAAGAGAGAGGCTGACAAGTTGGGTGTCTTTCCAGACCTCCATCCAAGAATGGGAGAGCTCCCTTAAGCTCTACCAAGCTTTCACATAGTCCCACATTGCATAACCACTGGATTATTTCTACCACACCCTGCATTATCTCTTGGTCAGGAGTCAGTGATTAAGCTAAGAAGCATACTTATAATTTAAAAGCACTCAGGCTTCCATGGCCTACAGGGAAGAAAAAGCACAAAAGAGGCTTTTAAGCCACTGAGCTCCAAATCAGGGATTAAAATACTATTGAAACAGCTGTTAACTTCCACCACTGTGAACCCTTTAATTACCTTACTTAGACACAAGTCAATCCAGGCAGTAGTGATCAGTAATTTGAAAAGTACTGAGAGAGGGAACTCATAACATAATATATAAAATGGTTAAACCAACAAGAAGAAATATTAGAGAAATGAGCCAGGACAAGAGTCCAGCTAAAAGCCCCCCAAAGGATGAAGCACAAAATAATGAGGTCAACATCCAAACACTAGCTAAGTAAATAATCACAGGAGTGAGTAAAGAGTTTGAAAGATTTGTAATCAGAAATATAGGAACAACAAATAGAATAAAATACTAATTATCTCAAGGTTATTAGAGAGCTGAAAGCTGAAATAGCTGAGCTAAGAACACAACTAGCTGAGCAAACTAAAACAGTATCAGAACAGGGTAACAAAATAGATGAACTCCAGAAAACAGTAGAGGGGACAGAGAATAGAATAAATGAAGCTAAAAACAGAATTAGCAAGATCGAGGATGAATTAGAGACAACTAAAAAAGAAGTAAGAGATCTCAAAAAGAGATTAAGAGATACTGAAAACAACAACAGAGTCCTATGGAATGACTTCAAAAGAAACAATATACGCATTATTGGCTTACCAGAGGAAGAAAGAGAGGGAAAGGAAGAAAGTGTACTTCAGGCCGTAATAGCTGAAAACTTCTCTAGTCTAGACAACATCAAAGACATAAAGATTCAAGAAGCCCAGAGGGTCCCAAACAGAATTAACCCAGACATAAAGACACCAAGACACATCCTTTTGAGAATGGAAAGGAATAGGGATAAAGAAAGGATCCTGAAGGCTTCAAGAGAAAATCAAAGTCACCTACAGAGGAAAATCCATAAGATTAGCAGCAGACTTCAACCATACAAGCACTACAGGCCCGAAGAGAATGGCAAGATTATCTATCGAGTGCTCAATGAGAAAGGCTTTCAACCAATCCTGCTAGACTGCCATTCAGACTAGATGGAGGCATAAAAACCTTCTCAGACGAGCAACAGTTGAAGGAAGCAACTATCACCAAGCCTGCCCTGAAACTTTCGAAGTTCTGAAAGCTCTCCTATAAACAACCAGACCACCACAAATAGGGCATATATGAGAAAGCTCTAAAACTCTACAAGAATGGCATTAAAATATCTTCAATCTTTGATACCAATAAATGTCAATGGTCTGAATTCACCTATTAAAAGACACAGAGTAGGAAGATAGATCAAAAAAATACAAACCAGCAATATGCTGTTTACAGGAAACCCACCTAACTCAACAAGACAAACACAGACTTAAAGTGAAAGGATGGAAAACTATCATACAAGCCAATGGCCCACAAAAGAGGGCAGGAACAGCTATTCTCATATCTGACACAATAGACTTTAAAATAGACAAGATTTAAAAAGATAGGAATGGACACTACTTAATACTCAGTGGTTCAGTCAATCAAGAGGACTTAACAATTATTAACATCTATGCACCCAATGAGAAGCCATCTAAATACATCATATGTCTACTGAAAGAGCTACAGCAATATATTAATAGCAACACAGTCATAGTAGGGGACTTCAACACCCCACTGTCTCAACTTGACAGATCATCCAGGCAGAAAATCAATAAAGACATAAGGGAGCTAAATCAGGAGATAGATAAACTAGAACTGTTGGACATTTTCAGAGTCATTCATCCCAAGAAACTAGAATACACATTTTACTCAAGTCCACATGGGTCATTGTCAAGGATAGACCATATGTTAGGCCACAAAGACAGCATCAGCCAATTCAAGAGCATTGAAATCATCCCAAGCATCTTCTCAGACCACAGTGTAATTAAACTAACACTTGACAATCAACAAAAAAATTAGTAATAGTCCCAAAATGTGGAAGCTTAACAGTACACCACTGTCAGCAAGATTATCACTGAGTATTGGTGCCTACACAAGTAACCCACCATCCCTAGTAGACTTGTTTTTTCTTTTATGTTGTACCTCATAAGACAGAAGGAAATTGAGAGGAGAAGGACATATAGAAGAGAGAAAGGGAGACACCTGTAGGCCTTGTTTCACTGCTCATGAACCTTCCCCTGTGCAAGCATGGACCAGGCTTTGAACCCAGTTCCTAGTGCATGATAACTTCTCTGCTAAATCAGTTGTGCCACTGCCCAACCCTCCACATTTCTCTATTGTGAATATTGCAGGGTTGTAGCTGTTAACATAAAAAATTGTATATCGGGAGTTGGCGGCAGTGCAGCAGGTAAGCAAGCTCACGTGGCGCAAAGCACAGGGACCTGCGTGAGGATCCTGGTTCGAGCCCCCGGCTCCCCACCTGCAGGGGAGTCGCTTCACAGGCGGTGAAGCAGGTCTGCAGGTGTCTGTCTTTCTCTCCCCCTCTTTGTCTTCCCTCCTCTCTGTTTCTCTCTGTTCTTCCTATCCAACGACAGGAACAACAACAACAACAATGATAAAACAACAAGGGCAATAAGAGGGGAAAAAATGGTCTCGAGGAGCAGTGGATTCATGGTGGTGCAGGCACCAAGCCCTGGCAATAACCCTGGAAGGAAAAAAAAAAAAAAAGAAATTGTATATGTTCTGTATGAGTGTCTTTGGGACCTCTGGATATGTGCCTGTGAGTTGTATTTCAGAACTGTAATTGGACCATGGACTGATTGTCACTCTGGTCCTCCCAGCTCCCTTACAGGGTGTAACCATTATTTCCAGCGACAGAGGAGGAGATTCATCTTCATTGTCGTCATGTGACTTTGAGGTGAGCTCACCTGTCTCCCTGAGAGGGAAGTGCTGTTGCTTGAATTGGATTTAAATGGAGTTTATGTGTAAGTTCATGACTGCGCACTGTAACCCATTAGATAGATGATGAATCTTGTCTGCTTGGTTGGTGATGGTGGAGGATGATAGATAATGCTATAAGAATTTTTTAAAATATATTATTTATTTATTTACTATTGGATAGAGACAGATCAAAATTGAGACAGAAGGAGGAGATAGAGAGATACCTAGAGCCCTGCTTCAAAACTTACAAAGCTTTTTCCATACAAGTGAGGACAAGGGGCTTGAACTTGGGTCCTTGCACACTAAAATCTCTGTGCTTGTTAAGTGAAATAAGTCAGAAACAGAAGGATGAGTATGGGATGATCTCACTCTCAGGCAGAAGTTGAAAAACAAGATCAGAAAAGAAAACACAAGTAGAACCTGAACTGGAGTTGGTGTATCGCACCAAAGTAAAAGACTCTGGGGTGGGTGGGTGGGGAGAATACAGACCCAGGAAGGATGACAGAGGACCTAGTGGGGGTTGTATTGTTATATGGAAAACTGGGAAATGTTAGACATATACAAACTATTGTATTTACTGTTGAATGTAAAACATTAATTCCCCAATAAAGAAATTAAAAAAAAAGACCAAAAACTCTGTGCTTAACCAGGTGTGCTGTTGCTTGGCCCTTCCTAGTAATTTTCTTAAGTAAACTGTAATCTGAATAGTATCTATTCTTATATTACTTATATGATTTTATTTGCTGTATTTTATTCAATGTACCTTTTGTTGGGTTTTTTAAATAAATTTTTTAATATTTACTTATTTTCCCTTTTGTTGCCCTTGTTGGTTAGCATTGCTGTGGTTAATATTGTTGTTATTGATGTCATTGTTGTTGGATAGGACAGAGAGAAATAGAGAGAGAAGGGGAAGCCAGAGAGGGGGAGAGAAAGACAGACACCTGCAGGCCTGCTTTACCGCCTGTGAAGCGACTCCCCTGCAGGTGGGGAGCCGGGACTCGAACCGGGATCCTTAAGCCGGTCCTTGTGCTTTGCCTCACGTGTGCTTAACCCACTGCACCACCGCCCAACTCCCCTTTTGTTGGTTTTTAATTGACCTTTTTAATTCTGACTTCATCAATGAGCAGATAGATATCTCTTCCTCCCCAATTAGTCCATGGAACCCTCTACTTTTAATTTTTCTTATTATTAACAAGATTGTAGATAATAGAGGCACAATTCCACAGAGTGTCTATGCCCAGAGTTCCATGTCCCATTCCCTCTGAATAGGGCTTTTCTTTTATGACTAGAGTCTAGTGCCCTTGTATCAGTGGACTTGAGACAAGTGCCCTTTGGGGAAAACTGTGCCTTTCCCTAGGGAATGCTTTTGGGTGGGGACCTTTGTCTTTCTTTGGTTGGGACAAACACATGCACCAGATTGTGCTAATGCTCACAGTGTTTTCTGTTCTGCCATTACAGGTGGCCCCCTAGTCCACCTCAAACAGTAAGTATTCTGAGCTCAAGCTTTGCTGTGGACAGAATCATGGCTGAGACAGGTGGGACATCCTTGGTGTCTTTACTCTGGAAACCAGCCTGCTTTCTGGCCTCTGCTGGGCACTGTATTGGGGGATGAGGCAAAGCAGATTTCCTGAGGAAAATGATGTCCCTGTCAGGCAGTCCATGGAGACATATACTGTCTGGTGGTGTTTGCATCACAGGTGACCATCTACTTAGTGAATTTTTATAGTTATTATATACAGAAGTGTGTGTGCATGAAACACAAAGAGAAAGGGGAAAGAGCGAGCGAGAGCACTGAAGTGATCATGTAGAGATGGTTGATTCCTCCGTGGGTTTCCTCTCACCCTCTGTAGTTTCCATCTACCCAGCCCTCAGCCCGCCCCCACCACACAGCACAGCTTTGCTGCACTAGCTGGCACCATCCTCACCACACTCCTCCCTGGTGGGCTGGATAGTCTAGTGGTCCTTCTCACAGACATGTAATGCAGACAGAGTGGAGAAGACCCTGCACCTGCAGAGATCCCCAACACAATTGATCAGTATGTGGTCACCCCAGTTACCATGTAATCAGAGCAGAAATAAATGGATTCCCCCACAAATACTACGTCACTCCAGTGGATACTGGCCTGACATCATAACTGCAGGTGGTGGATGCACCAAGTAGGACATCTTGGTCACTTCGCAGCTGATTACAGCAGAGTGAGAACCAGGGAGATAAGTCAGAGTACTTGGTGAGAGAGATCCTCTGCTCCACCATAAAGTCAACATTCCTGTCAAATCACATTGACCAGCAAGAGATTACAGACATTCGGTGTATGATTTGGTCGATACCCAGGTTGCCGCAGTGCTGCTGGAACTCTCCTGTGCACTTGGGTTAGAAAGTCTGCCCCGAACCCTGTGCTCCTCCTCCATGATTCTCCAACCAGCAGCACCAGCTGCCCTGACAGTTGCTCTGTGTCCTCTGACAGCCATGTAAGAGCCCAGTCGTGAGGGTGAAGCCACAAGATGAAGCCACTGATGCTAGTCTGCGGCGACTAGCCAGGTGAGCTTCCACTCTCATGAGGAGGAGAGGTCTCTCCTCGCTGATGTGTTTCTCCTCCAGCCAAGTTGAGATGAGTCTGGCCATGCACATTGCAGATGAGGGGTTCACTGTCCTGGGGGGGAAGTGTTGAGGGAGAGTCTATCAGTGGTAGCCAACTCCAGAGGACACTCAGCACAGGAACACAGTCCTGATTGCACACCCTGTGGTGGTGTCCTTCTCCTCAGTCAGCCCTTCCTCCCCGGGGCTGCAAGCTGGCAGGACTGGTCTACTTGTGCCCGACAGCAGATCCTCAGACTGAAGTCCTGTCCACACAGGGCTCTGGAGCGCTTCTTGGTCGGTGATGGGAGCACAGGTTCCTGTCTGGTTTCCTAAAAACCTGGAACAGCAGAACAACTGTGCACAGGCAGCTAGGGAGAGAGCTCAACGGCTCTGCAAAAGCCTTTCAAACCCGAGGCACCAAAAGTCCCAGGTTACCTCAATCCCAGCACCAACGTACGTCAAAACTGAGCAGCACTGGTAAGAAAAGAAAGCTGAGCAGCTGTGCACACTGCACACCTGTGTCTGAGTCTCACCGTCTCCCTCCTGTCATTGCAGGTGCTGACAGTCCTCATACTTGTTAAAGATGGTAAGTGTCCAGCAGCTGCTTATGCCTCGGGGAAACTGGTTTCTTTAGTCAGGGGATCATACTTCCCTGGGGCCTTTCCACGAGAGTAGAGATCGATGGCAAGGAGCATCTACCCTCTATGGAAGTCATCTTACAAGTATCTCTGTGGCCTTTGGGAAGGGAGCCCGTGTTCGTAAAGTAAAGTGCACTGAGTGTAGACTTGCAGTTCCTGATGTTGAACAATCCTGAAGGGAATCTGAACACATCCAGTAACTCTAGAGAAAATTCACCGTGAGGATTTAGAAAGGAAGACTCTGTAAGGAATGGGATATTTCCTCTCCAAGTTCAGATGAGTCTGGCCCTGCACATTGCAGATGACAGGCACAGTGTCCTAGCTGAGAAGTGCTGAGGGAGAGTCTCTTGTCAGTGCAGGGTGACTGCCGTGGTCACTCAGCACAGGAACACCCATGCTGGCTCACACAGTGGGGTGGGTCCTTTTCCTCCAAAGACCCAGGAGGAACAGAGCACCTTGTGTCTGAGGCTCACAGTCTCCTCCTGTAATTGCAGGTGGTGTCAACATGCAGTGAAGATGGTAAGTGTCCTGCAGTGACTCACCCCTCAGGGAAGATTCAGTGTCATTCATCAGGACAGCCATTCTGACTCTGGGATCTTTGATGAGGTTAGAGATGTGATGGAAAAGGAGCCTCATTTCCACCTGGGAATCAGTCACTCAGTACAAACCCTGTGTCAGTCTGAGAAAGTGGTGTCATGCTCATGAAGTGTATTGTCTCTGCGTGAGTGCTGACCTGGTGTGATTCTCAGGGTCCATGTGAGATGTTGAGAATGATTGTGTGCATGTGTGACCCAAGATTTATGCCAGACCCAAGGGTACAGTTTCCTCTGTGTGTGAACTTTCTTAACACATTATTCCACCACCATTGTCATGGGTACCGATGTGTGTGGACATTGAACTGAGTGTGGGATCTGTATACCCATACAAAGTGGGTGGAGACAGAAGGGAGTCATAAAAGGTAGCAGGTCACGGAGGCTGGATTCCAGGGAGTCAGGTCCACAGGTTTGAGTGGCCTCTTCCCTGAGGCCCAGTGCTGACTCTCTTAGGATGGCAGCTGTGACCCTCTGAGTGAGGATGAGGCAGGAGCTGTCAGTCATGACTCCTGTGAGCACTGCAGAGACATCTTCCTCAAAGCTGGAGACAGGAGCTTTCTGCGCATCATCTTCCCCACTAATCCTGTATTAATCCCTGAGGTCTTTCCTCGAGGATAGAAGTGGTGAGAGGCAGAAAACTGTCAGGTCTCCACTTCTCCACCCAGGCCTCTCTGGGCCTGGGCATCAGAGATGGAGCAAGTGGAGGACAGGAGACTTAGACACAGATGTCCACAAATGTATCTACCTTTGTGCCACTCCAGCACGGCTTCCCTCCGGCACCTGATTCTGGAAGCCTCCCTGAATGTGTCCACGTCTCCATGCTGTTGAGCAGTCTCTCCTGTCCAGGAAACTCACTTCACAGCAAAGACCTCCTTCGGAGAACATCCTAGTTACTGGAGAACCATGGCTTTACAAAGGCAACATAGCAGACTAAGAGCAGGTAATGCCATTTTCCATGTAAAAACACAGTAAGACAGGGTAGGACATGATATGATGGTTGAAGTTCAGGTCACTGCCCACAGTGGTCTGACCTCCAGTAGTGTTGGGCACCTCAGAGGTCAGTTTCTGCTTACAGGCTGCAGCCTGAGATCTTGGGCCTCTGTTCTGTGGCTGCAGCACAATTTGTCTACCTCGCACGTGGGTCCTGGTGACCCTCAGTGCCTGCAGGCTGGTGGTGGCAGTGGCATCCCTAGTCCCAGTGCCTGGCCTGATGGAGGCTGATGCCCACCCAGAGGCAGTGCTGGGGGGGTGCAGCCTGGGCAGAATAGAGGGTAGCTGAATACTGGCAGGAGTGTCCCTCATGAGCACTGCAGCAAAGGATCCCTGAATGCCTGGGGGAGCAGTGGAGGAGGGCCTCTCCATCTGGAGCTGTGGCGGAGGGTGCAGCCCAGGCAGCAGCAGAGGGAGATGGCTGCCGGTTTGGTCTCTCCATAGGAGCTGTGTCTGAGGACTCCTCATAAAGGCTATTTATTCTTTATTCTTTTGTTTGTTTGTTTATTTGTTTTTACCAGAGCACTGCTCAGCTCTGGCTTATGGTGGTGAAGGGGAATTGAACCTGGGACTTTGGAGCCTCAGGCATGAGCATCTCTTTGCATAACCATTATGCTATCTACCCCTGCCCAAGGCTATTTATTCTTTCCCCTTTTTTGCACTTGTTCTTGTTGTTATTGTTGCTGTCATTTTTCTTGGATCAGAGAGAAATCAAGAGAGGAGGGTGGATGTGAGGACCATCTGGCTGTGACATCTGTCACCCCACTGATCACCAGGGTTGATTCGGCTCATCTGGCTGGCTAGGTGGGTGTCCCCTTCTTCCCTCACCGCTCCATGTATGTCCCTCCTGAAGCTGCTCGCTCGGTTGAAGAGGACAGCCTTCCCCGAATAGAGACAGGCGGTCTTCAGTAGAGGGTATACGAGTAGCTGTGCTCCTCTGCTAGAACCTCCAAACAAGCTCTCAGGAGAGGAGGGGAAGACAGAGAGGAGGAGAGAAAGATAGACACCTGCAGACCTGCTTTACCACTTGTGAAATGATGCCATTGCAGGTGGGGAGCCTGAGGCTCAAACGAGGTTCCTTGAGTCAGTCCTTGCGCTTTGCACTATGTGCACTTAACCTGCTGCACTACCGCCCAGCCCCCTAGCCTGGAGTTTATATTCCTTCTAAGCTCTTATGATTCCAGTTTGGTAACCTGATTGAATTTTAACAATGGGCTTAAATTTTTCATACATTTCACTTATGTTTTTTTGCCAGAGTATCAGACTCTTCGGTGGGGAGGCCTCTTCCTGGGCAAAACCTTTAGGGCTTACCTGCTCTGTTGCACAGCAATTTGGGGGGCCCAGAAGGAATGTTCTGGGGCAGTAGGGGTGAGCGACTAGATCTTTCCCTATGTAGCAAGGGAGCAGCTGAGGAGTGAGTGCTGGGAGGGGCCTCCAGACCCCTGCAATATGCCTTCCTCATGGGGCTCCCAGCCCTCAGGAGGCTGCACCCAGTAAGGCCACCCTGAGTCTGGACTGTGGCTCCTCTGCTGGGTGAGGTGTCTGAGCCAATCATGCTGCCAATACTCAGCCCACAGCACTGCTTTCAGAGAGGAGTTCATGCTGTGAGCAGACTCATCTGTTAACATGGGACTGTCCTTCCTCAAGGGTGGGTGAGATTGGGGAGCCATGACGCAGCAACAATTAGGTCTTCCCACAGCTCTGGAGTCACCAGCATAGAGGTATTTTTAGCACAAGGAGAAGCCAGCAAGAGCAAAGGCAAAATTGGGAAGTCTCATCACTATAGTGTCTATTTTGTGATTAAGTAATTCTGGTATCTAAACTTAATTCAAGAGATAGAAACACATTAGGGGTTCAGTTAGCAAACACAGGGGGCCCATCTTCCACTCAAAATTGGGTTTCCTTAGCAATGCTGAACCTCCACCCCCAGGAACTAGCAGATCCCCAGAGACAGTTTCCATGTGGGATGCCCCTGCCAGAGACAGCCCCCCTCTCCTGCTGCCCCATCTGCTGCCCCCTGGCATTGCCACCACCTCTGTAGGGACTACTGCCACCAACCTTCCCAGTGCTGGGAACAGTGTGGGTGTGATGGGGATACTCATCACCAGCCCACAGGCTCTGGCCTGGATCACCCCCCGTCTCAGGACGGTGACCCAGGGTCCCTCAGCACTGTCCTGTCTCTCACTAGGGCCTAAGGTGTGAAAGACCACAGAGCCCCAGGAGTGACAGCTCCCTGTCAAGGAGAAGGACGGTCCCCACAGTCCTAACGTTTGTCTTCACTCTGACTGTTTTCATCTTAGACCTTAGAACCCCCATGAGACTTATCCCTCTGATTCAGGCACAAATTACAATAATGATTTTATGTCACCCAGAGCTATAACATGCTGAGTGATGTGCAGCTGATTCTAGTCTCTGGTCCTTGAACACATATAGCAACTGCAGCCCACAAGTCTTGACTGGAGTTGGAGAAAAAGTAAGTGCTCCCTAGTCCAGTCCCTGATAACACAAGTGCTTTTGTGATGCTCTGGTCTTGTCTCATTTCTTCTCAGATATAAAGGTACAGCTTAATAAATCTTGGAGAACATGTGACTGCTGCTAAAGATGTTGAAGCTCATTTATGTTTTTTCTGCTATTTCCTTTCTAATATCCCTGGTGACACACTACTCCCGCCCTACCTAAATGAGTCCATTCCGGTGCAACATTGACTTGCTCCCTGCGTGTTGACTGGGATCAGCCTCCTGTGCACCCAGGGCCTGTGACCACAGCAGCAGCCCGGGGCAGGGGAGACATGGGCATCGGGGCATGTGTCAGTGGGGCCAGTGGCCTCTGCAGGAGGGTCACCACAACCAGGATGCCGGTAGAGGACAGCGCAGAGGAGCAGAGACCAGCTGGTACAGAGACATGGAGAGAGAAGTGGACACCAGACTCTGGTAGAGTAAACCCTTCACATTATGAAGCACACCATGTAAGGGGCCCTAAATCTGGGCTATGGGGTGCTTGCTGGGTGCTCCCTGCCTTCCCCTTCCAAGATCCAACCAATCATGGTGCTTATCCCATAACACTGGGTGAGTCGAAAGACTCAGGCTGGTGACCAGAACTAATCAGTTGAGCATGTGACTGACCTTCCTCTAGCTGGTTCATAAATGGGAGCAGTGAGGCAGCAGCAGGGAAGAACGAGGTCACCACAGCTCTGCGGCTCTGGGCTCCCTTTAGGACAGGAGGAAGCCGGCAAGAGCAAGGGGAAGATGGACGATTCATCACACAGGTAAACACTTTGCATCTCGGTGGCCATTCTGGTCTCTAAATTTAATCAAACTCACAGCCACATTCTGTAGAAGCCAGCAAGTTCAGCACAAGGCAGTATGGCAGAGTGGAGAGGGCAGGCACAAGCCAGAGAGAGAGAGGTTGACACAGAGAGAGAGAGAGTCCACAGGCAACTTTGCTGTCTCAGGCTTCCTTTCACTCCCTGTGGGACGAGGGCAGACATGAGACCCAGCTCACACAGGGGTGCCCTACATGTACTGAGCAGGCACCAGAGATGGGACTAGACCAGACAACTTTGGAAGGACATCTGTGAGTCTCAGGCTATCCCTACATTCACCTCTTTGGGGACAGAGTTCAGAATTGCTGGGCTCACAGTATCTTTAACTGCACAGTTAGAACCCCTATTTTAAACACCAATTCCTGCAGCTTCATTCGTCTCTGTCGGAGCTTCTCAGCCTAAGCACTGCTCTTAGAAGGTGTCACAGGGCTCCTAGAATGACCTCCATCCAGCTTAGCAATGCTCCTACTCACACCCGACACAAGGGATTGATTCCAGTCTCCCTCATTTCCTTTATTTTTGAAACCTCTTCAAGGAGTCACAGGGCACTTTGGAAGGTAGCTGAGAGGGTGCAGGAAGGTAACTGAACTATGTCTGGTGTCATCGTGTCTGAGGAGGAAGCTCCCTGACTCAGAGAAGCGAGTGCTGGTCCTGCTGACTTCTCAGCAGAGCCCTGGGGTCCAGCAGGGGGAACTGGTGGGGGAGCTGAGGCAGGGAGGCTGCTCAGACCCCTGTCCCACAGGGGCTCCCTCCCCTGCTGTCTGAAGCTGCTCTAGCTAGAGAGGCCTGTGGGCAGGGCTCAGCTTTAAGGAGCATTTTCCTCTGTGATTAGGAGAGGGGACGCCCTGGGCAGGGGCTCCAGCAGTAAAGAGAGAGCAGGGAGCACACTGACTGAGGAGCTTGTCGCTCAGAGTGGGTCTGCTTTACTCTAAAGTTGTTCTCACCCCTTGCCTGGCTGCCCCAGGTTCCCTCCTCTCCCCCCACTGCTGAGGAGTCTTTGTTGCCCTAAAGAGGCCTCCTTGCTGTTTCCCAGGTCGTGACTCAATGCTCCTCATCAAGACAGTGGCACCAGCACAAGACAATCCACAGCTCTCAGCAACCACCTGCCCCAGACCAGCTCCATGGAGGACGGCGCTCGGCAGAGGACTCTACAGACCCCACATCAGAACAGAAGCAGCAGCACCCCCCCATCATGGACTCTGTGTACCCCCTAAGGAAGCATGTGAACTGTGAACTGTTAGGGACCACCTGGTACCTTCAGCCAGTAGCCTCTCCTGCTGGAATATAAACATGTGCCTTGTCAGTGCAGTCTTGCCTGGGCTCCTTGCTTTTCCTCACAGCTCCATCAAGGGTTATGGGACATCAGTTCTAACTAGAACTGTCATTAACTTCCAATAGTGTGGGTTGGGTGCTTTCTCTTAGTGGGGAGATGGAAGAATCCCTGTGGACATCAAATGGTCGACATGGGTGCCCTCTGGTGGCCCCTTTCCCATAGTTACTGGGAATAGAAACACTAATCCTCAACAGAGAAAGGTATTCTAACCAAGGGATTCACACCTCTCCTCACTCAGGAAAAGTGTGGCAAGGTGATGCCCTCTTATCAGAGCAACACTGAGCTCTAGCAGCATGCTGACTCCTAGCACCCTTGCATCTTATTCTGATCAATGAGCCAATAAATATTTGCTCCTTGTCTGAAGTACTGTCTCTGAGAAATAGACTGGTTTTTTAAAGTTTACTTTCTTTGACAGAACAGATAAAATTTCAGAGGGAGCAGAGAGAGAGAGAAAGAGAGAGAGAGAGAGAGAGATAACTGCAGTAATGGTTCACCTGTTATGAAGCTTTCCTCTTGCATGTGGGGACTGGGGGTTTGAACCCAGGTACTTGTGCATGGTAACATGTGCACTTAACCAGGTGTACCACCACCCAGCACTACAAGTGTTTTCTTACCTTTTTAATTGTTGCCTCTGTCTAAATATCCTCTTCTTAATGGGGGTCCCATGGCCATCCTACTTGAAAGCTTCTCCACTGCTTTCCAGTTATCTAGACTCCATTTGCTTTAATTTTCATGTAACAAAGCAGAACCTAAAAAACAATAAAAATCACTTTTTTTTAAAGACTGTGGCAGTAGGATGAAGAATGAGAAAAACCACAGCACTAATGCTTCCTTCACTACAGTGGGGACCATGCTGGAACCCGCACTGCACGCATGGTAAAGCAGTGCAATATCCAGGAGCAAGTAGGCTATGTCACTGGCCCTCTGACTCCCTGTTTATGTGTGTATCACCCATGACTCTGAACTCACATGTAGGTTCAAGAGTTTCATTCTGTCCCTATGCAGCTGCAGCTGCCTCCACCTGAATGGTGCCCAGAGACTGTAGATCTCATGGAATGATGTCAGGCATGGTTACCATACAGGCAGCGACTGTGACAACGTAAAGGGAGGCAGAATAAGCTGTACTGTAAAAGGGGTCGGGGTGTAAAGGGACCCTGAGAAACAGCAGTGCCAGCAGTGTCAGCAGCAGCATCTCAACAACTGATGTTTAGTGAGAGCGTAGTATGTGCTAGACACTCTGCAATCTGTTCGACATGCAGTATCTAATTCAGTCATCCTCTCTCTCTAGGATGCCGGTATCAATTCCATTTTCTCTGCAACCTCTAAAGTTAAAAGTACTTAATTGTGGTCCGAGAGGTGGCGCAGTGGTAAAGCTTTGGACTCTCCAGCATGAGGTCCTGAGTTCAGTCCCCAGCAGTACATGTGCCAGAGTGATATCTGGTTCGTTCTCTCTCCTATCTTTCTCATTAATAAATAAATAAAATCTTTAAAAAAAAGTACTTAATCAAGCCAAAGGTAATTGGAAGAGATCTTATCAAACTGGATAAATCCAGGACCTTCAATTGCTGGATCTCTGGGAGAGGATTCTGATTTGCTTGAAGCCAAATCATGATAGGGTTTCACTGCCTTAGCACATATCCAAATAGGTCCTTTAGGTATAGGATTGAAGCATACCCAGGTTAGTAATTTGGTAGGTCCCTGCTAAGAGGGTCCCTGTGTCACTTCCTTATACAAAACTAATGCGTTTGGAGTGTCTTTTGGGGGGATGCAGTATGGCCGCTCAGCTGCTGTTGTGCCCACAGAACAAATTAAAAAATTTTAATTTAAAAAGTATTTTATCTAGGGGGCGGGTGGGCGATAGCATAGTGGGCTATGCGCACATGGCAAAAAGCGCAAGGACAGGCATAAAGATCCCGGTTCAAACCCCGGCTCCCCACCTTCGGGGGGGGGGGGCGCTTCACAAGTGGGGAAGCAGGTCTGCAGGTGTCTATCTTTCTCTCTACCTCTCTGTCTTCCCCTCCTCCCTCTATTTCTCTCTGTCCTATCCAACAACTACGACATCAATAATAACTACAACAATAAGACAACAAGGGCAACAAAAGGGAATAAATATTTTTTTAAAAATAAGTTTAAAAAAAAATGAAACCAGAAAGGTATCTATTGAGACATGAATGTAATGTAAGCGACCAAATGGGAAAGAAAGTGTAGCATCCATTTGCCATAACTAATTACCGTTGTGACCACGTGGATTAACTCCTTGTTGTGGGATAGTATTGTATCCTCACTGGCAATCAGGGCAAGTGCAGATAAGAATGTCTTGTTTGTCTAAGAGGAATATTAAAGGCCCACACCAAAGCCCTAGCTCCTTGATGATAAAACTGATGAGATTGTTGAGCTTGTTGAATAGGTGTAGCTGTCATGACTAATTTATCTGCCTTGTCATTTCCCTCAGTGATGGGTCCAGATAGACCTGAATGGGAACAGACGTGTGTAACATATAGTGGGTGTGTGCATTTCTGTAGACTTGTTGAAGTGTTTAAAACCTGTGAAAGAGAGCCTTATCATCTTCTTCATATTAAAAAGCATTTTCTTTTTTAATTTTTTTTATTTTCCCTTTTGTTGCCCTTTTTTTTGGTGTTTTTTTTTTGTATTGTTGTTATTGATGTCGTTCTTAGGACAGAGAGAAATGGAGAGAGGAGGGGAAGACAGAGGGGCAGAGAGAAAGATAGACACCTGCAGACCTGCTTCACCACCTGTGAAGCAACTCCCCTGCAGGTGGGGAGTCGGGGGCTTGAACCAGGATTCTTACATTCTTACGGCGGTCCTAGCGCTTTGTACCACTTGAGCTTAACCCGCTGCGCTACTGCCAACTCCCCAATAGCATTTTCTGTAACCTGAATACAGCCTTCTATATATGCTGAGTCTGCTACTATATTGAGAGGCTGATCATGAAAGTATTGTAAGGCACTTGTGGCAGCAGCTAATTCTGCTCTCTGTGTAGAGGTTTGTTTCTCAGTGATAAAATGTTACCATTCATGGTCTACTTTCCAAGTAAAAGCTCCTTTTCCTAACTTACCAGAGCCATCAATAAAGACTGTAGGGGCAGTTGGAATAGAGGAAGAAGGAGATACAAGTATTTTAGGGGGAAGAGGTAACAGTGTTAATAAGTGAAGTAGTGGGAGTCCTGCAGTAGCTCAGCGGGTTAAGCACAGGTGGGTCAAAGCGCAAGGACTGGGGTGGAAGGATCCGGGTTGGAGACCACGGCTCCCCACCTGCAGGGGCGTCGCTTCACAGACAGTGAAGCAGGTCTTCAGGTGTCTATCTTTCTCTCCCCCTCTCTGTCTTCCCCTCCTCTCTCCATTTCTCTCGGTCCTATCCAACAACATCAATAACAACAATAATAATAACTACAACAACAATAAACAACAAGGGCAACAAAAGGGAATAAATTTTTAAAAAGTGAAGTAGTCTATCTTTAGGAACTGTGAAGTCAATATGACCAAGAAAATCAGCTAAAGCAATTTGTAAAGACTCAGAGAACTCTAGTGCAGAAGAAAACTATTTTTATGAATACCTGGGTGAAAGACATCAGGATCAGTTCCTGTGAGCATGTGACAGCAATGCCTACCTTGAGCATTGCTATTAGACTGCCATTCAAACTGAGTGCTTATTTTCTTTCTGGGTGTATGAGGGAGGTACAGCCCCTCAGTAACTCCCAGGTATGGATTAAGCTGACCTAACACTCCTGTTGGACTATGGGGAGTGGATAGGATAAACAGGTGAAAGGGAACATTTGCTTGAACCCTTTTCAGCTGTCTTGATGCGATTCTATCTTCTACTAAATCTTTCTTGGCTGCCTCTGTAAGGAAGTGAGGAGACGACAGATCTGCATTTCCCTTTAAGCAATTAAACAGATGGGTTTATAGGTTGCAATTCCCATGGATGATCTAAGCCAATTAATAGTGCCTAATAATTTTTGTAATGTTACAGAAATGATCCCCAAAGCACAAGACTTGAGCCAGTTCTTGGTGAAAGAGAGGAGTTTGTTACACCGGTGTGTAGAGACTCCAGATCACTCCGGGAAGTTCTCCTCACACCTTTGCAAAGCCTCTTGAATTTAAAAACAGGTAGCTCCCACTTAAGGTGTGTCTCAATCTTACTAAACTGTGACGAAAGGCAGAAAGAATATTATTGATATGTAAACTTTGCAAATACTTTCTAAATTAAATAGGTGGAGCAGACCTGACCTGGGTAAGGGAGAGATAACACAATGGTTATGCCAATGAATTTCATGCCTGAGGCTCTGAGTAGTACTCTGGTTTCCCTTTTCACATTTTCCTGCATTTAACAATCAATTTAACTAAATTATTATAACACTACTGCTCATATCCACAGGTTGACACTATATATACATCTATATCTGGTTTGTTTCAAGACAGTCAAAGAATTATTCTTGGTAAATTAAGTTGGTATGTGTGCTTCTGATCTGATAGAAGATTTAATTTTGGCAAATCTTCATTGGGCAAAATTATTTAGTCTAAAAATTTTATTTTAAAATGATATAAAATTAAAGGGTTATTTTCAACATTTAAGCTATGAGATTTACTCTATCCTTTTAAGTTGCCAGCTCAGAGTTTTAAAGTGTAAAATCTAATACAGAGTTTGATATCCACCCTGACTTATTCATATCCACTCCAAGGGTATTGCATGAGAGATAAAAATGCATCTAAATAAAAGTGTAAGCAAGTAATTAAATTTGTGATAGCTTTATAATGAATACTTGACCAAAAAAGTCCTGTGTTTTCCTTTTGCTCCTTTTTCAATTGTATTTTTAATCACATGGCCATGGTCCCATCTCTGCCCCCTTGAGGATCATGAGGTCATAGGTGCCATCTTGGTTTCAACCTTCAACCATGTGCCTGGTCTCTGGCCATGTTTGTTTACAGTTACCATGACTACCAACCACTGATAGTTTTAACCACGGGGTTCCTGGGTGCCGTTTGTCTCAAATAGATTGTTCAAGACAGGTAAAATTAACTGGATTCTTTGCTATTCAAACAGAGATTCTTGAATCAGTTTCTACCTCATCATGCCTGTCAAGAGGGCAAGTGCGGCCCCAAGCATACATTCTCTTACGAAGAACCAACCTTCCCCATGGTGACATCTTTCTTAATATAAGAGGTCCCCCTCTAAGTAGTCCAATTTCAGCTTGTGTGCTTTGCAGCAATGTTCCTATGTTTTGTTCTGGCACGATCTTAACATGGTTGCCACCTGTTAACTTTAACATATTTAATATGGAACATTCCTTATATGTTTGCTGATCTTTTGATTCCCCTTTGGTAGATATTCTGTGACTATCTTCTCCCATTTTGGATGGGGTCATTCGCTTTCTTGCGGAGTTTAGTGAACTCTATTTTGGTTGTTAGTTTCTTGTTTACATGACATGTAAAGAACTCCCATTCCATAAGAGGTCTCTCTGTGTATGTGATTTCTTTTACAGTACAAAAGCTTTTGATTTGGCATAGTCCCGTTGCTTTATTTTCAGTCTTTGCAATTAGATTTGCATCATTGATGGTACCTTGGAAACTTATATAGAAGGGACTTCTACTAATATTTTCCTCTCAAGCATCTGATGGATTCTGGCCTAATATCCAAATCCTTAATCCATTTGGAATTTACTTTTATGTTTGGTGAGATACAGTGGTTCAGTTTCATTCTTCTATGTTTCCGATTTTTCCAACACCATTTGTTGAAGAGACTCTCCTTTCCCCATGTAATAGTCTAGACACCTTTGTCAAAGATTAGATGTCCATAGGTGTGGGGATTTATTTCTAGACCCATAATTGTATTCCAGTGGTCCGTGTGTATATATTGATGCTCCAGTGCCAAGTAGTTTTGATTACAGTGGCCTTATACAGTTTGAATAGTTAACATTTGTAGCTCTTGTTCTGTCCTCCCAAAACTTAGATGGGGCCTTGCTTGAGATCACTTTAGATTAATATATGGCTCTAGATACTATATTCATTTTGATGTTAATTTTTCTTTTTTTTTTTTACAAAGATTTTATTTATTTATTAATGAGAAAGATAGGAGGAGAGAGAAAGAACCAGACATCACTCTGGAATATGTGCTGCCGGGGATTGAACTCAGGACCTAGTGCTTGAGAGTTCAATGCTTTATCCACTGCACCACCTCCCAGACCACATGGTGTTTTTTTCTTTTTAATATTTGTTTATTTATTTATTCTCTTTTTGTTGCCCGTGTTGTTTCATTGTAGTAGTTATTATTGTTGTGGTCTTTGTTGTTGGATAGGACAGACAGAAATGGAAGGAGGAGGGGGAGACAGAGAGGGGAGAGAAAGACAGACACCTGAAGACCTGCTTCACTGCCTGTGAAGCAACTCCCCTGCAGGTGGGCAGCCAGGGCTCGAACCAGGATCCTTACATCAGTCCTTGCACTTTGCACCATATGTGCTTAACCCTCTGTGCTATGGCCCAACTCCCCAGTGTTAATTTTTCTAACCCATGAACATCAAATATCTTTCCACTTTGTGTCTCATTCTATTCCCTTAATAGTGGCTCATAATTTTCAGTACATAAGTCTTTCATTTCTTTTGTAAGGTCTGATTGGTGGTGCATGAGTCCTGAAAAAAGCAATAAGGCCACAAGTATTATCAAATAGTGCTTTATTCAAGCACTCCTGGGCAAGGTCCCTGGTCCTGAGAGAGTAGGGCCAGTAAAGTCGAGCCCAGGGTCAGGGAGGGGGATTTTTTTTTTTTTTTTTACCAGAGCACTGCTCAGCTCTGGCTTATAGTGGTGTGGGGGATTGAACCTGGGACTTGAGAGCCTCAGGCATGAAAGCCTCTTTGCATAACCATTATGTTATACATCTACCCAGGGAGGGGGACTCTTATAGGGTGAGGAGAACAGGAAGTTTATGAGGGTTAGTCTGGTGGGGCTGTAGTTTTTTGAAACTGACCCCCAGTGCACATTCCAGGAACTGGCTGTACCTGCATCCAGGTCCCACTTTCTTGTGGATAAGTGTTTTAGCCACGGGCGTCCTGTCTTCAACGGGCAGGGCTACCAACACCATATGCCAACTAGACTGAAGTCCAGCAGATTATGTAATGGTTATTCAGCTACTGCATACTGGCCTTCAAGACCTCAACAGGTGGAGAAAAAAGTTAAGACTTATTATATAGACAGTGGACTACAGAAACTGGATGGTGGCAAGAGACAGGCTTCCCTAGTTTGGCTGTTTTGGCCAGTGTCAGGCCACTTCACCTGGAGTCCTAGTCTTAGTCACAGATAATGGGCCCAGACCTACTTTGCTTCTGTCATCATTCATCACTTCCCTTGGGGATGTCTTTCTCTGACAGGATTAGGCCTCTCAGAATTTTGTCCTCACTGTAACACCAATTAAGTTTGCCCCACTCTCTTTAGGGAGTCTGGGTCACTCTACTCTTGTCACTTGAGGAAGATGGTCATGCAACCTACAGACATGGCCCCAGCTGTGACCACAGAGTGAGCCTAAACTGACAGGGAGTCAGAAGTCATAGAGGCTCCATGATAAATATTAACAGACATGGGCCCCAGGTCAGATTGATGTGATACAGTTGTGTGTGTGTGTGTGTATATATATATATATATATACACACACACACACACACATATATGTGTGTGTGTGTTTTATTTTAGTATGTGAGCAACTCTCTACATTAATCCAGTTCTCAAGTCCTACACTGTACTCTAATACCATCCGCCCAAATATTTTTCAATCCTGCCTTTATGGCAATAGCTCAGAGATCATTAGAGTCCCAGTATCCTAAAAGTGTTTATATCTAAATAGATATCATAGCTACTATTCATCCTCAGTTCCTTATTTTATTTTTATTTTTGCCTCCAGGGTTATCACTGGCGTTCCATACCTGCACTAAGAATCCACTGCTCCTGAAGGCCATTTTTTCCTTTTGTTGTCCTTGTTGTTTATCGTTGTGGTTATTATTGTTGTTGTTATTAATGTCATTGTTGTTGGCTAGGACAGAGAGAAATGAAGAGGATGGGAAGACGGAGGTGGAGAGAGAGACACCTGCAGACCTGCTTCACTACTCGTGAAGCGATCCCCCTGCAGGTGGGGAGTGGAAGCTCGAACTGGGATCCTTGAACCAGTCCTTGCTCTCCGTGCCATGTGCGCTTAACCCGCCGCTGTGCTAACACCTGCCCCCCCCATCTTGACTTTCTTATTCTCACTGATGCTAATCCTATTCTTTGGTACTCCATTTATTAAACATTTGTATGCTTTGCCACCTTCCAGACATCAAGTTCCAGATGCTGCTGCGACCCCATCCTGACTACCCTGGACAGATGACTGACTACATGGCGAAGTGTCCAGAAACCTCACCTGCCCCACTAGCAAATACTAGGGACAGTACAAGTGTGTCTAGGAGTATGGATTGACCAGGTGACTGCCCACATGTCAGCAGGAAGCAGTTACAGAAGTGTGAAACTCCATCCTTCAACACCCCAAAAAGAATTTTGGTCCATACTCCTAAATAGGGAAATGTGAGGCTAGGGAATAAACAGGCAGAACCTGGGGAACACGGGCAGTACTGTGACAAGCTAGAGTACTTGTTCCGCAGACACAGGGGCTTCCCGAGCTTCCCATGTTATTAGAGAAATAATTTTTTTAAGATTTTATTTATTTATGAAAAAGACAGGAAAAGAGAGAGAACCAGACATCACTCTGGCACATGTGCTGCCGGGGATCGAACTCAGGACCTCATGCTTGAGAGTCCAAAGCTTTATCATTGCACCACCTTCCGGACCACAGAGAAAGAAGTTTTTAACAGATGTGGGTGTGGCTTAGAAAAGAAACAGCCTCACAAACATAAAAATTTATAAACTGGCATTAATGGTATGCTTTCTCTCTGCTCATGAGAGCCTGTCAACATGTTAGTAAAGTTTATAACTCAGTGCCTAGAAAGTTAAGTTACAGCTGCTAGAGAGAAAGGCTGCACCCACACTCTACCAGGTGAGAGACCGAGCACAAGGAACCAGGCTGAGCTCTCTCCAAGATTCTTTTTTTTTTTTTTTTTTTTTACCAGAGCACTGCTCAGCTCTGGCTTATGGTGGTGTAGGAGATTGAACCTGGAATTTCAGAACCTCAGGCATGAGAATCTCTTTCCAGAATCAATATGCTATCTACCCCCGCAAAGAAAAAATAAATTCATTAGATATAGTTTGTTAGAGACTGGCAGGGCAAGGAGGCTCTGGTTTGCCATGAAGGAAAATTAAAGAGTTCCCCCAAGCTGCCACTGGTTACTTTAAGGACCCAGGCTTTTGTGCTATTAAATAAAGGGGGGGGATATCTCCGTGAGAGGTCATCCTGGAGGGCGACTATGTGTGCCT
Source organism: Erinaceus europaeus (assembly GCF_950295315.1). NCBI lineage: Eukaryota > Metazoa > Chordata > Mammalia > Eulipotyphla > Erinaceidae > Erinaceus > Erinaceus europaeus. Next base: position 11,345,363 of record NC_080182.1, on the reverse strand, counting down.
TTACCTTTCCTCCTGTTGTATGGGTACTTTGGGGAATGGAAAGCTGAGGCTCACTTCCCCCCATTCCCAAAGTTCATCACACCATTTTTTTAAAAAAGCCTTTATTTATTTTCCTTTTTGTTGCCCTTGTTTCCCATTGTTGTAGTTATTATTGTTATTGATGTCATCATTGTTGGATAGGACAGAGAGAAATGGAGAGAGGAGGGGAAGACAGAGAGGGGGAGAGAAAGATAAGACACTTGCAGACCTGTTTCACCTTCTGTGAAGTGACCCCCCTGCAGGTGGAAAGCTGGGGCTCGAACCAGGATCCTTATGCTGATCTTAAGCTTAAGCCGCAGAGCTACCAGCCGACTCACCACACCATTTTCCTTAACAAAGACTGAAAAGAAGAACATGATTATTCAGTTGAGCTTTTATTGAAAACAAAATATGTTAGAGAGAGAGAGAGCTGGAGAGATAAAAAGAGAGAGAAGGGGACCCGATCCACTTGATGGTCACATGGTGGGGGCGGGAGACAGGACGAGTGAGAGAGCAAGCAAGGGAGGAGGGAGACTTACATAGTTGCTGACTGGACCAGAGAGGAAGGCGCTGGTCTCAGGTTACAAACTCAAAACCCCATCTCCACCTTGTAGGCCACACTGTAGGCACTCCCTTCCCTGGGCACCTCCTCTCGCATTCCAGCTGCGCCTTTCCGTGAGAGCCAACCTTGCCTGCACGTACTTTCCTGCTCCGACCTTGTCTGCACGTACTTTGCTTTCCTGCTCCGACAGTGCAGCTTGGCTGGGCGAGCAGGGGATGTCTGCGTGATCCCTCCTCCTCCTCCCAGCAGAACTAGGGCACCAAAGCACGGGCACCCGCCACTCGTCCACAGGCGCCAGGCTTGTCCTCTCATCCCCCCATCCCCCAATAAAAGAAGCAACCCTGGTCGCGGATCTATAGTTGTTAAGCCGGCAAGTCGTTGTGGATTTTACTTTAAAAAAAAAAATTATTTGGGGCGGTAGCTCAGCGGGTTAAGCGCACGTGGCACAAAGCACAAGGATCAGCGTGAGGATCCCGGTTCGAGCCCCCGGCTCCCCACCTGCAGGGAAGTCGCTTCACAGGCGGTGAAGCAGGTCTGCAGGTGTCTCTCTCTCTCTCCTCCTGTCTTCCCCTCCTCTCTCCATTTCTCTCTGTCCTATCCAACAACGACAACATCAATAACAACAGTAATAACTACAACAATAAAACAACCAGGGCAACAAAAGGGAATAAATATTTTTTAATTTTTTTTAAATTATTTCCTCTATTTACTGGATAGAGACAGCCAGAAATTGAGAGGGAGGGAGAGACACCTGCAACACTGCTTCCAATGCTTTTGAAGTTACCCCCCTGCAGGTGGAGGCCAGGGCTCGAACCCCTGCCCATGTGCATTTTAACATGTGCGCTCAACCAGGTGAACCACCATCCGACGCCGTGGGTTTTACTTTGTTAAGAAACTAGGGCTCGGTCCCCAGCATTCACTGCCACAAGCTTGACAACCTAGCAGAGGTTGCAAACTTAGGCACTTTCTTCTTCCGAGAAGCCTCCCGGGACTAGGGCCCCCACGTGGGCAAGGGCAGCCGCGGAGACTCAAAGGACCTGGAGCTCAGCCATCCCAGCCGCTGGCGCATGAGGGCAAGAAGCAACAACTCGGACTGAAAGCTCTCAGTGCCCGGCCCGGCCCGGCCCGGCCCGGCCCGGCCCGCGTCGCGAACTAGCGCTGGCACAGCCCAGGTGCCGCCCAGACGCTGAGCGGCCCGAGGTGCCCTTGCATGACCCCCGAGACGTGCTCGCTCGCTCGCGCGCAAACCCGCCGCACGAACCCGGAGGACGTAGCGCCGCCGCCTCAGCCAATCCGAGACGCCTCCCAAGACACCCCACCCACCACGCACACGCACGCACCGCCCCCTACTGCTTGCTTCCACTCGGATCCACCCCCGCGAGGCTGCCGCTGCCTCCTGATTGGCTGAGACCCACTGGGGGCGTGGCCAGGAAAGCCGGTCAGGCTGCGAGCGCGGGCGGGGGTCCAAAGACAGCGCGTACAGGACGGGTCCGGTGCTTCTGGTGAGTGGCGCTGAGGGGCGCTTGGCCTGGAGTCGGGAAGAAGCTGGGGAGCGCTTGGTGCAGGGGTACAGCGAGTGTGTGTGGGGTGGGAGTCTTCCAGGCTGAGGGTGGGTGCCGTGCCTGCTGGGGAGGCTGGGCCGGCAGCGGGTGGAGTGGGGCGCTGCGGAGGGCCGGGGGGCTGAGTCCACCTCCCGCACCGCCCTGCCCCGCGCCCCGGGCCGGAAGCCTCTGGAGCGCGAGGCGGCGGAGTCCCGGCAAGGTCACCGGCAAGCGGAGGGCCGGGGAAGGGCGTGCACCCTCGCGGGGTTGCGGGGCTCGGGGTTCGGCCTTCCTTCCCCATCCCGTCCCCCAGCCTCGGGCTTCTTCGGAATTAGGCTTCCCCCCAAAAGAAAAGCTAAAGTGGGAGCGGGCCGTAGTACAGCGGGTGAAGCGCACAAGATACAAAGTTTACCTTTAAGGCCGGCACAAGGATCCCGGTTCGAGCCCCCGGCTCCCCACCTGCAGGGGAGTCGCTTCACAGGCGGTGAAGCAGGTCTGCAGGTGTCTGTCTTTCTCTCCCCCCTGTCTGTCTTCCCCTCCTCTCTCCATTTCTCTCTGTCCTATCCAACTGTCGTAGCGATGACAACAGTAACAGGGCAACAAAATGGGGGAAATGGTCTCCTGGAGCAGAGGATTCGTAGTGCAGGCACTGAGCCCGGCAGTAACCTTGGAGGCAAAGACCCCAGAAGAAGGCCTCCCGGTTAGAGATGGGCAAGTCCGGCCCCATATCCGCGGTGCTGGTTCTCCCGGCTGCGCGAAGCCCCGCGGCCATTGCCCCACCGAGCCGGAAGCGTCCGCGGAGCCCGGGCCCGGCCCCCGAAGCCTGCGCCGCCCGTGACGTCTGCCCGTCGGTTGCCATGGCCACGCCGAGGGGCGGGGCGTCCGCAGATGCGGGCCGGGACCTTGGATCCTCCTGCCTGCGACCAGCGCACCGGTCCCTGCAGGCAAAGCCCACCTGAAACCTCCCTGAGCTTAGGCAGCACTCCCGCCTGACCTAGCACTGCCCTGGCCTCTGATAGCGATGTAAGTCGTACACCCTGCGGCCAGAATGGCACACCCGAAAGCTGATTCAGGGTTACAGCAGCTGAGGCTGGGAGCTCATCCTTTTTTTTTTTTTTTGCCTCCAGGGTTGTTGCTGGGGCCTGGGGCCTGCCCTACGAATCCGAATCCGCTGTTCCTGAAGGCTTTTTTTTTTTCCCTCCCTTGTTGTTGTTATTGCTGCTGTTGTTGGATAGGACAGAGAAATATGGAAGACAGAGAGGGAGAGAGAAAGATAGACACCTGCAGACCTGCTTCACCGCCTGTGAAGCGACCCCCCTGCAGGTGGGGAGCCGGGGGCTCGAACCCGGATCCTAATACCGGTCCTTGCACTTTTCGCCATGTACGCTTAACCCCCTGAGCCACCGCCCAGCCCCATGGAGCTCATCTTTTATGCCTCTGCTAGGAAATACCTTGGGAACTATCTCAAAAGGTTACACACTGGTTTTGAATGTCTGGCTCCTGGTAGCTCTCTTTTAGCAGATGAGGTCGATTGCTGTGGAGTGCATAAGGAAAACACAAAAATTCAGGACCTATCTTCCTCAGGTATAGCATAGAGTATATTGTCCAGCCTCTCTTCAGAGGATGGAACATTCTCTACCATTGTTGATCCAAGTTGAGGACAAGGTCCTATGGGGGCCCACAAAGGGATCTGTTGTGTTGTTCCTGCTAAGAATGACCCATAACAATGGAGAGAGGGATTGATTCGAGGTCTAGGATTCATGTCTGTTTAGGAATCTCAGGACTCTCCGACTAGGGCCCCAGCTGATGGGGTGGCCTGATAGTGACTAAAGAATCATCGTTAAAGTATGCCAGTCTCTTGTCCGTATTCAGCTTTTGCAGGAAGGACTGGGTTCTAATCCTACCTTGCCAAAGGTGTGGTCCTGGTGCTGAACTGTATGAATTCCCTTTCTCCATCTAAAATAATTTGACAGTCAGCTGGATGTATAATTTGGGATTATTATTGACCCTGGTAGTTTAAAAGTTAACCACTGTCAATGTAGTTGATTTGCTGAACCTTATATATAATAAAAACTTCGTGAATCTGAGTTTATTCATTTAGCTGGTAGTGGAGCACAAAAAAAAGTTCTGGTTCTAATTCGAGGTTTTCCTCCATCAAATTGTTGCACAACTCTGAATTAATATTTACTTCCCTGTCTAATGATGGACTTGAACTCCCAGGGGGGGTGGGAGCTGGGGGGGGGTACATTTATACTTTTTTAATATTTATTTATCTATTCCCTTTTGTTGCCCTTGATATTTTTTATTGTAGTTATTGATGTCATTGTTGTTGGATAGGACAGAGAGAAATGGAGAGTGGAGGGGAGAGAAAGACAGACACCTGCAGACCTGCTTCACCACCTGTGACGTGACTCCCCTGCAGGTCTGGAGCCGGGGGCTCGAACCGGGATCCTTATGCCTGTCCTTGTGCTTTGCGCCACGTGCGCTTAACCCGCTGCGCTACCGCCCAACTCCCCCATTTATACTTTCAAACTAAGCTAAACCTCACCTGTGTATGGAGTGGAGTTTCCTTGGAGAGCCTTTACTGGTTAACACCTCTTGAGTAGCAGGATGTTGAGTGAATGTGGTGTTAGCAGATAGAGTGCGGTGCACAGAAAAGTCCCAGAAGTAGTGGCCAAGGGCTAGCTCGCCTGTGTGCTTTGCCACGCATAGGCTGAGCTCGGCACTAGATGGATGGAGTGTCCCAGTCCTGGGGAAGCCCATCTATCTGTTGGTGAATAGAGACAGAGAGCAATTGAGAGGGAAGGGGAGCCAGAGAGAGGGAGAGAGACACCTGCAGCCCTACTTCACCACTCGTGAAGCTTCCCCTCTGCAGGTGGGGACCCGAGGCTTGAAGTCAGGTCCTTGGGCATTCAGTGTGTGCGCTCAACCAGGTACGCTCAACCAGGTACGCCACTGCCTGGCCTCAGCCCATGTACTTTGATGCCTGTCTCTATCTGGAAAAGACGCCCAGAAGCTGTGACATCGCACAGGTGAGGTGCTGGTGTCACCTCAAAACAAACACAATAACAATACACAATAACAACCAGCAGTGATGCTGAAGGGTTAATATGTGACTAGAGCACAGACCTTGCAAGGCTAAGGCTCCCTGTTCAGTCTCTTTGCCATGTGTATTGGAGTGGCACTAGTGGCCTCTCTCTCTTCCTCTCTCTCACACACTCTGATATATAGATATATAGATAGATAGATAGATAGAGATAGATAGATAGGTAAAGTAGAATGGGTCTTTACCAAAATAAGCAATCCAGAATTAAGGGTAAGATTTTATAGTGATACTGGGCTGGACAAATGACTTTTGAGTTTATTAGAGATTGAGTATATTCTATGACTCCTCCATTTTATCTGTGGGTAAAGTTCACAAGTAGTTAAAATCCACTTGGTGAAGATAGAAATGTAAACATAACTACTGTGACTAAGGCAAAAATATTGCTATTGCCTCATTGTGGTGAAGCAGCTTCCTGTGTGAAGATGACTAAAAGGGAAAATGGAACTTTGATCCCTGTAATAAGGAAAATGGTCTCTTTTTTTTTCACGTATTTTAAACTTTATTCGGGACAATTGAAAGCATTCACATGTTAGAACATGAGACACACACACACTCACACTCACACACACGGAGAGAGGGAGGAGAGAGAAACCGAGTTACTTCTTACAGGATGGTCCAGACAGAGAGCGAGTCACAGATCTACCTTTTAAAATCCAAGCCCCACCTCCATCTTTCCAAGCCACACCTATCGCCACTCCCATTATACCCTCCAGGACTTCCTGTTCCTCAATATTTTTCCCTCTAGGAGTATGGACCCAAAACTCTTTCTAGGATGTTGAAGGATGGAATTTTTGCAGTTCTGTAACTGCTTCTTGCTGAGATGTGGGCAGTTGCCTGGTCGAACCATACTCCTAATCAGACCTGGTGTGCCCCAAATATTTTCTAGTCGGGTAGGGCTCTGGAGAGATAAGGTTCTGGACATTTCACCATGTGCTCATCTGTGCAAGGACGTCCAGGTGGGGTCGTGGCAGCATCTGGGACTTGAAAGGCAGCAAGGTATATAAATGCTTACTAAATAGAAGGCAAAGTATAAGATTAGAGCCAATGGGGAGTCGGGCTGTAGCGCAGCAGGTTAAGCGCAGGTGGCGCAAAGCACAAGGACCGGCATAAGGATCCCGGTTCAAACCCCGGCTCCCCACCTGCAGGGGAGTCGCTTCACAGGCGGTGAAGCAGGTCTGCAGGTGTCTATCTTTCTCTCCTCCTCTCTGTCTTCCCCTCCTCTCTCCATTTCTCTCTGTCCTATACAACAACGACAACAATAATAACTACAACAATAAAAAAGGGCAACAAAAGGGAATAAATAAATAAAATAAATATTTAAAAAAAAAAGATTAGAGCCAATGAGAGTTAAGAAATTTAGGATGAGAGGCAGCTAAGATTTCTTTTTTTTTTAAAGAATTTATTTATTAATGAGAAAGAGAGAGAAAAAGAACCAGACATCACTCTGGTACATGTGCTGCCAGGGATTGAACTGGTTGAGAGTCCAATGGTTTATCCACTGTGCTACCTCCTGGACCACGGTAGCTAAGATTTCTATTTAGGTATGAACATTCTTAGACTAAGACTCTTAACAGCTATTACCATAAAGCAGGCTTGAGAATTGTCTGGGAGGATGGCATTAGAGTGTGGGACTTGAGAACTGGATTCAGGCAGAGAATGGCTCCCATATTAAAATAAACGATATATTTATGCATATATAATTATCTGTGCCACATTAGTCTGAGTTGGGGCCTATGTCTGTTAATATTTAACAGGGAGCCTGTATGCCCTCACGTCCCTGTCAGTTTAAGCTCACTGTGGGCACAGCTGGGGTCATGTCCACAGGTTGCATGACCGTCTTCCTCAAGTGACAGAGTAGAAGTGTCCCAGCTTCCCTCCAGAGAGTGGGGCAGCTTTCACCAATGTTACTTTTTAGTGAGGACAAAATTCTGAGAGGCCCACAATAGGGCAGAGAGAAAGAGACATCTCCAATGGGAGAGACCAGTGAGGACAGACAGACAGCATACAGGTCTAGGCCCATATCTATGACTAGGTGGTGAAGTGGCCTGTCACTGGCCAAAATAGCCTAGACTAAGCCTGTCTCTTGTCACTATCCAGTTTCTGTAGTCCACCCTCTGTCTGATGAGCTTAAACTTCTTCCCACTTGTTATAACAGCAGTTGAATAACCACCATGTTTTGCTGGACTTTAGGTCTAAGCTAGTTATGGAGTCCAGCCCTGAATTAAGAAACACTTGAGTTTTTGAGGTGTCTATATATAGCAAACCTATCTATAGTCAACATCATGCTCATTGGTGAAAAACTGGAAGCTTCTCCTTTAGATCAGGTGCTGGACAGGGCTACCCACTATAGCCATGAGTCTTCAGCACAGCGTGGGGAAGCTGCCCCATAGCAATTAGGCAGGGGCTCTCGATTCTGTTCCACTGGTCAGTGTGTCTGTTCATGTTCCAGTACCAAGCAGTTTGGATTACAGTGGCCCAATAATACTATTTGAAATCTGGGAGTGTGATGCCTCCGGTTCTGTTCTTTTTTCTCAAGATTGTTTTTCACTCTTTTTAGTGGCTTTTTATTTATTTATTTAATTTTTGTGGGGACTGGGGTCTTGGACCTGTGTCCTCGTGCATTGCAACATGTGCGCTCACCACCACTGGGCCCCCAATATTTTATTTTTTTCATGGCAGAGAGAGAGAGAGGGATATGTAGAGGGAAAACCAGAGCAACCCTGCAGTGCGTGCCATGCCAGGAGCAGTCCTTCTAGACCTCATGCTTGAAGAGTCCGGTGGGCCATCCACTGTACCATCTCGTGGGCAGCTTGGACTCATCACATTATACATACCTTATTGCTACGAAGAAAATATATCCGTGGCTCCAAGTGCCACCGCTCTGAGGGTTACAACTCAAGAGGGGTAGCTCTGCGTGTGAAAACTCAAGGTGCAGCCGATCTGAAGAAGGAGTCTGAGATCAAAGCCGCACGGAGGGCTGAGAGAGACTCTATTACAGTGGAGGGGGAGTCTAGGCGACTCCTGCCAAGCATGCCAGGTGACTCCCCTGATCCACAAAGCCGCCTATATACCCTTCAAGATGGGTGTGGCATGCCTACTTCTATTTATTTTATTTTAAACCAGTGCACTGCTCCGTCGCCTGTGAAGTGACTTCCCTGCAGGTGGGGAGGCAGGGGCTGTTAATATAACTATATTTTTGTGGAAATGAGGATCTTCTTAAGTACATTCAGGTTGTAAGGCCTTGACCTGAAGAGCTCCATCAGTACCAGTCAGTCCCAGGAAAGTTCTTGCCCCACTAGAGTGCCAGTGCTCTTAGGAAGGAAATACGCTGAGAAAGAGGGAGCAGCAGGTGTGGGCTTCTCTGAAAAGAAAGTATGGAGGGTCAAAAGGGCGAGTTCTAAAATTGACTGCCTGTATTAGCTTGTGTACCCTGCTTGCTTGGGAAAGCTGTGATTTTTGCCCATATGACCAGCTGTGTACCAAAGGCCTACACTGCTCTCTGAACAGCACCTCGCTGGGAGACAGTCCCCGGCTAGGAAATACCGACTCTCAGAATTAGACTTTGGCCAAGTTGTCTTCCTTGCCTGGACCCCATGACAAAGTCATTTAATTGTCAGATGCCTTTAATTGCAGACTTTCATAGACTTTCTCTTTCAGGATGTTTCTTTGGTCACTATGTCAAGCAACACAGATGTGTCTCTCTCTTCATATGATGAAAATCAGAGGTCTAAATTTGTACGGAAAGCTAAAGAGGCGCCATTTGTCCCCATTGGTAAGTTGAATTATAGATAGAGACTTGCAGATTCACTGCTCTCTTTTTTGAATTAAGTTTTTTTTTTTTGTTGTTCCTTTTATTTATTTGATAAAGACAGCCAGAAATTGAGAGGGAAGGAGATGATAGAGAGGGCGAAAGACAGAGAGACACCTGCAGCCCTGCTTCACTACTCCTGAAGGTGGTCGTGTGTGTGTGTGTGTGTGTGTGTGTGTGTGTGTGTGTGTGTGTGTGTGTCCTCAAATGAGGGCTGGGGATTCGAACCTGGGTCTTTGCACACTGTAACAGGTGTACCACCACCCAGCCCCTTCATTTTTTTTTTTTTCAAATGCCATTTAAGAATGTTGAGAGGGCAACAAAAAGGAAATAAATAAATATTAAAAATAATAATAATAAAACAAAAAAAGAATGTTGAGGTTGGCATAATTCTAGCTAAAAAATTCTTTTTTTTTTTTAATTTTTATTTATGTGTTGCCCTTGTATTATTATAGTTATTGATGTCGTCATTGTTGGATAGGACAGAGAGAAATGGAGAGAGATGGGGAAGAGAAAGACAGACATCTGCAGACCTGCTTCACTCCCCTGCGGGTGGGGAGCCAGGGGCTCGAACTGGGTTCATTCCACAGGTCCTTATGCTTCACACCACATGCGCTTAACCCGCTGCGCTACTGCCCAACTCCTGCTGGGATTTTTTTTTAAAGGATTTTATTCACAAGCCCACATTTTAAAGATAATCCTGGCTATCTTGCTGTTTATTATAAGTTATAGATTTTTTTTTTTTTTTTAGCTTGTGGGGGAAGAAGGATTAAAAACTCAAATTGTGTGTAACCTAATTAAGTCTAAATAAAGCATTTTTCTAAAAATAGGGAAAGTGTATGAATGGCACAGTGACGTTGGTTCTTAAGCCCTGCGCATCTGACATACTTGAGGCTGCTTGTCTTACAGGAATGGCAGGTTTCGCAGCAATTGTCGCATATGGATTATACAAATTGAAGAACAGAGGAAATACTAAGATGTCCCTTCACCTGATCCACATGCGTGTAGCAGCCCAAGGCTTTGTTGTGGGAGCAATGACCATTGGTAGGCTCTGTGAGATTTTTCAAATTTGTTCTTCCCAATTAATTTCTTTTGCAAACAAAACTAGTTGTATATTCTTGGTTAATTTTGTAATAGTTAAAAAGCGTATCCATTATATTCTCTTGTAAAAACTGCATGAAAAGAATTCAAGCAGTGATAGTCTGCTGTTATGATAGTTTCATTAACTGAAAAACTAAAAGGTCTTTAAAAGAAAATATAGTCATTAACACTGAGTTTATCAAATTTTTGTTGAAGTGTTTAGACATGCAGTCAGGGCTAGTAGTATGGTTCATTCTCAGAGAGACATTAGGTTGCTGTTTCGTTAGGTTTATGAGTATGGAAAGTTGTTGTTGTTTTAATATAGTTATTACATGCTTTGGCTGACCTTAACTGATAGCAGCAGTAGCCCCCTTTAAAGCGGCGAAATAAATACTGTTCTGTTTTTTAAAATGTTAATGTCAGCACCAGGAGACCAAGCCATGAGGTCAAACATACATAGCTGGTTGCCTCCCCAGCTCAGTTTTTATTCTGTACTTTTAGACATAGCCCGCGGTGGGGAGGGAGACCCACCAAAGCACCAGTTGACCATTCCTAGTGCTTCTGGGTGGTACTTGGGATTGAACCCAGGGTCTCACACAGGCACTTTATATATGGAGCCCTTGCCCAGCTCCTGTTTGTTATTTAAAACAGTTGTTAGTAAACTGAGCTAGTCATACTTGGAACACTCTCAGAGGGAATTTTAGAAATACTAATTGTTCTGAGGAGGTACTAATGGACCTGGAAAGATAGCTTACTGCGGTAGGGTACATATGGCCCCGGTTCAGATCCTGGTGCTGAGTGTGAGGTGCTACCTCACAATGGAGAAAGCTACTGTGCTGTGGGCCTTCATGTCCCTCTGAATGCAGAGTGGCCGGGGTAGGTCTCAGCTTCACAGAAACAATGAAACAGCAGTGTGAGCGCCCTGGGTCTTTGCCCTTGTAAATACTGCATGCTAGCAGTGATGTTTTTAGCTATTTTATGCAGCTCTCTTTTTTAAATATTAAAAGAAATATGTTAATGTTTGACTTACCTTTTTTTCCTTTTCTTTAGGTATGGGATATTCCATGTATAAGGAGTTCTGGGCAAACTCTAAGCCTTAGAAGAGATGCTGTTTTGGTCTTGGTACTTGTTTAAGTTAGATAGCTCATATTGAGGCTATATGTCTATATTGACAATAAATTATTTGAGTGAGTCTAATGGTACTTTGCATACTGGGTTCCTTTCTGCAGGGTTGATTTGCCTGATAACTAAAATACTAATGACTGCTTGACTAAGTTGGTCATTAGGAAATAATCAAGTTGTGTCATTAAATGTTCTTCATGGTGGTAAAATGTCTACCTTATGAGATTCTTCTGATGAGATTTTTAAAGATGGTAATAGTCCAGTTCTGAAGTGCAGTTGCTGCAAAATATTGCATACTTTTGATGTTGTATAGGAGTCCCATTTATTCTAATTAATTTAACTTCTTCTGCCTACCTTGTAGAATCATTGATACTTCAGCTTTAAGGTTGGTTGTCTCCTTAGGAGGACTGCATGGACTATAACATAAGCCTCTCAGTCACTGGAAATTTGTGCTAAGTGTTTAGCTGAACCTAAAAGACTGATAACAGAATGACTGAAACATAGTCTTTATGTGTAAACCTGAAAATAACTAGGATTCCTGTTAGCTCTTTTGTAATTGCAAAATTATATTTTTGCTGCTGTTCTATCAGAATAATTTTTAAATGTTATCTTGAAATAGAGATAAGTATTTTAAGCTCTAATTCAAAGTTAGGTGAGTTTTTTTTTTTTTCTTCCCTCCAGCCCTATTGCTGGGGCTCAGTGCCTGCACCATGAATCCACTGCTCCTGGAGGCCATTTTTCCCCCCTTTTGTTGCCCTTGTTGTTGTAGCCTCGTTGTCGTGGTTATTATTGTTATTGTTGATGTCATTTTGTTGTTGGATAGGATGGAGAGAGGGGGGAGAGAAAGACAGACACCTGCAGACCTGCTTCACTACCTCTCCCCTGCAGGTGGGGAGCCAGGGGCTCGAACTGGGATCCTTACACCGGTCCTTGCGCTTCATACCACATGCACTTAACCCGCTGCACTACCTCCCAACCCCCATTAGGTGAATATTTTTTAAAATGTATGTAATATGTTTATTTTGTCTCATAACTGTAAGATATTAAACTAAGCAAATCAGCTGTAATGAAAAGAGTGATTTGGTTTGGTTACACATTATACACATCTAAATCTGCTAAATGTTTTATTACAGACATGAAGTTATCTACCCCGAGCTTACATTCCATGGTGGTGCATGGCAAATGTTGTTGTATTAAAGCTAATGAACACATCAGTTGTCTTGCCTCTTCTTTCCACCCCCCAAATTAGTTGGAGACCAAGATTTGGCTCCCCCGTGGAGCTCACACCTTTTGAGATGGATGCTGGAGTACAGCAGGTGTCATGTATTAATAAAGTCAGGCCAGGGGGTAGTGCCCCCATTTAAACTCGCACACACTATGAGGCGTGAGGACCCAGGTTCAAGCCCCTGCTCCCCACCTATAGCAGGTAGCAGGGACACTTCATGAGCAGTAAAGCAGGTCTGCAGGTGAATCTTTCTCCTGTCTTTTCCTCCTACTTTCTCAGTTTCTCTCTATCCTATCAAAATGCAAAATATATAGCTGCCAGGTGCAGTGGATTCGTAAATAATAATTGTTAGACAAGGGCTAACTTCTCCCCTGCTATTCATCTTACCATGCTCAAGGGCTCAAGGTCCAAACCTAGAAGTGCATGGGCCCCTGCAGCACCAGGAGGAGTCCCACAGATCCTGTAACAGTACTGCTGTTTCTCCTTTGTGTTGCATTTTTTGTTTTGCTAAATGTAGGTCCTGGTTTCAGCTCATCACAACCAAACCAACTAAGGGTTTTGTTTTGGATTTGCTTGTTGATTTTTCTTTTCAATTTTTATTTATAAAACGGAAACACTGACAAAAACCATAGGATAAGAGGGGTACAACTCCACACAATTCCCACCACCAGAACTCCATATCCCATCCCCTCCCCTGATAGCTTTCCTATTTATCCCTCTGGGAGTATGGACCCAGGGTCATGGATGCAGAAGGTAGAAGGTCTGGCTTCTGTGATTGCTTCCCCACTGAACATGGGCGTTGACAGGTGGATCCATACTCCCAGCCTGCCTCTCTTTCCCTAGTGGGGCAGGGCTCTGGGGAAGTGGAGCTCCAGGACACATTGGTGGGGTTGTCTGCCCAGGGAAGTCCGGTTAGCATCATGGTAGCATCTGGAACCTGGTGGCTTGGTGTAGAGCTCGGAGGCCGCCATGGTGAGTGGTGGCGACCCCGGCCCGCACAACGGATGGGGTCTTGGGAGCCACGGGCCAGGCCGGGCACACCCGGGGGTCGAGCAGTTATGCGCCTCGGACTCTGGCTTTTCCCGGGGACCTCGCTGTGCTCCGGGCTCCCCTGCGGTAGATGCAGTGCTTTGCACCCCGCTCCTGAAGGGGGGGGTCTCCTCTCCGCACGGCTTAGCCGCTGCAACTGTTTATAAAGCTCTCCCCAGGCAGGTGGACCTGGGAGTTGAACCAAGGTGGTTGCACTCATTAACATGAAATACTATTAGGAACTATGTTTTTCATCTTTGAACAAATATTATGGGAGATACGTGTAGGTAGTCCTAGTATGTTTTATAAGGATAAATCTAAATACTGCCTTGCCAAGTATATGACCCAGGTTCAAGCCTGGCTCCCATGGCATTGGAAAGAAGTTGTCTTTCCTCCTCTTTCTCTGAAAAAGTGAGCCCAGATCTGTGGAGCCCTGACTACAACAAAAAAGTAACTCAGGTGGATCGGTAACTGTTTCCTACTGAATCAGGCCTGCTGAGTTCATGGTTCTGCAACCTGCTAGCCAAGTAGAAATGGTCCCCTCTGCTGTGAAACAGTGTTGTTAAAATTTGTAGGCTCTTGCCGGGCTGGCTTGCTTCATGGGCGGGTAACAGAGACGCGGAGACAACGGCTGGGCAGGGAAGCTGTATTTCTTTATTCAGGAACAACAATTCATAAACTAAGACAAACTAATCACCAAGCGGAACTCCGCTGTCTCTTTGCAGCGCAAGCACTCTTTCTTTTACTCTCGAACTCAGGAACTCTCTTACTCTGGCACTCTGAAACTCTCGAACTCAGGAACCCTCTCCCGGGGTTCCTTGGGGCGGGGCCAAGCAGGCCCGCGAAATTAACAGGACTCATCCAATTCTCTTGGCAGGGGAGGGCTAGAACAAACCAATGTAAAGCATACGACAAAACAGGAACCTGGATCAGCCATTCTAGAGCTGTTGGGGAAATTAAATGTGATGGTGAACGTGAAGGGCTAAGCGGAGCATCTAACACACTCAGAAACTGAAGTGGCTGCTGTTAGGACTGTTTTGCGTCAGTCTTACCCTCTCAAAACGCAGAGACTAGCAGAAAAGGCATTAAGCATTAAATAAGTGATCACAAATTGAATTGGGTTCTGTGTTGTTTTTTGAAAGTAAGACTTAAATATCACATGGAAGAAATTCATAAGTGCTCCTAACAACGCATGCTGAATATTAGGTACTGGAAGCAGAAGCAGGCAGATGTGGCTGGGAGACCCTACCTAGGGTTAGAGCAGGTGGCCCTGAGGCAGTGGCACCCATAGGAAGTCACTTGTGGACGGTGGACTTTCTTCCTTGTGGCATTGTTGAAGCGTTGTTTCCATGTCTCACCCACTGGTCTGAGGAGACGGTCATTTTTATCTTTAGATAATATTTGGAATTAATGCCTAGTTAATTAATGGATGTTCAGTGGTATTCTGTTAGAAGGAGCCTGTTGGGGGCTGGGGGATGTCCTTTAGTTATAATTAACAGGCAACAGTGACACCTGTTGGTTAAATTGAAGTTTGACTCCATAGGTCAAAAAAAGTACTGCACTTCTACAATAGTAAAAACTGGGGGTAGAATTTGTCAATCCCTTTGGTGGTGACATAAATATAAAAGGCCCTGAGGGTCTGATCAACAGGGAAGAATCACTAAAACCAGGCGACTCATCCAGATGTTTTTGGAAAATTATAATATGGACCAGGAGTGTAATAGAGAAATCTGAATGTGGACGTTGGGGCAGAATCAGGGTAGGTTACACCCATGAGCGAGGTATTTTGGAACTAAGGACCAGTGAATCTTGGCAAAAACGTTATTTTTCAAATAAAATCAACTATTATGAGGTCATCATATTGGGCAAAATTAGTTCCCTGGACAAAACAAGAATGGCCTGCAGCCATCTGGTGTTAATCTGAATACAACGTGTTCTGAGTGGAGTCCACAGGATATGGTGGCCAGCAAAGAAAGCTCAGACTTATGGTGAGTGTTGAAGTGGTAGAACTGGCAGGACCTATCTGGCACCTTCCAGCAAGAATGAACTTGAACTTGGCAGGAGATGAGGGATTTTTTTTTTTTTGCCCTTGATTTTTATTGTTGTGGTTATTGTTGTTGGTGTCGTCCTTGTTGGATAGGACAGGGAGAAATGGACAGAGGAAGGGGAGAGATAGATACCTGCAGACCTGCTTCACTGCCTGTGAATCGACTCCCCTGCAGGTGGAGAGCCGGGTGCTCAAACTGGGATCCTTACTTAGCCTGTCCTTGAACTTTGTGCCACCTGCACTTAACCCACTGCGCTACCACCCTACTCCCAGAAATGAGGGATTTTTAAGTGGTGACTCTGGTTGTGAAATTGTCTAATATTTCAAGTCTGCCTCTTTATGATCTGAATCCATGTCCACAATAACTTTTTAATCGTTTTAAACCAGAGTTTATGGTTAAGCTCTGGCTTATGGTGGTGCAGGTGATTGAAATTAGAACTTTGGAGCCTCAGGCATGAAAGGCTCTTTGCATAACCATTAAGCTATCTACCCCTGCCCTACATAATATCTTTCTGATGACTCTTGGTTTTTTTTTTTTTTTATTTTAACCAGGGCACTGCTCAGCCCTGGTTTATGGTGGTGCAGTGGGTTGAACCTGGGACTTTGGAGCCTCAGGCACAAGAGTCTCTGTATAACCATTATGCTATCTACCCCCACCCTACACAATATCTTTGATGACTCTTAAGAGGGGATGGGACATAGACTGTGTGGAATTGTCTTGTTAATCATTAAGTCACTAATAAATTTTTTAAAAAGACGTGGCAAACGCACAAGGAAATGTTCAGTTTACAGTGGGACCACAATAAGGTGTCATTAAGCCCTACTAGAAGAACTAAAAATTTAAAAATAATGACAGGGTTGGAGAGTTTGGTCAGCAGGTAGGGGCAGCCTTGCCTTATGGGTGGCCCATATTCAAATCTCAACACTACCAGGGAAGCTTGGGGAGGCTTAGGTGCTATGTGGTGTCTCTCCCTCTCTGCCTCACTGAATGAAAATGTTGCCTGGGAACACCATGCATGCGCAAAGACCTGGCCACTCACCATTAAGTGCTACCCAGAAATACGCACGGCTTATGGAAACGTAAAATGGTACAGTTACTCTAGAAAACTGCTAGTTTCTTACTGAATTAAGGTGATAAATAATTTCACCCAGAAGAGTGTATGCCTTGCCATTCAGGAGATCCTAGGTTTAAACCCTATCACTACATGGTAATACCATGGATAATGGAAAGGTTCCATGACCTAGCCTTATTTATTTTTTTAAATCAAAACACCACCTACCTTGACTCACTGTAATGCTGGGGATTGAGCAGGAAAGCTTAAAGCCTCTGACATGGAAGCTGTTTTGCATAATTATGATATCTCCCTAACCCTTAATTTAAAATGAAGGCACAAGGAGGTAGCTCAGCAGTAATGCACATACATGAGGACCTCACTTCAGTATCCAGTTAGATCACTGAAAAGACAACTAGGGAGTCGGGTGGTAGCCAAGTGGGTAAAGCACAGGTGGCACAAGGATCCCGGTTCGAGCCCCCAGCTCCCCACCTGCAGGGGAGTCGCTTCACAGGTGGTGAAGCAGGTTTGCAGGTGTCTAGCTTTCTCTGCCCCTCTCTGTCTTCCCCTCCTCTCTCCATTTCTCTCTGTCCTGTCCAGCAATGACAACAACAACAAGGGCAACAAAAGGAGAAAAAAATAAATAAAAATATATATATATTTTTTTTTTTTTTTAAAGAATGAGTGGTCCGGGAGGTGCAATGGGTAAAGCGCTGGATTCTCAAGCATGAGGTCCCGAGTTCAATCCCCAGTAGCACCTGTACCAGAGTGATAGCTGGTTATTTCTCTCCTATCTTTCTCATTAGTAAATAAATAATGTTAAAAAAAAAAAAAAAGAATGAAAAAATGGACCTACTGGGGCAGGTCCAACAGACTTTCTTGCCTGAGCCACCAGAGGCTAGATTTAATTCTCAACACTATCATAAGCCAAGTAAAATAAAACTGGCCCAGGAGGCCACTCAAATATACATGCATGAAGTCCTAGTAAGTTCATTTCTGAGCACTACATGAAAATTTTTTAAAAAACAGTCTAGGACTTTTGCAGTGGATACAGTAGCAAGGGCCTTGCAAGCATGAGGCTCAGAATTCAAAGCCAGCACCACATAAATCCAGTAATACCCCCTTTTTCTCTATTAACCTCGCCAACTATCTCTTGTTAACAAAACCTTAAGGAAAAGAAAAATAAAAGGGCTGGGGAGATAGCATAATAGTCATACAAAATGACTCATGTCTGAGGCTCCAAAGTTTCCTGGTAAAAAGATTGTGTGCGTGTAGAGATCGGGAAACAGAAACATCAGGGAACTGCTCAGTGCTGGTTAATGATGGTGCTGGGGAAAAAAAGAATATCAAGGCAGAGAGAGAGCTGACCAACCAAACTGTATGGAGAGAAGCCTGGGACATGGCACAAAACATACAACACTGGACTCTCAAGCATGAGGCCCCGAGTTCAATCCTTGACATTGCATGTGCCAAAAGAGAGGTAGTGAATTGTATCAATTGCAGCGTTCGGATTATTACATCATTTCTGTAAAATCAGCTGTGACGTGTATGGGACAAATAAAAGTATAAAATGTCTGGGGGTCGGCGGTAGCACAGCAGGTTAAATGCACATGGCACAAAGTGCAAGGACCAGCTTAAGGATCTGGGTTCCAGCCTCTGGCTCCCCACCTGCAGGGGAGTTTCTTCATAGGCAGTGAAGCAGATCTGCAGGTATCTTTCTCTCCCCCCTCTGTCTTCCCCTCCTCTTTCCATTCCTATCATCCAACAATGATGACGAAAATGATAACTACAACAATAAAGTAACAAGGGCAACAAAAGGGAATAAATAAATAAATTTAAAACAATAATTTAAAAGTATGTCTAAAGATATCTAGAGAGTTCCAAACTAATAACCTAAATATCTGGAAAGAAGTTTTTTAATATTTTTATTTATTATTGGACAGACAAATTGAGAAGGAAGGAGGAGAGAGAGAGAGACAGAGATACCTGCAGCCCTGCTTCACCCCTTGTGAAGCTTTCCTCCTACAGGTGGGGACCAGGGACTTGAACCCGGGTCCTTGTGCACTATAATGTGAGCGATTAACCAGATGCACCACCTCTTGGCCCCTCTGGAAAGATTTTTTTTAATATGCATTTATTTATTCCCTTTTGTTGCCCTTGTTGTTTTTCATTGTTGTTGTAGTTATTGATGTTGTCGTTGTTAGATAGGACAGAGAGAAATGGAGAGAGGAGGGGAAGACAGGGAGAGAGAAAGACAGACACCTGCAGACCTGCTTCACCACTTGTGAAGCGACTCCCCTGCAGGTGGGGAGCCAGGGCTCAAAACAGGATCCTTACTCTGGTCCTTGTGCTTTGTGCCACCTGCGCTTAACCTGCTGCGCTACAGCCCGACTCCCCGAAAGATTTTTTTATATTTATTTATTTTTCCCTTTTGTTGCCTTTGTTATTTTTTATTGTAGTTATTATTGCTGCTGCTGTTGTCATTGTTGTTGGATAGGACAGAGAGAAATGGAGAGAGAAGAGGAAGACAGGGGGAGAGAAAGATAGCAACCTGCAGACCTGTTTACCGCTTGTGAAGTGACTCCCCTGCAGGTGGGGAGCCGGGGGCTGGAACTGGCTCGAACCGGGATCCATACGCTGGTTCTTGCGCTTCACACATGGGCTTAACCCACTGTGCTATCGCCCGACTCCCTAGAAAGATTTCTAAACCTTCCTTACCTAGAAATTTTCATCACCCCCAAATAGCCTTGAATGATGACTTAAATAGGGAAGTATACATGCATAATAAACCATATTCATTATTTTTTAAATAATGTGGTATAGGATTGGACCCTGGAGCTTGAGGGTTTGAGTTCTATCTTCCACAACACATGTGCCAGAGTGATGATCTGGCTCTCTATAATTCTTTTAAAAAATAAATACATAATGTGAGTTAAAAGCACACAGCACTGCAACTCCAGTACACAGAGGTAGCCACTTTTTCTTTTTAAATTATTTTTAGTGGATTGCCACACAGATAGATCCCCCTCTCTCCACCATCACTGGTCCCTTCCATCAGGAACGTCAGCGTAAATCCTCTGCTGGGTCATTCCAGGAACTTGTGCTAACTGTAATGTAAAGTAGCAACAGTAGGGTCGGCCCCGCTCTCCAAAAGAAGGCCAGGTCTGGAAATGAGTGCAGCCTAGAATGTTCCCAGTGGTGACCGTGGGCTGTGGGTTCAGACTGACAGGGACTCAGAGGTTGCACAGGCTCCTGTGGCAAATGTGGGTCCGGTTGATAGGGGTAAACAGCTCATTTTATTCATAGATTTTCTTCAAGATTGGGAGCTAGTCTCTGCCCTAATCCAACTTTCTAGCCCTATTCTCAACTCTTAACACCATCTTCTCAGACAATATTTTTGTCCAACTCCATGTTAGCTATCAAACTCAAAAACTACAATAGTCATAGACCCCTAGAAGCATATAAGAGTTCCTCACTTCTTTCCACTCTAAGATCCCTAGTCTCATCTGCTTTATTTCTGCTATTTGGTTTTTATTCATTAGTCATTTTACCCTGCTTTAACCCTACCTACCACCTTTCAGCCACCTATTTAAAAAATACTACTATGATTCCATCCCGACTTCCCTGAACAGATAATCTCACCAATGTGTACTGGATCCCTACCTCCCCAGAGCCCTGCCCCACTAGGGAAAGATAGAAACTGGCTGGGGACATGGATCCCAGCCTGCCAACATCAGAGAAGCAATTGCAGGAGCCAGAACTCCCACCTTCTGCACCCCATAAAGAATTTTGGTTCATTGTATCAAGGAATGCAGGGTGAAGCCGGGGAGCTGGAATGCAGAACCCCTGGAGGCAGAAAATGTGAGGTCTCTGGAGACGGAGTAAGATAACGAGGAGGCAGAAAAACTGAGGTCCCTACCTCTCCCAAGCTCAGCCTCAGAAAGAGAGAGTCTGACAGGGAGATTCATTTCCTCAGTTCCCCATTTTTCAATGGGGAAAACCTCACCTCGCTCAACCTGGTTCTCACAGTATTCCCAGCACTCTGCAACTCCAGCACTGACTAATAATCACTTTTAAATATATTTTTTACTGGGACATTTACAGTTTTTGACACATGTCAAATTTCTCAATTTTCCGCAAAACACTCAACCCCAGCCTAGGTCCTCCTCCACTAATACACACCAGGACCTGAAATCCCCCCCCCCCCCAGAGCCCTTTACTTTGGTGCGATACACTGACTTCTCCTTTTACTACTCTTGTGCACTCCTCCCTGTCTCCCAGTCTTGTTCCCTTGTTAGATTTTTAAAAACACAACTTTACTTAGCAATTACTATTGTATGCCATATTTTATTTTCCACACACCATCCCAACATAGACTTTGCTCCACGTTTATCAAAGATTCTGGTCAAGTCAAAAAGTAAGTGTGTGTGTGTGTGTGTGTGTGTGTGTGTGTGTGTGTGTGTGTGTGTTTAACCAGTGCACACTGCTCAGTTCTTAATTATGGTGATGTTGGAACTTGAACCTTGAACGTGATTTGCATACCTAACCCTAAATTAAATTTTTAAAATTTTATGTATAAATTTTCAGTTTTTTTTCTTTTTTAATATTTTACTTATTTATCAATAAGAGGGATAGGAAGAGAGAGGGAAAGAACCAGATATCACTCTGGTACATGTGCTGCTGGGGATTGAACTCAGGACTTCATGCTTGAGAGTCCAATACTTTATCTACTGCGCCACCTCCCAGACCACACATCTTCAGGTTTTTTTAAAGTATTTTTATATTATTTATTTACTAGATCGAGACAAAGAGGAAATTGAGAGGGGAGGAGGAGATAGAGAGACACCTGCAGCCCTGCTTCATCACCCCTGAAGCTTTCCCCCTGCAGTTGGGGACCTGGGGCTTGAACCTGGGTTCTTGCGCATTGTAATGTGAGCCCTTAACCAGGTACACCACCACCTGGCTCCCTTAAATTTATAAAAATATCTTATTTATTGATGAGAAAGATAGGAGGAAAGAGAGAAAGAACCAGAAATCACTCTGGCACATGTGCTGCCTGGGACAGAATTCAGGATCTCATGGTTGAGTATCCGGACTTTATCCACTGTGCTACCTCCAGGACCCCTAAATTAAATTTTTCAACCCCTCTACAGGACTTCAGAATATGTATTTTTGTGCAAATCGTTTGGTTCACAAGTTTATTTTCCCTTTTGTTGCCCTTGTTTTATTGTTGCAGTTCTTGTTTTTTATAAAATATTTTTTATCTTTTTATTGGAATTAGTGATTCAGTCAACAATAAAATACAGTAACAAAAAATAAAATACAATAGTTTTTTTAAAAAATATTTATTTTCCCTTTTGTTGCCCTTATTGTTTTTCATTGTTGTTGTAGTTATTGTTGTTGATGTCGTTGTTGTTAGATAGGACAGAGAGAAATGGAGAGAAGAGGGGAAGACAGAGAGGGGGAGAGAAAGAGAGACACCTGCAGAGCTAACTCACTGCCTGCAAAGCTAACTCCTGCAGGTGGGGAGCTTGGAGCTCGAACCGGGATCCTTCCACCAGTCCTTGTGCTTTGTGCTACGAGAGCTTAACCTGCTGTGCTACCGCCCGACTCCCTACAAGTTTTTTAAATTTTATTTTATTTATTTATTTATTTATTGGATAGAGACAGCCAAAAACCGAGAGGGGAAGGGGAAATAGAGATACCTGCAGCCTTGCTTCACTGCCTGTGAAGCTTCCCTCCTGCAGGTGAGGACCAGGGCTCAAACCCAGGTCCTTGCACATTGTAACAGGTGCACTCAACCAGGTGTGCCACTACCCGCTTCCTGGTTCACAAGTTTTAAAAATGTATACTCCAGGGATTCGGGCGGTAGCGCAGCGGGTAAAGTGCACGTGGCACAAAGGGCAAGGACCGGCGGAAGCATCCTGGTTCAAGTCCCAAGCTCCCCACCTGCAGGAGGTCGCTTTGCAGACGGTGAAGCAGGTCTGCAGGTCTCTGTCTTTCCCCCTTTCCGTCTTAGCCTCCTATCTCCATTTCTCTCTGTCCTATCCAACAACAACAACAGCTATGACAGCAATAACAACTACAACAAGCACAGCAACAAGGGCAACAAAATGGGGAAAATAGCCCCCAGGAGCAGTGGATTCGTAGTGCAGGCACCGAGCCTCAGCAATAATCCCAGAGGCAAAATAATAATATAAAAGTAAATAAAAAATAAAAATAAAAGTATTCAAATAAATGTATACTCCAGGGGCCGGGTTGTGGGTCACCTGGTTGAGCGCACATGTTACAGTGCAGAAGGACCCGGGTTCGAGCCCCCGATCCCCACCTACAGGGGGAAACTTCACGAGTGGTGAAGTTTCTCTCCCTCTCTATCTCCCTCTCTATCTCCCCTTCTCGATTTCTGGCTGTTTCTATCCAAAAAAAATAAAGATAAAAAAATATTTTTAAAAAATGCATACTCTAAAAGTGGACTACTGGGCCAGCATAAAATCAATTTCCAAACCGCCTCAGTTTGGGCCCTCTGAGCTTCCGTCGCCGCTCGATGCCCTCGCATCTCTTCGGCCACCGTACCTGCGTTGTTACGTCACCATGCGGCGTAGCTGGTTTCCCTGGTGACGGTTGCTGGGACAACGCGTGCCGGCGTCCAGAGGAGTCGACCGCGCGGTACTGACCGAAGGAGGGAGGCGCTGAGCGACCGCAGTAAGTGCAGGGAAGGGCGGCAGAGCCGGAGCCGGGAGCCCGCCGACACCCGGTTCTGGTCCAGAGCGCCGACCCCGCGTGCTCGGCCGGCAGGGCGCTCCCCGCTCCGCATCTCCCAGCCCTGCCCTCTAGGCCTGGCTCCCGCGGGGCGCTGCGGTCGTCCGCCCCGGGGGCTGCAGTTGCAGGCGAGCGCCCCCTGCCGGCCGCCCCGCGAAGGAGAAGCGCGTGTGTGTGTCAGTGTGTTTGGGGGTCTGTGTCTGATTTTTGGGTAATTTTGAAAAAGGTTGCTATAAACATTCATTTGTGGGACTGGGTGGCGGCACACCTGGTTAAGTGTACACATTACGGTGCACAAGTACCTGGGTTTAAGCCCCTGGTCCCCACTTGCAGGGGGAAAACTTGACAAGCAGTGAAGCAGGACTGCCTCTCTGTCTCTCTCCCTTCTTATTCTCCTCTTCCCTCTAAAATTCCCTGCCCTGTCAAATAAAATTTTCCAAAAATTAAAAAAAAAATCATTTGCAAGCTTTTGTGTGGACATACATGTTCAGTTCATTTGGATAAATATGATTTCTGAGTCATTTAGTGAGACTATGTTTAGCTTTGAGGGAGAAACCTCCAAAATGCCTTTTGAAGTGGCTGTACCATTTTGCGTTTCTGCCAGCAATAATGAAAGTTCCTATTACTTCACACAATTGTTAGGATTTTATGTTGTCAGTGTTTTGGATTTAGCCTTTCTACTAACTTTAATTTTTATATTTTTATTGGAATTAATGATTTACAGTCAACAATAAAATACAGTAACAAAAATAAAATACAGTAGTTTTTAAAATTAAATTATTTTCCCTTTTGTTGCCCTTATTGTTTTTCATTTTTGTTGTAGTTATTGTTGTTGTTGATGTCCTCGTTGTTAGATAGGACAGAGAAATGGAGAGAGGAGGGGAAGACAGAGGGGGAGAGAAAGACAGACACCTGCAGACCTGCTTCACCGCCTGCAAAGCGACCTGTAGCTTGGGGCTCGAACTGGAATCCTTCCGCCAGTCCTTGCGCTTTGCGCTACCTGCACTTAACCCGCTGCGCTACCGCCTGGCTCCCAATACAGTAGTTTTTATATGTGTAATTTCTCTCAGTTTCCCACATAACAATTCAACCACTCTAGGTCCTCCTCTGCCATCATGTTCCAGGACCTGAACTCGCCCCACCACCCTAGAGTCCTTTACTTTGGTAAAATACACCAAACCCAGTTCCAAGTTCTGCTTTGTGTTTTCTTATAATTTCTTATTTTTTATTTATTACTGGTGATTTAATAATGATCAACAAGTGTTGTTAAAATTTCGGACGGCTCCAGCCGGGCGGGTAACAGAGACGTGGAGACCACGGCTGGGCAGGGAAGCTGCATTTCTTTATTCACGAACAACGATTCATAAACTAAACCAAACTAATCACCAAACAGAACTCTGCTGTCTCTTTGCGGCGGCGCAAGCACTCTCTCCAACTCTGGAACACTCAGGAACCCCGGAACTCTGTCAACAACAAACAACAAACAAGATTGTGGGTTAAGAGGGATACAAGTCATACCATTAGCAAGCCATATCCCATCCCCTCCACTGGAAGGCTATTCTTATCCCTCTGGGAGTATGGACCAAAGATCTGTAAGGGGCGCAGAAGGTCAGAAGGCTTCTGTAATTGCTTCTCTGCTGGACGTGGGCATTGACAGGTAGATCCATACCCCCAGCCTCTTTCTTTCTTTCTTTCTTTCTTTCTTTCTTTCTTTCTTTCTTTCTTTCTTTCTTTTTTAAGTTTATATTATATGATTTTTTTTAAAAATTTTAATATTTATTTTTATTTATTTATTCCCTTTTGTTGCCCTTGTTGTTTTATTGTTGTAGTTATTATTGTTGTCATTGTTGTTGGATAGGACAGAGAGAAATGGAGAGGGGAGGGGGAAGACAGAGAGAGGGAGAGAAAGACAGACACCTGCAGACCTGTTTCACCGCTTGTGAAGCGACACTCCTGCAGCTGGGGAGCCGGGGCTTGAACCAGGATCCTTATGCGGGTCCTTGTGCTTAGCACCCACTGCGCTACAGCCCGACTCCCTATTATATGATTTTTAAAACATGATTCCTACAAGTTCCATCCAAGATGAGATGAAGAAAATGAAGTCACCATTTTTAATAGCTGAGTAGTATTCCATTGTGTATCTATACCACAACTTGCTGAGCCACTCACCTGTTGTTGGACACCTGGGTTACTTCCAGGTTTTGGCTACTACAGAATATGCTGCTATGGACACAGGTATACACAATCTTTTTTTTTTTTTAATTTTTAGTTATTTATTAATGAGAAAGATAGGAGGAAAAAGAGAGAGAACCAGACATCACTCTGGTACATGTGCTGCTGGGGATTGAACTCAGGACGTCATGCTTGAGAGTCCAGTGCTTTATCCACTGCTCCACCTCCGGACCACGGTATACACAATCTTTTTGGATGAGTTTATTTGGTTCCTGGGATATATCCCCAGCAGAGGAATTGCAGGGTCATAGGGTAGGTTCACTTGTAGCCTTCTGAGAGTCTCCAGACTGTTCTCCACAGAGGTTGGATCATTTGACATTCCCACCAGCAGTGCAGGAGGGTTCCTTTGACCCCACACCCTCTCCAGCATTTGCTACTGCTACCTTTTCTGATGTATGACATTCTCACAGGAGTGAAGTGGTATCTTATTGTTGTCTTTATTTGCATTTCTCTGACAATGACTTAGACCATTTTTTTCATATGTTTGTTGGCCTTTTGGATCTCTTCTGTGGTGAATATTCTGTTCATATCCCCTCCCCATTTTTGGATAGGATCATTTGTTTTCTTGTTCTTGAGTTTGGCAAGCTCTTTATATATTTTGGTTATTAGCCCCTTGTCTGATGTATGGCAAGTAAAGATCATAAGCCACAATTCTGTGAGGGGTCTCTTTGTTTGAGTATTGGTTTCTTTTGCTATGCAGAAGCTTTTTAATTTGATGTAGTCCCATTGGTTTATTTTTGTTAAATCTTCCTTGTAATTGGATTTGTTTCATTGAAAATGCCTATAAAATTTAGATGGAAAAAAGTTCTGACAATGTTTTCCTCTAAGCATTTGATAGTTTCTGGTCTAACATCCAAGTCCTTGATCCACTTGGAATTTACTTTTGTGTTTGGTGAGATATAGTGGTTCAGTTTCATTTTTCTGCATGTTTCAACCCAATTTTCGCAACACCATTTGTTGAAGAGATGTCCCTTTCCCCATTTAATAGTCTGGGCACCTTTGTCAAAGATTAGATGTCCATAGGTGTGGGGCCTCATTTCTGGGCTCTCAGTTCTATTCCACTGCTCAGTGTGTCTATTCATGTTCCAGTACCAAGCAGTTTTGATGACAATGGCCCTATAATACAGTTTGAGGTCTGGGAGTGTGATGCCTCCGGTTCTGTTCCTTCTTCTTAAGATTGTTTTGGCAATTCTAGGTCTTTTCTGGTTCCATATAAACATTTGTAGCATTTTTTCTATTCTCCTAAAAATGTGCTTGGGATCTTGATGGGGATAGCATTAAATTTGTATATGGCTCTGGATAATATATTCATTTTGATAATGTTAATTCTTCCAACCCATAAACATGGGATATCTTTTCACTTATTTATGTCTTTTTCTATTTCCTTGAATAATGACTAATAATTTTTAGTATACAAGTCTTTAACTTCTTTTTTTTTTAATTTTTATTTGTTTATTAATGAGAAAGATAGGAGGAAAGAGAGAAAGAACCAGACATCACTCTGGCACATGTGCTGCCGGGGGATCGAACTCAGGACCTCATGCTGGAGAGTCCAAAGCTTTATCACTGCCCCACCTCCCGGACTATAGTCTTTAACTTCTTTTGTTAGGTTTATTTCTAGATTTTTGTTTCTGTTGCTACAGTAAAGGACTGATTTCTGGATTTCTCCTTCTGCTGTATTAATGTTTGCAAAGAAGAATGTCATTGACTTTTGTATGTTAATTTTGTAGCCTGACACTTTCCTGTATTGCCTGATAATTATCAGGAGCTTCCTGCTGATTTTTTAATGTTTTATTTATTTATTTATTTCCCTTTTTGTTGCCCTTGTTGTTTTTATTGTTGTTGTGGTTATTATTATTGTTGTTATTGCTGTCATCATTGTTGGATAGGACAGAGAGAAATCAAGAGAGGAGTGGAGACAGAGAGGGGAGAGAAAGATACACACCTGTAGACCTGTTTCACCACTTGTGAAATGACCTCCATGCAGGTGGGGAGCCGGGGACTCGAACCGGGGTCCTTAAACCAGTCCTTGCGTTTTGCGCCATGTGCGCTTAACCCACTGCGCTACCACCCGACCCCCTCCCCACTGCTGGATTCTTTAGGCTTTTCAATGTAAACTGTCATATCATCTGAAAATAATGAGACTTTGACTTCTTCTCTTCCATCCTTTCACTTTGAGTCTGTGTTTGTCTTGAGTTAGATGGAATTCCTGTAAGACAGCAGGTTGTGTTTTCTGATCCATCTTCCTACTCTGTGCCTTTTAATAGGTGAATTCAAGCTGCTGACATTTATTGATATTATAGATTTAAGATATTTTAATGTCATTATTCTAAACTTTTAGAGTTTTCTGATATATAGCATATTTAAGGTGATCTGATTATTTATAGGAGACCTTTCAGAACTTCTTGCAGGGCAGGCTTGGTGATAGTTGTTTCCTTCAGCTGTTGCTTGTCTGAGAAGCTTTTTATGACTCTGTTGTGTCTGAGTGACAGTCTAGCAGGTTACAGTAGTCTTGCTTGAAAGCCTTTCTCATTGAACACTCGACAGATATCTTGCCATTCTCTTCTGGCCTTTAGTGTTTGTATGAAGAAGTCTGCTGCTAATCTTATGGATTTTCCTCTGTAAATGACTCTTTGTTTTTCTATTGCAGCCTTCAGGATCCTTTCTTTGTCCTTATTTTTATTTTTATTTTTTGCCTCCAGGGCTATTGCTGGGCTCGGTGCCTGCACTAAGAATCCCCTGCTCCTGGAGGCTGTTTTTCCCCTTTTGTTGCCCTTGTTGTTTATTGTTATTACTATTATTGGATAAGACAGAGAGAAATCAAGAGAGGAGGGGAAGACAGAGGGGGAGAGAAAGACAGACACCTGCAGACCTGCTTCACCCCCTGTGAAGCGACTCCCCTGCAGGTGGGGAGCCCAGGGCTCGAATTCGGATCTTTACGCTGGTCCTCGCGTTTTTCACCACCTGTGCGCTTAACCCACTATGCTGCTGCTCGACTACCTAGAGTATTTTTTTCTTTAAGATTTTATTTATTTATTAATGAGGAAGACAGGAGGAGAGATAACCAGACATCACTCTGGTACATGTGCTGTAGGAATTGAACTTAGGACCTCATGCTTGAGAATCCAATGCTTTATCCACTATGCCACCTCCCGGAACATGAGTTTTTTTTTTATTATTATTAGTAATTAAAAAAAAATATTTATTCCCTTTTGTTGCCCTTGTTTTTTATTGTTGTAGTTATTATTGTTGTTGGATAGGACCGAGAGAAATGGAGAGGGGAGGGGAAGACAGGGGGAGAGAAAGACAGACACCTGCAGACCTGCTTCACCCCCTGTGAACCTACTCCCCTGCAGGTGGGGAGCTGGGGGCTCAAACTGGGATCTTTACATTGGTCCTTATGCTTTGTGCCACCTGCACTTAACGCGCTGTGCTACCGCCCGACTCCCCATTACTAGTAATTTAACAGTGGTTGACAAGACTATAGGATAAGAGGGGTACAGTTCCCATTACCAGTGTTCTATATCCCATTCCCTCCATTGGAAGCTTCCCTATTCTTTATCCCTCTGGGAGTATGGACCCAGATTTTTTTCCTTCAGGGTTATCACTTGGAGCTCAGTGCCTGCATCACAAATCCACGGTTCCTGGAGGCCATTCCTCCCCCCCCCCATTTTTATTGCTCTTCTTGCCCTTGTTGTTATTATTGCTATTATTGTTGTTGTTGCACAGGACAGAGAAAAATCGAGAGGAGGGGAAGACAAAGGAGGGGAGAGAAAGATAGACACCTGCAGACCTGCTTCACCACCTGTGAAGCGACTCCCCTGCAGATGGGGAGCTGGGGGCTTGAACCGGGATCCTTACACCATCCTTGCACTTGGTGCCACATGCACTTAACCTACTGCACCACCATCCAGCTCCTTGGACCCAGGATCTTTATGGAGAGCAGAAAGCAGAAGGTCTGGCTTCTGTAATTGCTTCTCCACTGGACATGGGCATTGGCAGTTGGATCCATACTCCCGACCTGTCTCTCACCCTCGTGGGGCAGGGAACTGGAGAGATGGGGCTCCAGGACACATTGGTGAGCTCGTCTGCCCAGGGATGTTAGGTTGGCATCATGGTAGCATCTGCAACTTGGTGGCAGAAAAGCATTAAGATAGAAAGCAGAGGAAATTGTTTAGTAATCAGGAACCTAAAGGTAAGACTAGAGCAGATGAGACTTGGGGTCTCCGTTCTGGAAGAAGCTAGCAGGTCTATTTTAGGTGTATTCCAAGGGGCCCATGAATTTACTAACTTTTGCCTGAGCCTGACAGCTAGCATGCAGGTGGGCTAAAAGTATTATCTGGAAAGATGGTGTCAGAATTGGAAATAGGACTAGAAAGCTGGATCAGGGCAGAGTGTAGCTTCCAAAATGGTGAAAGTATATAAATACCATTAACTGTAGACCCCCATCGATCTGACCTAGGGCCCATGTCTATTCATATTCAGGATGTGTAGCAGGTGACAGAAAACCTCCCACTCGAGCAGGCACCCAGGCGGGCGTGCAGACAGACTGCACGGAGGGAGGGAGTGAACGAGCAGTGAGTGAGCCATAGAGGGTGGCCACATCCCTAGAGAAGGCGAGAGTCCTCCCGTCCGTCTGACCCCTCCCCTAACCCACAGTGTCTCTGGTCTCTAGAGGAACAGATACGGCCCGGCCATGGCCTCGTTGCTAAAGGTGGTGGATCAGGAAGTGAAGCATCAAGGTTGATTCTTTCAGGGAGCAGATTACAAGTGAGGCAGAAGATTTGGTGGCAAATTTTTTCCCAAAGAAGTTGTTAGAACTCGATAGTTTTTATTTATTTATTTATTATTAAATATTTAATTATTTTCCCTTTTGTTGCCCTTGTTGCTTTATTGTTGTAGTTGTTATTGTTATTGATGTTGTCATTGTTGGATAGAACAGAGGAAATGGAGAGAGGAGGGGAAGACAGAGAGGGAGAGACAGACACCCGCTGACCTGCTTCACCGCCTGTGAAGCGACTCCCCTGCAGGTGGGGTGCCAGGGGCTCGAACTGGGATCCTTACGCTGGTCCTTGTGCTTTGCGCCACCTGTGCTTAACCCGCTGTGCTACCACCCGACTCCCTAGAGCTCAATAGTTTTTTAAGGAACCAATCCTTAACATACATCCATGACCTACCTCAGATCCACTCAGACATGAATCTCCCTGTCCGAGACCCCATTCTTCTCCCTAATAGCCACGATGGGCTGGATGGGCCCACTTATAAGAAACAAAGGTTAGATGAATGTGAAGAGGCCTTCCAAGGAACCGAGGTACTGGTGATGCCCAGCGGATGCTGAAAAGCAACCAGCAGCTGGTGGACATTATTGAGAAAGTGAAACCCGAGATCCGGCTGCTGACCGAGAAATGCAACAGGGTCAAAATGTGGGTACAGCTCCTGATGCCTAGGATGGAAGATGGAAACAACTTTGGGAGGCTGTGGGAGAACTAAGGACTGTTGAGAGTGAAGCTGCATCATATCTGGACCAGATTTCTAGATACTATATTTCTAGATACTATATTACAAGAGCCAAGTTGGTTTCTAAAATCGCTAAATAGCCACATGTAGAGGACTATGGGCGCACTGTGACAGAACGAATATATCAGCCTGCGGCTCATCATATCAGAGCTAAGGAATCAGTGTGTAACTCTACATAACATGATCCTGAAAAATATCGAAAAGATCAAGCAGCCCCGAAGCAGTCATGCAGAAACACTGTACTGAGGCCAGGGCCAGGGGACTCTCTGAGTCTGGCTCAAGACCCACATTGCCTTGGTTTGTTCCATCACTATCGTGATGGGGAGACTGGCCAGAAATAGTAATCACACCTCTCTCTGTTTTTAGTTAGAATCTAATAAAACTCTCATGTAGTCCTGTGATATGTTTGCCTCTTTTCTCAGGCCTCAGGAACTCTTCTGTTTCCTTCCCGAGTACCCTGCACCTGACCTGTCCTAATTTCTGGAGAACTCCAAGTTTGTGTGCACAGGATATTGGCACAAGAATGCTTGTGTTTTCTCTTTCCTTCTCTCTCTCTCCTGTGTCTCGGACTTTGTGTTTCCTTCCTTTTGGTGATTAGTTGATTAGAAGCTGAGGGAACTAAAAGGAAAGTGTTTTTCAGGAACTGGGGTCAGGGAGACCAGCTCCACTCTTCCTGGTGGAGTTAGTGTCTTCCCTCTGTGGGAAGTTGGATCCTCCCTGTCACAATTGTCCTGGTGATAACTTTGAGTTTCCTATCTATATACAACCCACCTTGAAACTGATCATGACAAGAAGCACCTTAGACCTTCAGCCAAGTCCCTAGCTAGAATTTTCACATACACGTGTGTGCATAAAAACACACATGCAGATAACATGCGCTCACACGCGTGCGTGCACACACACACACACGTACCTTCTTAATCTGTTACTTGACGTCCTACCCACCTATCTAGATCTTGTCACAGAGACCTTCCAGGAAGTAATAGTTGTCTTAGTCATCATCCACTGAGATCCACTATGTTTTGATTTTCTAACCTATTGGTGCCCAGGGTGAATTGGTGGAGAACTGAAAGAGGAGAAGTAGAGGGATTGGAGTAGACCCTCCCTTTGTGACTGGGGTCCTTTTGGGTGTTACAGAAACTGGTCCTCTGACTCCGGGTTGCCTCTTCCTAGGCCAGTTTTAGATCAGAGTAGGGATGTTTGCACCTCTGCTGCTCCTGCTAGACTTTCCCTTTGGGGAAAGATGTCTCTTATAGTATTGTGCTTCCAGAGAAAGCATTCATTAGTGTGTATGTGTGTGTGCATGCACACACTTGCTTGTACACATTGTGTATGTGGAAATTGACTGGGTAAGTAAGTCAAAACCATAGAAGAGTGGCCTCCCGTCTCTTGAAATTTCTAGAGATGTCATTTCTTGTTACAACTTTTGTGTTCATTCTCATCAACCCTTGCTTTTTATTCTACAACTGGAGAATTACTATATGCAGTTAACCTGCTGGTGACTCTCAGTATCTACTTCTGACTTATTCTAGCCTTGTCTCTGTCTTCCAATCCCAGTCATATTGCCACCTGGGTGTATCATCTTTACTTCTGCCCAGTATGCTGTAGAGAAAGAGTTAAGACGCCATCTTCCCATAAACCGTACTCAGTAACAAACCAACTGCATTTCAGTTGGGCAATGCCCTTATCCACCCTCCAAATCCCTTCCAGCTAAAACCTTACCTCCTACCATGTGTTTCTCAGTTTCCCTTTTTGTTGGATTGTTCTGTTGCCTCTTCTTACCCCTACCACCCTTGAATTGTAATGTAAAATTCTTTCACCATGTCAAGAAATTAAAAAAAAAAGAAAGAAAGAAAGCCTCCCACTCATTATTCACTGCTCAAAATACAAAGGACAGTCATGTCTTCAATCCTTTTGTCAAGGTACATCAGCCACAATGTCAAGAGTACTTGGGAATCAGGTGGGGCCTAGAGGCATTTTAAAAATGCTTAGATTAAGCACACGTGGCATAAAGCGCAAGGACCGGTGTAAGGATCCTGGTTTGAGCCCCTGGCTCCCCACCTGCGGGGGAGTTGCTTCACAAGTGGTGAAGCAGGTCTGCAGGTGTCTATCTTTCTCTCCTCTCTCCATTTCTCTCTGTCCTATCCAACAACAATGACATCAATAATAACAATAACTACAATAATAAAACAACAAGGGCGACAAAAGGGAATAAATAAAATTTTTTTAAAAAGATCAAAAACTTTTTTAGATTTAGTGTTTTGTCATATGCTTTTGAAATGCAGCAATTTTCCTGTCTGATCCCTGCAAGTCCCCACTGGAGAGCTGGTCTCTTCTCAGTCAAGAGTCAATCTTGACTTGCAGTGTAGCTGTTTAGGAAGAGAATTAAGATTGCATCCTGTACAGGGTCCATCTCAGAAGGTTGTTGGCACCTGCCCCCACTGGTCCTAACCTTAATAGTCTGACTCCACAGCCTCTGTCCTGCTCAGCCTCAGCCTCAGCCTCAGCCTCAGCCTCAGCCTCAGCCTCAGCCTCAGCCTCAGCCTCAGCCTCAGCCTCAGCCTCAGATGTCCACATCCATCTTTGTCGCTGCCTGGTCATATCTGCTCACTCTGTTGTCTCCTGGTCATCTCTTCTTCCTCCAGCTTTCTGCATCCATTGTCTGGCTCCTTCCAAGCCTCCCTCTCACTCCACATCCTCTCCCTACACTACTTTGTTCATTCTCCATCTCTCAGCCACTTGAAGCACCCCAGTCCATGCTGCCTCCTTAGCTCACAACAGTGTCTCTGTGTGCAGGCCGGGGAGTCTCAAGCCTTGCAGTGCCCAGCACCCAGCTACCTGGAAAGCACTCCTGTTGGTATGCTTTAAAAAACCCCTTCTGTTTCATTTGATTTAATCCCCCCTGCATTTTATTTACATAACACTTCATTCTATTTACATAACCTCTGTTAACAAGCACCACCCTCCCTCCAGGGCATTGGTGGTTCAGTGGTAGAATTCTCACCTGCTCCGCCCCCTCTCCTTGTCATACCCTGATTTTCACCAGTCACTTTTCTCTCCACCCTCTCTGCATCGCATCCTGTTCCCACCCTACTGGGCTAGTATATTTATAAGGACAAGATTGTTTGTAGTAGTTTAGTTTAGCCTAGTTTGGTATAGATTGCGCTGCATCCTGCATGAATAAAGAGATACTGCGTACAGCTCAACTATGAGTCCCGGGTCGTCTGTTACCTGCCCGTGAAGCCAGCCCAGCGAAAACAACACACTCCCTGACCACCGTCTCTGCAGCCACTCACCCAACCTCCTTGCCATCTCTTCGAGCCGCTTCCGACCCTCCTCACTTGGCACTGAGTTCTTGCTCTTCCTCCCTCCTCCTTCCTCTTCCTTCTTTTATCGCCTTGCTGAGGGTTAATGGTTTGCGGTACAGTTCTTGACACACCGGCGCTATCTCTCATCTCCCGAGTTAGATGTCTGCTAAACATTTGCACCTCCAACGTAGTCTTCATGCTTCTGTTTGACAGCTTTGATTGAGGACCATGTTCATTCCTAAAATACCCTCCTGTCCACGGCCCCTTGCCTCCAGTTGCACAAGATGCATGTGTGATCCTGTCTCCACCCTCTGTATATCCTCAGCACTCCAGGATGAAGTCCAGGCTCCTTAAACCCAGGGCCAAATAAGAATCTCTTTCTAGTGCCTCCCCCAAACCTCTGCCCTGCCCTCTGGTCACCCTGACTTACTTGTCCTGGGTCTCCACCTTCATCACATTCTGTCCAAGTGCCCTTCCGGCCAGGAGCCCTTTATGCCCTCCCCCCCTCCTCCCCAGGCTAGTTTCTTCAGCACACAGCTTCTGTAGATCAGTCTAGCCAACCTATTCAATATCTCCCACCTCTCATGGTCAGTGCAATCTCCTTAGATTCACTAGAGAAGCTTCAGGCTATAGCCCAGCCCAGATCAACCCAGATCTCATTGGCTGCCCACTTTCCTGAGGGCAGATGCTAATGCCTTGCAGGCTGACTTGGAGCACAGGAGTCCTGGAAGTGCTGGGGTGCTGTTCTGTGCAGGTCAAGGACACCCCACTTCATATGATAAAGAAGATCAAAGTAGTTAAAGCAACAGAATCTTTGTGTGCTAGGAATGTATTACACATTTTTTGTGTGTTCTCTAACTGCCCAGAGAACTAGAGAACAACTATCATCCCATTTTACAGTTGTGAAAATTTAAAGCAGATAATTTAAGTAGTATGCCCAAGACATAATCTACGTTCAGGAAGCACCTGCCCCTCAATGACTTAAAATGCACTTTGGAAGTAGAAAAGGAGAAAGACTCTTAAGTTCCTGCCCTCATTTATTCATTTGTTTATTCATT
Source organism: Erinaceus europaeus (assembly GCF_950295315.1). Lineage (NCBI taxonomy): Eukaryota > Metazoa > Chordata > Mammalia > Eulipotyphla > Erinaceidae > Erinaceus > Erinaceus europaeus. The sequence goes on along the minus strand of NC_080182.1, from coordinate 11,309,899 downwards.
CACTTACTTTTTTTTTTGTTCTTGAGCACCTGATATATTCATTCAATGATGAATATTAAATGAAAGCCTAGCCTGAAAAATGCGAAAATTAAAAAGTCTGGATAAGATTAGATACAACATCCTTGGTGTTAGGGGGCTTCTTACTGAAAGGAAGGAATCACGTTATAACTAATTTGAACTCATGGATGTAGGTTTAGCTGTCAAGGTAAGAGATTCTAGGAGTTTACAAACTTCTAGGCAAATTCTAGTAGCTAGATGGGAATACTCAGGAAAGAGAAGGATTGCATATGGCAAGAAATTACATAATATGGGGAAGAAAGGCATCTCAGGCAAGTCTTTGAGACCCCACCCCCAAGTCCCAGCAGGGTTCACAGACCCAAGCATCTTCAGGTGCAAATGAGAAATGAGAAGGCAAAGGTGGAAGAGAAAGAGCAGCATTTACGTGCAGTAGTACCAGGCAGTGAATGTGCCCACTGCAGCATCTGGGAGCACTGAAGTGGAAAAAATATACCCCACCCAGAGGAAACGCCCAGTGCCCCACAACCACTGCCCATGTGAGATGATGGGCCCTGAGTGCCCAGGTCTGTAAACTTTTATAAAAGAAGCTGGAAATCTGGATTGAATTGAAATCTGTACTTTTTACTGTCTGCAACCAATTCTGACCCTAATAGAGTTATGTAAGATTCAGCAACGATCTGTGAGATAGACACAGGCTTTGGGCTGCCTACCCCCAGGGGCCTCCATGAGTCCTGGCAGGCTCTTGTGGAGGCAGAAATCGTTTATATCTGGTTCCAGAAATGTCACAGATAGTTCTCTGTAGTGTGGATTAGAGAGACAAAGACGAGACCCGAGAGCGTGGATGTGAAGCAGATAGCCAAAGAGAGGAGGTGTTGTTTGTTTGTTTTGGTGTGTGTGGGGGCTTCCAGAGGTAGTTTGTAAGCATAGGGGTAGGGGCAAGAAAGGGGAAATGGAATCTTTAAGAGACCCCTTTTTCAGGAAAGAAAGAAATAGTATTATGTTTGTACCAAATGCATCAGCTGACAGTTGACTTCACGACTCCCTTTGCATGTGCCCTTACATCTGTAGTCTCTATGTCATCAGCTCCACTTACTAAAGAAAGGACAGTGGTCAGAGAGATGTAGAGACTTTTCAGTCTTCCATAGCTGGTGCAGCATCAAGTTCACTCTGCCTCAACTTGGGCCAGACCATCTGTGTAGTGGCCCAGACCAGCAGCACTTCATAACCAGGCTGTACCTTGACCAGTGACCCCAGAGTCCCTGGGAAAAGATGTCATTTCTTTTTCAATATTTATTTATTTATGAAAAAGAGGAGGGGTAGAGGGAATCACCTGATAAACCAATTTTAATTCATTTTATTAGTGATTTAATAATGGTTTACAAGATAATACTACCGGGTATCTACACAATTCTGTCCTCCCCTCTCCTCTGCCTCCCCCTCCCTGAGGATAACCACCATAGTTTACACAAAATCTTAGTGGCAGTTTGGCTACCCTGTTTACAAGTTCATGTGTTTCAATTCTTCATATTGTACATATGGACAAAGCCATCTAGTAGTTGCCTTTCAGAGAATTTGCAGGTCATTTAGTAACAGATAAACTGATAAATATTTATTTTTTAACCAAAGCACTGTTCAGCTCTGGTTTATGGTTGTTCTGTGGATTAAACCTGAGAAATCAGAGGCTCAGTCATGAAAGTCTTTTGCATAGGATAAACTGATTTTACATTTTAAGCTGATTTACATTTTTAAAATAATATACTTAATAGTTGTTCAATCTCTAGACACCTTTTCCAATGAAATTCCTCTAAATTGTGCCATCATGCTAAGGTCCAACTTTACAAATCCCGCTCACTGCCTGTCTTTATAATAAAGTTTTATTGCCACACACGTTTATTCATTCTACATGGCTACTTTTCATTGCACTGATAGTGTGCTATCTGGCTCTTTACAAAAAAAGGTTTGTTTGCCTACCATCAGAACAATGAAGCTGATTGCTAAAGTACACTTGGTCCCTGAATGCCCCATCTTCTGGAACACCCTATGATGCAGACTTTGCTATTACTGTTGCCCATTTAGCAGAAGTGGCTGGGGATTGTTACATAACTGAAAAATGTGGATAGAGCTGGGGTAGCTAGCATAATGGTTATACAAAGAAACTTTCATAGCTGAGGCTTCAGAGTCCCAGGTTCAATCCCTCATACCACCATAAACCAAAGCTGAGCAGTGCTTAGGCAGGAAAAAAAAAAAAAACTGTCTACATACATCACAAAAGCAGATACAGAAAAGGCCAATAAACAGATGAGAAGATGTTCAATATAACATTGCCACCAAGGAAATGCAATTCAGAACTACACTGAGATACCACAATGCAACCACTAGAAGAGCAAGACTTCCGATTGACCATTGAGTATTGGCAAGGATGTGGAGCAATAGGAACTCACACTTTGCTGGTGGAAATGTAAACTGGTGTAGCCACTCTAAAAAACAACTTTAAAGTTTGGTCCATACTCTCAGAGGGATAAAGAATAGGAAAGTGTCGTCCGGGAGGTGGTGCAATGGTAAAGCTTTGGACTCCCAAGCATAAGGTCCCTGTTAGCGAGCAAAATCAAACCACCATCCACTGCAAGGAAGCAAAAGATGTTTATTCACGAATTGCAATCCGGGCCGAGATGGTGACTGGTGTTAGTCTACCAAGCTCGACCCTGAACAAAGCTCAAACCATACAATTTATAGGAATTCAGACTACACTCAGGGAGGGGGAACACATCACCTTATCAGCCTATATCCAATCATTTCAAACTTAGCAAAAGCCTGATCTATTCAGAGCAAAGCATGGGCTAGTTTTAGACATCATACCAGACCAATAGGTCCCAGCCAAAGTGGGGGTCACCACATTTTTTTGTTCTTTATTGGGACCACCGACCATCTGTTTGCAATCTGTCGGGCCATCATTTGTCAGGCTATTTAAAACTGTCTGGTAACAGTATTCTGTTGCAGAGGTCATGAGGAGTCCTGCTCACTGCAGGGTCTGTCAAAATAATTGATGGCCTCTTAGGTTCTGTCATGGGGAAAAGGGCAAGGAATTTTCCACCTCACTGGGCAGGAGGGCAAAAAGCAACTATATTTAAACTATTCCTAAAACTCAAACTCAAAAAGCAACTATACTTATAACTATTCTAGAGTTACTGCCTCTCACAGTCCCGAGTTTGATCCCCAGCAGCACATGTGACAGAGTGATGTCTGGTTCTTTCTCTCTCCTCCTTTCTCATAAATAAATTTAAAAAATAATAATAATCTAAAAAAAAAAAGAATAGGAAAGTTCCAGGGGAGGGGATGGGTCATGGAACTCTGGTGGTGGGAACTGTATGCAGTTATACCCCTGTAATTTTATAATCTTCTTAGTAATCATTAAATCACTAATAAAATAAAAAAAACTTTAATAATCTCTAGTAAACTGACACATCTATGATATATGATATATTCAATTCTAGGTATTTACCCAAAAGAAATAAAAACTTTTGCTCACAAAAGATTTCTTGAATATGAATTTGAATCTTCATAACAGTTTTATTCACAATATCAGAAAATGGGACAATGCAAGTGTCCAATAGCAGGAATATAATCAAGTTGTGATATAGTCATACACTCAAGTACTAACTCAGCAGTGGTGATCTAGTGCCACACGCAGCAACATGGATGAAGCTCTACAGTATCATGCTAGTCACACCAAGACATCAGAAGATGACATCTGATGGCGATGTGGAGAAAAGGGAAGTCTGGCACACTGTTGGTGGGAATGCAAGCTGGTGCAGTCATTATAGAGAATAACATGGAGAGTCCTCAAACAAATAAAAATGGAAACAGCTGATGATCCTGACTACCACTCCTAGACATGTATCTATTATATATAAAAGTCCTAGTTCAAAAGTCATATGCACCCTTGTGTTCATAGCTGCATTATTCATAATAGCCAGGGAGTGTAAGTAGCTTAAATGCCCATCAACAGATGACTGGACATATATTGAGAGGAATACTACACTGCAATTAAGAAGATGAAACTCACACACTCAAACAGCTAAATATGCTGCTGGGGATTGAACTTGGGACCTTATTCTTGAGAGTCCAAAGCTTTACCACTGCACCACCTCCTGGACCACACTTTCCTATTCTTTATCCCTCTGAGATATTCTTTCTCCCTATTTCTTTCTTTCCTCTCTCTCTCTCTCTCTCTCTCTCTCTCGTCTTTTGGGTCAAAGTGGAAGAAACTGGAGGTGGTTGTGGTAAGCAAAATAAGGAAGGAAGTGAAAGACAACTACTGGATAGTTTCACTGATATGTGGAATATAGAGAATTGAAACACATGAACTTGTAAAAAAAAAACAGCCAAAGTGTCTCTCTCAGACTTTGGGAGAACTTTGGTGGTTATTATTGGGTGGGTAGAGCACAGAACTTTGGTGCAGTGTGGACCTACTTCCCTGTTATCTTATACTTTTGTAAAGCATTGTTATTATTTTTTGTATATAGTGTATTATGAGTTCCCTCTCTCAGTTCTTTTCAATCTACTGATCACTCTTGCCTGGATTGACTTCTGTCTAAGGTACTTTAGGGTTCACAGTTGTGGAAATTAATGGTTGTTTCAATGTTATCTCAATTGCTAAATTGAAGCACAATGGCTGTTAAAGCCTCTTTTGTTCTTTTTTCTTTTCGCCCTGTAGGCTATGGGAGCCCGCTGGCTTTTTTTAACTATAGTAGGCTTTTTAGCTTAATCACTCACTCCTGACCAAGAGATAAATCAGGGTGGGGGAGAGAGAACACAGTCTTTATGCAGAGAGACTGCCATACCTGGAGGATCCAAAGCCCCAGGCTCAATTCAGTTGCTCTTCCAGCAGCACTGCTTGGCCCTGTGAATTTCCAAACCAGTCCCATTTATTCTCTGTGAGTTCTGAGACAGTTCTTCTTCTTCTTCTAGCGTTTGCCCTTCTTCCGTAGCCAGTCAACAGCGTCAGGTTGAGCCTGATGTAAAGTTTCGAGACCTCCTTTGAATCTGGAGAGGTGGCAGTCGTTGACTGTGTGGGTCATAGTCTGTCTGTAGCCGCAGGGGCAGTTCGGGTCGTCTCTGGCTCCCCAGCAGTGGAACATAGCGGCGCACCGGACATGGCCTGTTCGATAGCGATTGAGGAGGGCCCAATCATAACATGCTAGGTCAAAGCCGGGTTGGCGCTTGCAGGGGTCTGTGATGAGGTGTTTGTTCTTTACCTCAGCTGACTGCCAGCTCTGTTTCCAAGAGACTGGAACAGAGAAGTTCAGTGTAGGCATAGGGGACCAGATTGGGTGACAAGACATCAAGCGTTGAACAGGGTGGGCGAAGATATCCGCGTATATTCTGAGACAGTTATTCACCATGTCTCCCAATTCATCAGGAGAACAATGTGGAAAGGCTCCCACTATATAGCTCCAACTGTAGCCCACCAGGGTGTAGATCTTCTCCTGAGTTTCCCAGCCAGTTTTCTGCCTCCCAATGTCAGCACAGGGCCTCCTGGCTGCTGCTCCAGCCTCCGAGGGGCAGCAGCAATGGAGACTCACAGTTGCATTTGGTGAGCCTTAAGCGAGTCCTCTCCTCCCTTCATTTTTTTCTTGGTAAAACAGACTGGAGGTGGTGCCAGCAAACTGCTGGACTGTTCCCAGCCGCTCAGGAGTAGATATGGGCGAGTCTCTCCTTAAGCTCCACTCTGTCACAAGCCACACGTGTTTGCACTCACCCTCACCGGTGACTTGGTGGGCTCCCAAAATCATTCTAGTCCTGTCTTGTTGTGGTCCCAGGTGATCCCTTTGGGGTTCCTAGTTGACTGGGGAGAGGAGGAGAGAAACGCAGCTGCTGCTACTCAGTAGCCCTGCCTCCGGAAACCCCCCAGCACTATTTTTTAAGAAACTTATTTTTTGTTTTTTGCCGCCAGGGTTATCAGCACTGGGGCTCAGTGCTGATACTACAAATCCACTGACCCCTGCAGCCATCTTTTCATTTTGTTTTTCTTTCTAATTTTTATCAGATAGGACAAAGATAAATTGAGAGGAGGGGGAGATAAAGAGGGAGAGAGAAAGTTAAGACACCTGCAACCCTGCTTCACCACTCATGAGCTTCCCCCCTGCAGGTGGGGAGCAGGGACTGAAACCAGGTCCTTGTGCTTCACCAGGTGCACCACCTCCCAGTTCCTAGAGACCATTATTAAGTCACTAATAAAAATATTTTAAAATAAAATAAGTGGAAGGTATTTCTAAGAAAAAAAAGTCAGCGAGGAATCAGGCGGTGCCACAGCCGGTTAAGCACATGTGGCACAGAGCGCAATGACCTGAGTAAGGATCCCAGTTTGAGCCCCCGGCTCCCCACCTGCAGGGGAGTCACTTCACAAATGGTGAAGCAGGTCTGCAGGTATCTATCTTTTTCTCCCCCTCTCTGTCTTCCCCTCCTCTCTCCATTTCTCTCTGTCCTATCCAACAGTGACAACATCAGTAACAACAACAACTACAACTATAAAGTAACAAGGGCAACAAAAGGGAATAAATAAATATTTTTAAAAATCAGCTGTAGATGACTACTGCAGTGAACAAAAGCAGATCAGAGTTTTCCTGGGGCTGGCATACTTCTGATATGATGGTGGTGGTGGTTTACACACATTTGTCAAAAATGTTACATAAAATTGATGTGCTCTGGGACTGGAAGATAATTTCAAGGTGATGGATATGCCTTGCGATATGGGCAGCCTGGGTGTAAGCCCTGGAATCATATGGGAGTACCACAGCACCAAGTTGTCTGTCTGTCTATCTTCTATCTGTCTAAAATAAAAAGATAACTGGTAGAAGTGAGATTGTGCATGTGTGAGATCCTGGCAGCACTGAAAAAAAAAACTGGTATACTTCTTTATATGTGGATTATATTTTAGTAAAATAGGTATAAAGGGGGCTGGGTGGTGGCTAGGTGGTGGTTGAGCACACGTGTTACAGTGCGCAAGCACCCAGGTTCGAGCCCCTGCCCCTCCCATGCAGGGGGAAGCTATGCAAGTGATAAAGCAGGGGTATATAATGCTGGTGTCTTTCTTTCTCTCACCCTCTCTATCTCCCCTCTATCCTCTTGATTTCTGGCTGTCTCTATGCAATAAATAAAGATAATTTAAAATTTTTTTTTTTAAGATAATAAAGAAAAGAAACCAGACAAAACTTCTTCCATGGTACAGATCAGAATAGCGGTTACCCTGGGAGATAGTTGGGGAGGGGCAAAAAATAACCTCTTCCGCATGTAGGAGTGCTCGCTCTACCTTGACATATCTGCGTCTCTGCATAATGACGTATTATATATCTTTATAGTAAGATTCATGGAGTTGTATACTAAGGATGGATGCCATCTACTGTGTGTGATTTATGTCTTAGTGTATAATTTTATTTTAGTGGGCCAAGAGATAGCCTAGTGGAAGGGTGCCTATTTGCTATGTGAGCAGGTTCAAGCGCCCAGTAGCACTGTGGCATTGGGGGAAGTTTGGTGTTATGGTTTTTTGACCTTTCTTTCTGTATCTCTGTCTGCCCAAGAGTTGTTATATATTAGATGCTCCTAGGAGATTCTAATGTTCATCCAGAGCTGAGAATGACTATATTTAGGAAGGGTTTTATTGTTGTTTGTCTCTAGATCACTATTCAACAGAGGCTTATGGTGATGGTGCTGAGGATTGAACCTGGGACTTTGGAGCCTCAGGCATGAAAGTCTGTTGCATAAGTCACTATGATATCTCCCTCGCCCCATTTAGGGACAGTTTTAAGGGAATCAAATGTTCCGTCTGAGTGATGGGCAGTATTGTAACACCATTTGGAGTCTGATGTTACATCTAGGTCTGGGGAAGGATACTCAATTTAGCTTTGGCTCTCAGGAGATCTGAGGCAAGAGTCTAAGCTTCCACATCAGCACACTTGCAAAACTGATGTAACTCTAAGGTGACACAGAAACTCCAGCTTCAGAGGGCAGTGGGCATGTATACTGAGCATACTCAGGAAATGCACAATTTGTGGAACTGGCTTCTTTTTCTACTCCTAGGGCAAGATGGCAGCAGATGAAGCCTCTCAGGACACCTTGCGGCTCCAGTTCAAGGCTTTGCAAGAGATGCAGCACAAAAGGCTACAGAAGCAGATGGAGAAACGAATGGAAAAGGAAGCAAGCCTCAGAAGTAAAGCAGGTGACCAAAAAGAGCCCTTGGAATTTTCCGATGGCATCAGCGTTCTACAAGCCGGAGATCAAAAGTCAAACAGCATCTTTGAGCAGAGGTAAACACAAGTTTTTTAAAAACATGTTTTACTACCACTACCACTGCCACTGCTACCACCACCACCACCACCACCACCACCACCACCACCACTACTGCTAGAGCATACTCAACTCTGGTTTATGGTGGAGCAGGGGATTGAACCTGGGACCTCAGAGCCTGTGGCATGAGAGTGTGTTTGTACATCCATTATGCTCTCTCGCCCACCTTGAATTCAAGTTTGAACTCTCTCAGTAACAGGGCAGGGAAGCAGGAGAAGTGAATGCACACAATTCAACAGTTTTTCTAGATGTATTTATAAGGTGTGACACAGAAATTTTGACACAGAGTTCTGTGCTCCTGATGACATAATATGAAATGAAATGTATTTTAAAAACCATTTAAAATCAAGTTGAATTTTTGAAGCATCAAAATCTAGTTAATTTGCTTGAATTTTACCATACAGAGTGTATTTCATAAAAATTATATTCGAGTCTCTGAGGAGCAGGTTGGTTGATTCTGATAACTCAGACATGTTTATTGTACTAAATTCCACCTAGCAGTTCTCCCACGCCAATTTTCCTTTCCTGTCTCATCACCACACATAAACATACCTGTCCTCCTCACCAGTGTACCCTAGACCCCCACCTTCACAGAGCCCTGCCCCACTAGGGAAAGTTAGGGACAGGCTGGGAGTATGGATCCACCTGCCAATGCCCATGTTCAGCAGGGAAGCAATTACAGAAGCCAGACCTCCCACCTTCTGTACTCTATAATGATCCTGGGCCCATACTCCCAGAGGGGTAAAGAATAGGGAAGCTATCAGGGGAGGGGATGGGATACGGAGTTCTGGTGGTGGAAACTGTGGAATTGTAACCTCTTATCCTATGGTCTTGTTGATATTTTTTACTTTATAAATAAATTAGTAACAATTAAAAAAACATACTTGTCCTCAAGAAGCTCCTGGTAGGTCCCTTGCTTCTTCTTCTAGCGTTTGCCCTTCTTCCGTAGCCAGTTAACAGCATCAGGTCGTCTCTGGCTCCCCAGCGGTGGAACATAGCGGCGCACCGGACATGGCCTGTTCGATAGCGATTGAGGAGGGCCCAATCATAACATGCTAGGTCAAAGCCGGGTTGGCGCTTGCAGGGGTCTGTGATGAAGTGTTTGTTCTTTACCTCAGCTGACTGTCAACTCTGTTTCCAAGAGTCTGGAACAGAGAAGTTCAGTGTAGGCGTAGGGGACCAGATTGGGTGACGAGACGTCAAGCGTTGGACAGGGTGGGCGAAGATATCCGCGTATATTGGCAGGTCCGGTCGAGCGTAGACGTGGGAAATGAACTTAGATGATGCCGCATCCCGACGAATATCTGGCGGGGCGATGTTGCTAAGAACTGGCAGCCATGGAACCGGGGTGGAACGGATGGTTCCAGAAATGATCCTCATGGAGGAATATAATTTGGAATCGACCAAGTGGACATGGGGGCTACGGAACCATACTGGGGCACAGTATTCTGCAGTGGAATAGCATAATGCCAGAGATGTGATCGTAGTGTGGAAGCGCTCGCGCCCCATGAGGAGCTGGCCAGTCTTGCAATGATGTGATTCCTCACGCCCACCTTTGCTGCAGTTTTTATGAGATGTTCGTGAAATGACAGGGTGCGATCGAGAGTAACGCCAAGATAGACTGGCTGGGCTTCATCCCGGATTCTCATACCGCCAAGCTGCACATTAAGCTCCCGCGAGACCGAGGTCCCTTGCTTTCTCCCAGTTAGTGAAAAAGTTGAGAGGAGCCTGGAGTCTTTTCATTTTTCTCTAAATCTGATAATTTCCTGCACATGCATACTGACTTATACTGGTTCATAGAAGTAGGATTCTCTATTAATACAAACTCTCTGCTCATCACTTTACAAAAAAAAACCAAAAAACACAACATTGGGCTATCTCATTGTTTTTAAAATATTTATTTATCCGGGGCCCGGCGGTAGCTCAGTGGGTTAAGCACACATGGCGCGAAACTCGAGGACCAGGGTGAGGATCCCGGTTCGAGCCCCCGGCTCCCCGCCTGCAGGGGAGTCGCTTCACAGGCGGTGAAGCAGGTCTGCAGGTGTCTGTCTTTCTCTCCCCCCTGTCTTCCCCTCCTCTCTCCATTTCTCTCTGTCCTATCCAACAACAATGACAGCAATAGTGACAATAATAATAACCACAACAGTGATAAACAACAAGGGCAATAAAAGGGGGAAAAATAAATAAGATAATTTAAAAAATATTTATTTATTGAGAGAGAGGAACACTCTGGCACAGGCCATGCCAGGGATTAAACTCAGGACCCCATGCTTTTGAACCCACTGTGCAACTTCCTGGGACGGATCTCATTATTTCTTATTTTGCCCTAAATCTATTCTTTATTTTTTTTATTTTTTAAATTTTCTTTCTTTCTTTCTTTAATAGAGACAGCCAGAAATCAAGAGGGGAGGGAGATAGATAGATAGATAGATAGAGACCTGCAGTCTTACTTCACCACTTGTGAAGCTTCCTGCCTGCAAGTGGGGACCAGGGGCTCGAACCAAGGACCTTATGCACTGTCATCTGTGTACTTAACCAGGTGCACCACTGCCTGGCCCCCCAAATCTATTTTCTCCATCATCAAATTCTCGTTTTGTTTCTGGGACTTTACTCTGGGCCAACTTTTTGAGGGAGGGAGAGAGAGAGATATGAAAAAAGATACTAAGGGAGCCGGGCATTAGCGCAGCAGTTTAAGCACAGGTGGCGCAAAGTGCAAGGACTGGTGTGAAGATCCAGGTTCAAGCCCCCGGCTCCCCACCTGCAGGGGAGTCACTTCATAGGCGGTGAAGCAGGTCTGCAGGTGTCTTTCTTTTTCTCCCCCATCTGTCTTCCCCTCCTCTCTCCATTTCTCTCTGTCCTATTCAACAAGATGACATCAACAACAATAATAACTACAACAATAAAAAATAAAAGAAGATACTGAAACAGTGTCTCCCAATGAGACAGGGGTCAGGTTCAAACCTGGGTTACCTGCATACTGAAGCAGCCTCACTGTCTAGATGAGCTATTTTGCTGGCCTTCCATCTTAATATTATACTTTTATATTTCACAGTTTTCAAAATTCTCTACTAAAATACTCACTGGAGGAATTGGGCGGTAGTGCAGCAGGTTAAGCGCACATGGTGCAAAGCACAAGGAATGGCGTAAGGATCCCAGTTCAAGCCCCTGGCTCCCCACCAGCAGGGGAGTCACTTCATAGGCGGTGAAGCAGGCCTTCAGGTGTCTATCTTTCTCTCCTCCTCTCTGTCTTCCCCTCCTCTCTCCATTTCTCTCTGTCCTATCTAACAATGACAACAACAATAATAACTACAATAACTGGGAGTCGGGCAGTAGCGCAGTGGGTTAAGCACACATGGCGCAAAGCGCAAGGGCCAGAGTAAAGATTCGGGTTCAAGCCCCCAGCTCCCCACCTGCAGGGGTATCACTTCACAAGTGGTGAAGCAGGTCTGCAGGTGTCTGTCTTTCTCTCCCCCTCTCTGTCTTCCTCTCCTCTTACCACCTCTCTCTTTCCTAGCCAACAAAGACAACATCAGTAACAATAATAACTACAACAATAAAATAACAAGGGAAACAAAAGGGAATAAATAAATAAAAATAAATAAGTAACTACAACAACAATGAAAAAAACAACAAGGGCAACAAAGGGAAAATAAGTAAATAAATATTAAAAAAAAAAAACTAAAATACTCACTGGGATAAAATTTAAGATATTTCCACAACTGGGAAACTTATGTGACTTCTAAATATTTGCGCTAAATCAACACCAGGCCAATTTTCAAATGATATTTCCCCAAACCAAACAAACAAACAAAAAACTGGAATTTTGTTTCTAAATACTTCACTTACATCCTTTTTAAGCCACAGGTAACAGAAGTGAGGGTGGTTTGTAGTTGTTGTTGTTTGAGTTCTATTGTTGTTCTAAACACATGATAGTCAGTTCCAATTTCATATGCATTTTGGAGGATTTTTAAAATATCTTTTTAATGTTTATTCCTTATTTTAGTCAAGTATCATTGAAGAAAATGGTCTGGGTGATACTCACTATTTGGAATCTGCTAAGATGGTATTTGTAACATACATTTTTTTCAGAGACAGGTAGAGAAAAAGGAAGAAATAGGAAAAGAAACCACAGAACTAAAGCTTTTTTCAATTTAATGGGTCCTACTCATGACACTATCCAGGTGCACTGTCTGCTGGCTTTAATATAGTACATTCTATGTATGTTCTGAGGGTGCTTGGAAAGAGTGTGAATTTGCAGATTTACGATGTTTCTAGCCCTTCGGTTGAGCCATTAGTAAGTAGTCATTCAGTCCTCTTTCCTTTCACATGTGCACGAGTATTCTCAGTTTTGAGAACAGTGTGTCAGGATTTGCTGACTGAATCATCCTTATTGTCTCTTTCCCATCCCACGCAGACCAGTTCTTATTATCACCTCATTCCCGATTAGATGCAACGAGCCTGGGCAGTGGAGGCTTGATCCCTGCTCACATCTCCCTGTGTTTCTGCTTTGCCTTACAGGGTGCTTGAAGATGAGATCGAACACCTTCGAGAGCAACTCAGGGAAACAGTGGATGAGAATGGCCGATTGTACAAGCTGCTGAAGGAAAGGGACTTTGAAATAAAACACCTCAAAAAGAAGTTAGAGGAGGACAGATTCGCATTCACAGGTAGCTCCATCGTGGCTGCAGCAGCCTCTGCCCTCAAGTCCAGGTGGGCTGGCCCAGCTGCCGCAGAGCCTTCTGGACAGAGCAAAGATCAGGTTCCAGAGGGCAGGTGTCCATGGGCAGTTATCCAGATAAGTCTGGAAATGAGGAGGAGATGGAGGAACAGAGAAGATGGCAGAGGCCATAACACCAGGAAGTGACACCCAAGAACAGTGGGGCAGCCTGGCAATAGGCAGGCATCCCTGGCAGTTCCAGTGACCCCACTGATCTCATGACAAGGGTCCCAAGTGTGCTTGCAGCACGTTCAGTGACTCAGATGCCATATTGGATGTGTGGAAAGTCCCTGTGGGTGTAGGCACCTACTCTGGAGCGTTTGTCGTTGCTGATCTAGAAGACAGAAGAGACGAGGAAGGGACTCCTGCAAACCACAAGGGTCTGGGCTTGGCCTTGGCCCTTAGGTCTAAGCTGGACTTTGGCTTTTTTAGTGGAGATGTTGGATCCCATGAGTCTTAGCTTTGGTGTGGGAATGGCCTCAGTCCCGTGTGTATGGACTAGACATTGGTTCTGTAGTTAACAGTTATTGATGCTGCCAATCCAGTGGCAACTTTGGCTCTGATTGTCCTCTGCTCATGCATGCCCATTGATCAGTTCCCAGTGATTGATTAATAAACCAGAAAGTTGTTGTCAGCAGTCACAGAGAGCAGCAGGCTTCAGCCAACACCTGCCATATCCTCTCTCCCTCCTTTAGAGTAAATGCCTTTATGGGAAGATACATCCAAAGGACCAGAAAAGGGCATTGCGGCATCCTGAGATGAACTGCACCTCCCTCTATTCTCTAAACTTCCAAAGCTTTGTTGTTTTTGTTTGTTTGTTTTTTATTTATTCCCCTTTTTGTTGCCCTTATTGTTGTAGTTATTATTGCTGTTATTGTTGTTGTTGGATAGGACAGAGAGAAATGGAGAGAAAAGGGGAAGACAGAGAGGGGGAGAGAAAGATAGACACCTACAGACCTGCTTCACCACTTGTGAAGCGACTCCCCTGCAGGTGGGGAGCCGGGGATTTGAACTGGGATCCTTATGCAGGTCCTTGTGCTTTGCACCACCTGCACTTAACCTGCTACACTACTGCCCGACTCCCTTTTCCAAAGCTTTGTATTGTGAAGGACAAAACTAAAGAAGACAAATATCGTCTGTGAGGTTTTGACCCAAATGTTTAACATTTCTGTGCTTTGTCTATTTATTGTTGTCACGTTTATCCTGGAGTTGCATGTTCAAGACTGGACTTGCCGGGCGGAGGGTAGCTAGCATAATGGTTATGCAAACAGACTCTCATGCCTGAGGCTCCAAAGTCCCAGGTTCAATCCCCTGCACCACCATAAGTCAGAACTGAATAGTGCTTTGGTTAAAAAAAAAAAAAAAAAAACTGGGACTTGCCTATGACAGGGCTAGGAAAGAATGGTGTGTGTGTGTGTGTGTGTGTGTGTGTGTGTGTGTGTGTGTGTGTGTGTGTGTTTATTTTCTTGTTTGCTTGCTTGTTTGTTTAAACCAGAGCACTACTCAGCTCTGGTTTCTAGTGGATCTGGGGATTGAATCTGGGACTTTGGAGCCTCAGACATGAGAGTCTTTTTGCATAAGCACTGTGCTGCCACCTCCACTGGACTCTCTCCATTTTCTTTGTGCCGCTCTTTTTTTCCTTTGACCCAAGGAGAATGTCTCTGGGCATGTACTCTGATGTAGACATCAGAGAATTGTATCGCTTTTGAATCTAGGATGAAAAAAACCAGAAAACTCGCCCCTGGGCCGCTTGCATTCCCAGGTCCCATTTCCTTGCCCAGTTTGCTAGTCACTATCCACTTTCTGCACCCTTGGGGCTGCTTCTTGGCTTCATGCATTCTGCCCTGGTCTGCGTCCTTACAGCCCAGTTATTACTGGGGCTCAGTGCTCATAGGAGGGATCCACTGCTCCTAGCAGGCACTTTTTTTTTCTTTCTTTCTTTTATTTGATAGAGATGAAGAAAAACTGGGAGGGGAGGGAGAATAGAAAAGAAGATAGACACCTGCAGAACTGCTTCAACTCTTATGAAGCTTTTCCCCACAAATGGAGGTGGGAGCTTGAAATCTGCCCAGATTTTTTAGTTTTTTTTTTTTCCTAGAACCAGAACTTCTACTGATTTTTTTCTTTTCCAGGTAGAGGGAAAGATAGAGAGGAAGAAAGAGACAGAGAGAGGAGGCAACACCATAGCGCCAACCTGCTCATGAGACTTCTCTGATTGTGCTCCCACATGGTGACCAGGAGCTCCAACCCAGGTTCTTGGACATGGAAAAATGTACACAGAAGGGGGGAGCTGTCTCCTAGTCCTGTGGGTTCCCACTCCTTTGACGGCTGGAGTAAATGACTTTCCCAGTGATGCCTTAACATACTTTTACCTCAGCGCCACCTGTTAAAGCATCAGAGGAGCTAAGTGTCTGCCTTGGTGCTAAAGGTGTTGCCCTCCCTGGACTCCAAGCCCACTGGGAGCCCTGGCTCCTAATGTGCCCTCATACTCAAGGTGTCCCA
The DNA here is from genome assembly GCF_950295315.1 of Erinaceus europaeus. NCBI lineage: Eukaryota > Metazoa > Chordata > Mammalia > Eulipotyphla > Erinaceidae > Erinaceus > Erinaceus europaeus. The sequence continues at coordinate 11,294,319 of NC_080182.1, read as the reverse complement.
CTCACTTCCTGGCCCAGGCAACAGCAAAACTGCACTGAGTTGACTTGAAAATTTCTGTCAGTAGTCAGTCCTGTGATGCTTCACATCTGTGTTCAAATGTGAGCCTGAGAAGGTATCTGTCGAGTGCCCACAGGCGAGTGTCAGAGCTTTCGGGGAACAGACAAACCATCTGGCCAAGACTTCCAGTGCAGAGACAGAGAAACTGACCTCCAGAGAGGACAAGAGACACCCAAGGCATTCCATCAGCTCAAAGCCAAGCTGACTGCCTTCTGCACAGCCCCTTCATAGTGCAAACTGCCACCCCTCATTCCCCCCCGCCCCATTACCACCCTCCAGCCAGTGCTCTCTTCTTCAGTCTCTTGCCCTTGATCGCTACATCAGCTACTGCAGCCTCCACAGTGTTCCTCAGACATGCCAAAGCAGTGCCTTCATTTTCCAAAACCCTATTGTTGCTGGTAGTGTGGCATGAGTTTGACCCTAGGTGTGTGTTTCTTTTCTTTTCTTTTCTTTTCTTTTTTTTTTTTTTCCTCCAGGGTTATTGCTGGGCTCGGTGCCTGCACCATGAATCCACCGCTCCTGGAGACCATTTTATCCCCCTTTTGTTGCCCTTGTTGTTGTAGCCTCGTTGTGGTTATTATTATTGCCATTGCTGATGTTGTTTGTTGTTGGATAGGACAGAGAGGAATGGAGAGAGGAGGGGAAGACAGAGAGGGAGATAGAAAGATACCTGCAGACCTGCTTCACTGCCTCTGAAGCGACTTCCCTGCAGGTGGGGAGCCAGGGGCTTGAACGGGGATCCTTACGCCAGTCCTTGTGCTTTGCGCCACATGCGCTTAACCCGCTGCGCCACCGCTCGACCCCCTAGGTGTGTGACTGACTTCACCATTTGTCTTCATTTTAGGCACAGCTGGTGTCGCTGGGGATATGATCGCCACCAAAATTGTTGAGCTGTCCAAAAGGAACCGGGTGCTGATGGCAGAGTCAGAGGGTGCAAAAACCAGGGTGAAGCAGCTGACCAATCGCATCCAGGAACTGGAGCAGGAAGTGAGAGGCCTCGGTCACTCCTGCCTATGGAGGGGCACGCAGGACCCTAGGCTAGTCCTCCGAGAGAGGGGGGCACACTTAGATGCTTTGGATCCTTCTGAAGGGCTTGTGGGTCAGGGTGTACAGAGTTCCTCAGTTCTGCCACACCCCGAGAAGGGGAAATGTGTCAGGAAGCAAAGGGGAATTGGCGGTTGAGCGGCGCACCCCAGCGCAGATTAAGGATGCAGGTTATCACTACTTGACACTTTGGGTGGTTTATTTGTAAATAAGTAAAGATGGCTTATTCCATGTGAGAAAAAGAATTTCACGGGAGGAAGGGAGAGAGAGGCCTGAGCATCACTCTGGTGTATACAGTGACAGGAGTCTAACCAGAAACCTCAAGTATACGAATCTGCTGGGGTCATCTATTTCCCAAGCAGCCACTGACTGCTGTTCCATTGTTTTCCCAGGGTTAGCACTGTGGTTCCACACCTGCACAATTGCTTCACTTTTCTTCCTTCCTCCCTCCTCCTTCCCTTCCTTCCTTCCTTCTTCTCACTCATTCTTTTTCTTTTCTTTTAGAGACAGAGAGAGAGAGAGAGAGAGAGGGAGAAAGAGTCAGATAAAAGCACTGCCCCCCACTCATGAAGCCTCCCCTGCACAGGTGCCCTACACAGTAGCCAGGGACGCGAGCCCAGGTCCCCAGCATGCTGAAGTGTGTGCTCTAGCAGGCAAGCCACCCTGACCTCCCACTGACTTGTTTCTAAAAGTGATTTTGAGCAAGTTGTAAGCTCTCTGTACCTTAGATCCCTCCGTCTATTTCACAGTAGCACCAGTAGTAACTGCCCAGCAGCTTGTTGAAGATTAGATGATGCTGGTGTCATAGAATGGTTACAGCAGTACCTGGCATGTAGTGCACGGGAAGTCAGCTTTTGCTAAGTGAATGGGGACCCGGGTTGACTTGATGTTAGAGCAGAGAGCAGAGAGCATTCCACTACTTGGTCTCTCTCCTGTCCCTATTCCTCTCTGCCCCTCTCTACCCTCCCACAGCTAGTCACAGACCCCACCCCCACAGTTGAACAGGGTGGGTGCCATCTGGGCATTTGATGGTCCTTAGGATAACCTGCATCCTTAGGAGCTAGAATATGGTAGAAGGATCAGAGTCTGGAAGAGGCTAAGAGACTTGCAAGTCACACCATATGTGGTGGTGGTAAATTTCAAGTCCAAAATATAGAATTTTATTCTAAACATTTTTTTTCTAGGACTGTCTCTGTCTTTGTGCTAGAGTAGCCAGTCGAGCTGGAAGACAGATCACCCACACTGAGGGGGCTCCGTGGAGGGGCACGCCCAGTGGGAGGAGCCAGACTTGGATGGGTGGGGAGGGGCCACCCTGCAGAGGCCCTACGGGCACTAAGGCAGTGAGTGGGGAAGGAGACCTAAAAGGACCAGGGCATCTGAGAATGGGCCGAGATGAGACCAGAGAGGCAGGAAGGTGCCCCTTGCCCAGCCTTGTCAGTCAGGGAATCATCAGTCTTTATGTGAAGAACAACTGGGAAACAAGTGAAGACCCAGCGGCAGTGTCTCCCGTCCCTGAGCCCGTGTCCTTGTTGGTAACATGGCGTCCCCCTTCATTCTCTGCTCCCACACTGCTGGTGGACCTCCAGTGCTGTGGCTGTACTGCTGTGATCTGCTAAGCTGGTAGTGGAGTTGAGGGCTCTTCTTACTGTGTCCTTGGGGAGAGGACCAGAGAATCCATTAAAGCCTTGCTCCTCACAGAGCAGTTTATGGAGTCCTCCCACTAATGATCCTAACCTGAGTGGAAAGGACAAACCACCAAGGTCACATGCCCAACGGCAGCACAGAGACTCACCCAGTGCTTCGGTGACCAAACAAAATTAAATATTAAGTGTGAGGTGGTGGTTTTTTTTTGTTTGTTTTTTTTTCCTCCAGGGTTATCACTAGGGCTTGGTGCCTGCACACAAACCCAGTGCTCCTGGTGGCCATTTTTTCCAGTAGGACAGAGAGGAATGGAGAGAGGAGGGGGAGGTAGAGAGAGAAACAGAGACATCTGTAGACCTGCTTCACCGCCTGTGAGGCTCCCCTCCTGCAGGTGAAGAATGGGGGCTTGAACCTGCACCCTTACCTGGGCTCTTGTGCTTCATATCAGGCCCGTTTAGCCAGCTGCACCACTGCCTAGTCCCCTGAGGTTTGCTTCTTCAGTTGCAGGTGGCTGTAGCCCAGCTGCCATCCAAAGGGGCCTCTGACGTAGGAGCCAAGCCATCGAGGGTCCAGGCAGGAGACAGAACCTTGGTATGAAGCTTTCCTGCACTGGGGAGAGGGTTGTCTGCGGTCTCCCCTCCTCTGTGTAGGTTCTCTGTTCGCAGTCCTCTCTTTCCCATCCCCTTGCTGAGCCAGTTCTCACTGTTTTGGGTCCTTAGAACAGCCAGCGGTGGCCAGATGTGCAACCTAAGGTCAGGAATATCCCCACGGAAGCCAGTGAGGGCTGCTTGTCCCCAGTCCTCAGAGGAGCCTCAGAAGGAGCCTGGGGGCCACAGGCAGGCCGTGTGGCTCCATGCGTTGCGGGAAGACAGCAGAGAGCACCAGGGTGTCAGGAACATCCCTGTGGCTTCTGGGAAGCCAGACCTGGTGATAAAACAGGAAGTAAAGGACGTCTCAGGGCTCCCACTTCAGTGCTCCTTTTTTTTTTTTTTAATAATCAATTTTTTTTTTTTTTTACTATTTCTTTTTTTAACACTGCTCAGTTCTGGGTGATGGTGGAGCAGGGGATTGAACCTGTGACTTTGGAAGCCTCAAGCATAAGCATCTCTTTGCAAAACCATTATGCTATCTACTCCTACTCCAGTGCTCCTTTTCTAGCCCCACCTCCCCTGCTGCCTATAATTCAGAGTCAAGCCTCCCCATGCCTGCCCTGATGGGACCTCAGACCTCAGCACACACTGACCTACCAGGGCTCATATGCCTCCTAAAGTCAGTCCTGTGCACAGAGGGGCTCTGTCCTCATCAGGAGAGAGACTGACAGCCCTTCAAGTCTCTGTTGGCCCTGAGGGATCCTGTATTCTTCTGGTCCCATGTGGAGTGTTTGAGGACTTTATGAGCCCTGTGACGAAGGAAGCCGAGGCAAGGCCTTTGTCTACCATGTTTTGTTTTGTTTAATTTCTTTATTGGGGGATTAATGTTTTACAGTTGACAGTAAATACAATAGTTTGTACACATATAACGTTTCTCAGTTTTCCACACAACAGTACAACCCCTACTAGGTCCTCTGTTAGCCTTTTTGGACCTGTACTCTCCCCCCACCCACCCACCCCAGAGTCTTTTACTTGGGTGCAATACACCAATTCCAGTTCAGGTTCTACTTGTGTTTTCTCTTCTGATCTTGTTTTTCAACTTCTGCCTGAGAGTGAGATCATCTCATATCCATCCTTCTGTTTCTGACTTATTTCACTTAACATGGTTTCGTCAAGCTCCATCCAAGATGAGCAGAAAATGGTGAAATCACCATTTTTAATAGCTGAGTAGTATTCCATTGTGTATATACGCCACAACTTGCTCAGCCACTCATCTGTTGTTTGTCCACCATTTTTTACTCTTTTTTTTTTTTTTTTGCCTTCAGGGTTATTGCTGGAGCCCGGTGCCTGCACTATGAATATACTGTTCCTGGAGGCTACTTTCCCCCCCTTTTTGTTGCCCTTGTTGCTTATCATTGTTGTTGTTATTGTTTTTTTTATTTCTTTATTGAATTAATGTTTTACATTAGACAGTAAATACAATAGTTTGTACATGCATAACATTTCTTAGTTTTCCACCTAACATGTTGTTGTTATTGTTGTCATCGTTGTTGGATAGGACAGAGAAAAATGGAGAGAGGAGAGGGAGACAGAGAGGGGGAGAGAAAGATAGACACCTGCAGACCTGCCTCACCACTTGTGAAGTGACTCCCCTGCAGGTGGAGAGCCGGGGCTCAAACCAGGATTCTTAAGCCCATCCTTGCTCTTTGTGTCATGTGCACTTAACCTGCTGCACTACCACCTGTACCCCGTCCACCATTTTTAAGGAAGGCTTAGCCATGTTTAAGGAAGTTGGGGCAGGGCCTTTTGAGGGAGCCCTAGGCTCTGAGTACAACAGGCAGATGCTCCCCTAACCCCAGGCAGCTGGACAGTGGGCGTGGAGGGGGTGCTCTTGCAGTGAACCTCACTGGAGGAGGAAGGGGGGAATGCCCTCACTGTTCCTGTTCTGTCTGCTTGCTGGGTATCCATTGGGTAGCATTTGCCTGCAGCCCACAAGGGAGAAAGGGGGTGTAAGCCAAAACAGAGCTGGGATGGGCTCACCAACAGGGGGATCCTTGAATGGCTGCTGGAGCAGGAATTTCAGCTTTATTCTGTGACCACCAGGAGTCGCAGGTGTCTGGTCAAAGCGTGGATGATAGTTATGGGCTGCAAATCTCAGTTCATGAGCAGCACACTGTGTTCTCCTGGACACCTTCTGAAGAGAGAGGACAAAAGCCACACCCCCTCCTGGGAATGGGGTGGCCAGAAACCAGCTGCACTGCAGAGGCCAAAGCACATTCCAGAGCAGAGCTGAGAGCCTCCCTCCTGTGCAGCTCTGGGCCCTGGCATGCGCACTGGCATGTCTGTGCCCCACGGGTTGCCTTTCAGTTATTCCCTCAAAGAAGGCAGACCAAACTCAGTCCCCCACAAAGCCTGTGGAATTTCCCTCTGGTGAGCTATCCAGGAAGGGGTTCTGGGGCATGGCAGGGCAGGAGGAGTGACAGCCCCTCATGCACCTGGGCCCTGCCCTCACCCGAAAACCATTTGGCACTCAGAAACCTCCATTAGCTTCCCGTCTGCCAGCATGACCTCTGTTGGAATCTGCCCCAGGACCCCCATGCCTTGTTCTGTCAACACTCACTGGTCTCCTGGAGTTGGCTCAGAGATAGGGGCCGTTGTCTAGGCTCTAGACACAGGCCCAATATATGTGCTCTCTTCAGGCTTTGAGCAGGTTATGACAGTTGTGAGGTACACTCAGACACTCCCACCACTGCCATACCAGCCCCTCTCGATTGGAGGGGCTCACGGGACCAAGATATGATGGACAGAGTGGTTACCCAACCTAGGCAGGTCCAAAGCCCCACATTTATGATAGAAGAAATGGGAAGCAGCAAGACAGGAAGACTGCCACCTAAAGTGTGTGTGTGTGTGTGTGTGTGTGTGTGTGTGTGTGTGTGTGTGTGTGTGTGTGAATGGTACACTTGTGTCTCTCATCAGTTCCCAGTTTGCAGATTCTGTTCACTTTAGTTTTTCTGTTTTTCCTCATGGTGGTGCTGTGAGGAAGCTTCCCCTTTTTTGCAGACAGGCTGCTGATTTTGGACAGTTTTCTGGCTCTGGTCTCTTAGACCAGTGGTTTTCAGCTAGGCTGGCCAGGGCCTCTGAGGTCCATGCAACTTCTCAGGCCCCGTCCATTGGGATCTGACCTTCACACTGGCAGTTACAGATTTTGTGTGTGCTGGCAAAGGAAAGATCAGAAAACTACTCAGGACCTGTCTCTTGCCAGAAGCCCAGCCCTCCTGGTTTGTGCACAAGGGGTCAGAGCAGACAGTGGCAGCATCATTGCCTGATGGGATGTTCCTGTTGCCATGATGCTGAACATGAGCAACTGCTTCTGCCAGGGGAACCAGCCAGGGCAGCAGCAGCACCAGGGTTCTGATCCTTCGATGGATAGAACCTTCAACCAGCTCTGTACCTTAAGACAAGCTACTTCACCTTCTCTGCACCTTCTTTTCATTACTGATGGAAGGTTCCGAATGGGCCATCCATGAATCCCTTCAATGCCAATCTTCTGTGAGTCTCAGAAGTAACTGTTAAAGACATAAATGGAAACATATTTGAGATAAATTTATGTACAGCTAGGTTAAACCAAACAAACACACACACACACACATTGCTAAGATTTCCACCAGGCAGAGTTCTTCATGGTTGCCTCAGTTCCTCAAGCCACAGAATTGAAACATTTGGGAATTAAAACTGAGTATTTCTTTTTTTTAATTATTATTATTTCCTTTATTGGGGGATTAATGTTTTACATTTGACAGTGAATACAATAGTTTGTACAAAAACTGAGTATTTTTGTCCTGTGAGCTCACTGCCAAAAATGGGAACTCAAAGTCCAAGCGAATGACCTCTGGGAGAGGGAGGCTTTGACTTATGATGGCTGTGGCCCTCGTGCCAGGTAGGGTTGCCCTCTGTGAATGGACCAGTGCTCTCTGACATTTGAGAGAAGATGGCTGAGCCATGATACCAGTCTCTGATCATAGCAGAGGGAGCCCACACCTAGGAATTTTTTTTGGGGGGGTGGGCATGGAACATGTACCTCCCTCAGAGCCTCCTACTCTGTGTCCACTGCAAGTGCCCAAGTGTGTGCAGCCTTAACAGAGGGCTCAGCCCCCAGAGGTGGACCACCAGAACTCATTGCACGACCCACCTTTCCCAACCAGCTGCCACGAGCCAAGGCATCACCAGCCATACACTCACAGAGTGGCTTCTGGGCAAAAAGTGATTGTGTGTGTGTGTGTGTGTGTGTGTGTGTGTGTGTGTGTGTGTGTGTGTGTGTGTGTGTGTGTGTGTGTGTGTCTCAAATACTTAGCACCATACCTGGGTAAGTCTGACAGAGGTGCTGTCATTATTACTAGTGTGCAGGCAAGAAGTGACTGCTCACTCCTGTTCTTCTCACCCAGCCAGAGACCCCGGTGGTGAAGGTCCTGCAGGACAGGCTGGCAGCCACCAACCTGAAGATGAGTGACCTCCGAAACCAGATCCAGGCCGTGAAGCAGGAGCTCCGAGTGGCCCAGAAGGTATTTCAGCATCGGGGCTCAGGTCATGGCTAGGTCTGGAACCGGGAGACACCTGACTGGAAACAGGTCCTAAGCCTGGCCCCAGGAACATCATGCCACTAGCTCTGGGACAGATGCCCTAATCTGTCCCAGACTTCCTTCACCAGCCATGCATCAGACCCGTTTGACGAGTGGGGCTGCTGGCTATGAGGTGGCTCTACACACCTTGTGGTACCCACCCGGCCCTGGACCCAGGAGGCCAGTGCTGTTGACCTGGGGAGAGTCCTTTAAAGTTTCCTTGTGCTACACATAGCCCAGTAGATCCTAGGTCTCCCTGAGAAGCCACCTTGGACTTGGAACCCCACCAATCCCTGCCTCCTGCCCTCTGCTGTCAGTAATACTAGAAAATGAATAGGTTATTTGTGTATTAAAGGCCCCTCTCAAAGGAAAATACTGAGAATTGGGACACAGGCCCAGCTGGTTGGTTATTTATTTTTATTTACATAGTGAGTTCTCTGGCATTTGTCTTCCCTGCTGGAACCACTCAGGCCAGCCAAGATTTCCAAAACAGTATTCTGTTGTAGAAACAAGCACCAGAGTCTTGGTATGCTAGGTCAGGTTTCTGTGACAGGCTTAGAGGGGCCCAGGGCACAGGCTAGGGGATATAATTTCCACTTCAAGGTTTCGAGGTAGGACTCAAACATTGCCCTTCAGCAGTAACAAAGCTGATCCCTTTGGGGGCCCGACATACCCAGCTGGCATGCTCTACTCACACACAGCCCCTGCTCAGCAGCCCTGTGACAGCGCATGCCCTGGGGCCATCCAGAATGACCTCAGTTCTAGGTGACAGGTGAGCCAAGTGCAGAGGCCAGTCTGGGTCAGGGCTCTGTTTCCAAATATGTGAAGATTGAGGGGCCCCAGCTGGGCATGCTTAGCGATCCCTTGGCCGCTCAAAGCATAGACAAGAAACGCTGGGACTAATGGGTTGACTGCTTTTCCAGGGAGACCCACTGTTGGAGTGTGGTCAGCTGGCCTTCGAAGTGGGAGGGAGGTCATATAAGAGGAAACCTACATTCTGGGGGTCCTATGCACCCAGCACTGGTCCTGAATCTGCAGCAACATTAGGGCTCTGGGGACTGTGGGGCCTCTCCTGCCACATTAAAGGCCTTACCTCTTGCAGGTTTTGGTCAGTGAGGTGGGGGAAGATGTGAACATACAGCAGCTCTTATCCTCGCCAGGGACCTGGAGGGGTCGGGCTCAACAGATTCTTGTTTTGCAGAGCAAGGTAAGTAAGTTGCCAGTCTCGTGCTGGCCCTGAATAAAGAGCTTCAGTGTCCCAGAAAGACCCCCATGGATCTACGCAGACTTTCAGGTACTGCGGAGTTTACTCGCAGGGCTGTTGTTTTACATTCTCCCCTGCCTGCCTGCTTTTAATTTGTTACTTAACGAACAAGCATTATGCAACACTTACCACGTGCCAAGCCCTGGCGCTTAACAAATGCCAGAGTCTTTGATTTGTTTTTCTCCAGGCATGTTTTTCCCTGGTTCATGTAAATTTGCGTAACTGTTATACTTGTGGGCTTTTTCCAGTTTTGTCCAGATGCTTTCAGTCTTTTAACTACTAGTAAAAACCTAGCTTTTCTCTCTCTTTCTTCTTATGTTCTAAGCATCTGGGAGCATCCCAGAGGCTAAGAGCCAGGCTTCTTGGATTTGAATCCCAACTTTCCACTAGCCAGAGGGAGGCATCTGGGCTAGTTTCTTTACCACTCCACCTCAGTTTCCTGATTGTCATGCAGGAATGTTGGCAGTGCCTGCTCCGGAGTCTGTTGAGAGGACTGAAGCAGTAAGAGTCAACATAAAGGAAACACCGCACAAAGATTAGATGTGTTCATTCCCTCTTTTTGTCCGAAAATCAAACACACAAGCATGTGTAACTTTCACTGTTTGCCAAAAACACTACCTGCATGCTCAGCGATTTCCGATTCTCAGGTCCTGGCTGACTCCTCCTCCTCCTCCTCCTCCTCCACCTCCTCCTCCTCCTCCTTCTTCTTCTTCTCCATCTCTTCTTCTTCTCCTCCTCCTCCTCCTTCTTCTCCTGCAAGATGCCTGAACCCACCACAAAGGGGGGTAAAGGCCCCCAAACTGTGACTAGTGGCCAGTGTATGATCTAAGAGACCTCTGTGCCTCTGTCAGGGTCTACAGCGTTTGCAACTCTGAGTGAATCACCTCATCCCTGCCTCAGTCTTTTCACCTGTAAAACAGAGCTATCCAGAACCTCAGAAGGCTGTTCTGGGGCTAAGTGAAAGAACATTAGTATACAGCTTAGTATTTGGCCACGATAAACACTCAATACAATAGTGGCAACCGTTATTATTATTGGTTAGTTAAGATCTGTAAATAAAAGATCAAAAGTACCTCCCAAATTAAAAAAGAAAAACTTCCTTGTAGCTATAAGAGAGAGAGAAAAGCCAAAATACTGTGTTTTAACATTTTTTTGTGTTTATTTACTTTTTCTTTTGTTGCCCCCTTTTTCTTTCGTGTTGTAGTTATTATTATTGTTGTTGTTATTGATGTCGTTGTTGGATGGGACAGAGAGAAATGGAGAGAGGAGGGGAAGACGGGGAGAGAAAGACAGACACCTGCAGACCTGCTTCACCACCTGTGAAGCGACTCCCCTGCAGGTGGGGAGCCGGGGGCTCGAACCAGGATCTTTACGCCGGTCCTTGAGCTTCAAGCCATGTGCACTTAACCCTCTGCACTACTGCCTGACTCCTGCCAAAATACTGTTTTTCACTGCTTAAGTAGAATTGCTAGGTGTTGCCACATGAGGGCACTGATAATTGCTTTCAAAGCTTCTGCCCATGACCATCTGGTCAAGAACCTAATGAATTTTTGCCCTGCTCAAATTTACCCCATGGTAAATTTGGTTCATGGTATTGGCATGGAAACCAGGGGTATCCAAGATGAAGCCACAGACTGTAGGTGATGGCTACCTGCACTTGTTGGGAGCCTGCGACCAACAGGCTGGATGGTGAGGCCTCATTTGGCCATCTTGGAGTCCCTCCAGGTCACCTACTTCTAAAGCACTCACCTGTAGCGCTTGTTTAAAGTGCAGATTTCTAGGCCTTCCCCTGTGAGATCGGACTTGGAAGGGGTCCTAAGAATTGTCATTCCCAGAAGCACCATGGGGATTCACGCGCTCAGCCTAATTCAGGATGCTAGATCCTCCTGACCACTGTGTGCAGACTGTACCCTTCCGTTCACAGGTGAAGGACCTCACAGGCAGAGGAGTTAATGACCTGTGCACAGGGAGACAGCTTGGGAGGGTTTGAGCTCTTAGCTTCCAAACCCTGCCCTCTCTCTGCAGCATCTCCTGCAAGTGAACAGAACTGGTGGTCTCTCAAGGAGCCCACCTGCTCTGAAGTGGTTAGAGTCGTTCCTATTCTGAGACCTGGGGTGCAGACCTGCTTCTTGTCCTGAACAACCCTCCAGAGATGGAGTGTTTTTTCCGATTCTCAAGCTGACTGTTCCAGTGTCCTCCACTCAGAGCCCTTCATGCGGCTCTTCTCTGTCATCTACAACTGTGGTGACCTCCAGCCATTAAGGTCTCCTCTGATGCTTCAGGGACACCCTTTAAGTGGCCAAACCTGGGAATGAGGACCTGTCACAGAGTGAGTTTTACCACCCTCAGGTTCGAGAGCTTGAGAAGCAGCTGGGCCAGACCCGGAGCCGGTCTGCGGGAACAGCGGGTGACGAACTGCACCTCTGTCCAGACTCCAGGAAGCTGTCGGCACAGGAGAAGCACCTGCTGAGGATCCGCAGCCTAGAAAGGGAGAAGCAGGAGGGACTGGAGGTGATGCAGACCTCGTCCTGGGCTTGTGGCATGGGCTGCGGTGACATCCCGGGCAGGCTCTGAGCCAACCCTGGTGGGTGGATCGGCAGGACACAGCTGGGCCACATCTGTACTTGTTGCGCAGATTACCTGAACTCTAGGTGGCCCCATGCTGTCTGCTTTGAGAGGATGGCCCTGAAGCTCCTGCTGTGGGAGGAGAGGGAACCCCAATTAGTGGGAGGAGAGCACCAGGCTGATGCCAGGTCCTGGCCTGCTGTCAGCTCCAGGGCCTGCATCTCACTGGAGGTCTTGGGAGTGTCCAGAGCCCCAGCTCCACCATGGACTGAGCCCTGGACACAAAGCCTGGAGGTATCCTAGCTCTAGGGTCCAGAGCTTTAAGGACTCCATCTCAGTGTCTTTTTCTCTCGGGGTGATTTTTCTGTGTTCCATGGGAACTCCTTGTGGTCCCAGCTTCTGTCCTCCAAGCCCAGCCCTCATCGACGAAGGACTTTTCTTTCCCATAAAGTCCCAGAACTGGGTATCATCTGCCTAGCTCTGGCCATGTGCCAAGAGCCTGTCACAGTGGCTGAGGGGACATGACACTTGACATACCCACTCACAGGACTAGAGGATGAGCTGATCTCCCCAACTTGGCCCCAAGAGCAGGAAGGAGGTGCTTCCCCAGTGAAATCAGAGGAAGACGTAGGAGGTGGTAGGCCGAATGGGTCCACTTCAGTGGCTCCAGCCACAGACTTCCTAATAGTGAGGCCTCTCACCTCACTATTAGGGGAGACTTCCACCATGAGTGCCAACTCAGGGCTAGACTTGTGCTAGAAACATTATGACCATCTGTGTCCCTCCCCATCCCCACCCTCAGTCTTGATCATTTGGGTGAGAGCAGGGCAGCAGTGAGATTGCGTAAATTATAGGCGGGGCCAGGTCCCGCTGGGCCTCGGGTGCCAGCCAGGGCTCTTCTCTTGATGGCAGAGAGAGCCGTCCATTATAAGCTATCAAGGGACATGGTCAGTGGACTTTTAGAAGGGTCATAAGGCCAGGCGTGGGTTGGGGGAAGCATGGGGAAGCAGGGGAAGCAAAAGCAGTAATCCACTTGAGACACAACCAGGAACCTACACTAAGATGCTAGCGGAAGAACCGGACACCAGGAGGGACATTGAGAGTCAACTTTACAGGCTCAGTGGTCACACGTGGAGGAGAAAGAGCACAGTCGGGAGGGAGGGCAGCAGGGAGTGAATTCAAGGGAACTGGAGAGCTGAGAATTGAGAATACCAGCATGGGGTTCAGCAGCTCAGATTTACAGACTACATAGAACAGAACACATTGGAAATCCTTGGACTAGCCATAAGGAATGCCTGTCCTCTGCCAAGGGCCCAATCAAGTCTAGAACAACCAGCAGCACAGCAGGTGGACTGTGGCTATCTCTCTTGTAGAAGATGGCGACAGTCTACCTGCTGTATTGTAGTCTCCAGGTGCTTCAATATTCCTTGTTTCTTTAACTCACTTCAAGGATCTGAAACACTCATCCAGTTGTAACTAGCCCATAAGAGCAAGTCAGCAGCCATGACCTATAGCTTCCTGGGTAGACCACATGTGTCCTGTGTGAAGCTCCAAGTCCAAGTCCTGGAACCACACGAGAGCAATACCACACAGAAGGAAGCTGCATAGATGGTAGACTAGTGCTGTGGACTCTGCTCTGTGTCTGTCCCTGCCTCTCTCCTTTCTCCTTCCTCCTGCCCCTCCATATATATGTAGTTGAACCTGGAGAGGTACTAGAGAGAGAGAACCAGATTGTGACACTCACCATCCAAGACCTTTATCACTGTCTCCATGCTGGCTCTGAGGGTTTACTCGTCTGATCTCTGCCCCTCTGATCTTACTCTGACCCTGCTCACTGCACACCAGCCACACACATTCTACCCCAGGGCCTTTGCTCTTATTCTCACCTCTTTTTCTCAGAAGTCACCTTTTCACAGAGGCATTTCCTGGTCTTTGTCACTGTCCCTCTACTCCTGTTCCTCATGTCTCCCCCACTGGGCTGTGAGTTCCTCGGAGACAGGACTCTATTCTGTTCTCTTCTGTACACCCAGTACCTGCCACATTGACAAGGACAGAGGCCCTGGCAAGCATTTCTGAGAGGATGAGTCACGTCATGTCCACAGCACGTACAGTGCCTGGGCTTCCAGCTTGTCACCAGCCAAAAGAGGTACAGTCAGGGACAAGGGGCTAGCATTCATGGAAGACATCAGAGGACAGGGCAGTGTATAGAGCCTAGCTTCTCCCCCTAGCTCGTGCTTGGGTGAGGCACTTCACTTGAACCCTGGACATAGTGTGGCTCTTCTCTTTTCCCTAGCTCAGGAGTGGGGGCAGCTGTCCCCTCTGGGAAACACACCCAGCACTGGCCGGGGGCATCTTTCTCATCTCTGATGTTGGCAAAGGGCCTGCCGCCTGATGGCTGTGTTTGTGGGCTGAGGGGAGGGGTTGTTGGCGTGTATTCAGGCCAGTGTGGTGTCTGTCACATGCTCAGGCAAGGGTGGGAGGCGGGAGTGCTCCGACAGGCCTGGGAAGCCAAAGTCGGGCCATCCTCGCTGATTTACTTACTCTATGGCCTTTGGTAAGTTTTCTCATCTCTTGGGGTCTCAGCGGCGACTAGGAACCAGCATCTAGATGTGTCCAAGGTTCCAGCTCCTCAGCCCTCTGCCCATGACTGCAACTCTGATTACAGAAACTTACAGGTGAGCGGGACACCCTCCAGAAAGAGATTGAAGAGCTGAGGAAGAAGTTTGAGGGTGTGAAGTCCCGGAACAAGGTGCTATCGAGTGAAGTAAAGACGCTCAAGAGTCAGATGGGGACCTTAGCAGAGAAGGGCAGGCACGACGACGAGCTCATCGATGCCCTCATGGTATGGCCCAACCCCTGAGGCAGGGCAAGAGCTAGTGCCTTGGACCCTGCGAATGGGCCCCACTCCCCACCCAACTACAGTGCCCAAAATGTCACCAACATAACCCAGAAAGCCACTGCTTCCAGCAGGACCCTTGCCCCAAAGCCCCAAACTAGGCACAGGGACAGCTAGGAGGTTCCCTGAGGGCTCACCCAGGTCACCTTGTGTGACTTTGCTGCCAACACAAGCAGCTAGGCCTGTGGCCCCAAACAGACGAGGGTGGGGGCGGGGATAGTGTCACACCCGGCTTATCTGTCTCTGTGGAACTGAGGGAATAAAGAAGGACCAGGATGAGGATGAATTCTAGTCTGTGTGACAGCACAGGTCGTGGAGCACCATTAAAGTGACTAGTTGGGCGGTAGCGCAGCGGGTTAAGCACAGGTGGCTCGAAGTGCAAGGACCGGCATAATGATCCCAGTTTGAGCCCCCAGCTCCCCACCTGCAGGGGAGTCGCTTCACAGGCGGTGAAGCAGGTTTGCAGGTGTCGTTATCTTTCTCTCCCCCTCTCTGTTTTCCCCTCCTCTCTCCATTTCTCTCTCTGTCCTACCCAACAACAATAATAATAACTACAACAACAATGAAAAACAACAAGGGCAACAAAAGGGAAAATAAATAAATATTTAAAAAATTTTTTTTAAAAAGCAGCTAGTCACCATGTCCCAGATGGGGAGGCTAAGGACTTCAGTTAGATAATTCATCCAGAACCACACAACCAAGTTCCAGCCACTGATCTGATGGAGAAAAAGCATGATTAGCAAGGCCTCACTCACTTTCCTGACCCCAGTGTGACCTTTTCTCTCTGGTGCCTGGGGCAGCCCAGAATGTTGGTTCTAAATGTCAAGCTGTGCCATAGCTTCCAGGGGTGGTCATACCTGGCCTGGCTGGGCCATGAGGGGAGCTGGTGCTGTCTCAGGCACTGCCTGAATCCATAATAATCTTAACAGTCAGGTGGGCACAGAAGGCCTGAATTCTAGGCCTCCTCGTTCATACTTCTCTGTGACCCTCAGGCAGGGTACCCCATCTCTGAGCTTCGGCCCCCAGTTTTTAAGTAAGTGTGGTCCTCAGTGTGCTCTGAGGACTCTGTGTGCTTCCAGTCTCGGTCACAGAGGTGCTGTGAGAATGCTGCTCCCCAGCTCCTGGCCTGGCCCTCACCAGCCACCGGTGGCACCCTCAGGCCCTCTAGTCTCCAAACCTCAGTAGTGGCCTTTCCCTTTGGCCCTTGAACTCTCCTGTGTGGCATCCCCAAGTCAGTCAGTGCTAAAGGGTCCCTGGAGTGGGGTCTAGGTGCTGCCTTGGAGGAGGGCCTGTCAGTAGGGTGGGGTGAGTCGCTGTCTCCTCAGATCTCTCCCTACTAGCTGGGGCCGCCAGCTGAGCTGCTTTCTGCTGGGAAGCCCCAGTATCCCTCGTTTTATATGTGCCTATGTATTTTCCTCTGGTTCTGATTTTTCTATTTTTTGTTAGTGATTTAATAGACATCTACAAGATTATAAGTTCTGTATCCCCGTCCCCCAAGAATAATCTCTATAGATACTCCAAGGTCTTGGAGATAGCTGATTACTCTTTTTTCTAAGTCATGTGCTTTCATTCCGTATACTCCACATATGAGTGAGACCGTCTAGTCCTAGCCTTTTACTTCCTTATTTCACTGAGCATAATCACCTCCAGGTCTTTTTCCCCCCTTTTGCCTCCAGGGTTATTGCTGGGGCTCGGTGCCTGCACTATGAATCCACTGCTCTTAGAGGCAGATGTTCCCATTTTTGTTGCCCTTGTTGTTGTTATTGCCATTGATGCTGCTGTTGATGGCTAGGACAGAGAGGAATCGAGAGAGGAGGGGAAGACAGACACCTGCAGACCTGCTTCACTGCTTGTGAAGTGACCCCCCTGCAGGTGGGGAGCTGGGGGCTCGAACCGGGATTCTTGAGCTGGTTCTGTTTTGTCCTGAAGGATACAATATTATCTGTTTTAACCACCAAACAGTACCTCCCTGAGTATGTATTTCATAAATTATTCCCTCCCCCTTTTTATTTTTTAATTTATTTACTGGGGAATTAATGTTTTACATTCGACAGTAAATACAATAGTTTGCACATGCCTAACATTTCCCAGTTTTCCATATAACAATACAACCCCCACTAGCTTCTCCTTTTTTTTTTTTGTTTTAAATCACTGCTCAGCTCTGACTTAAGGTGGTCTGGTGATTGAGCCTGCAACCTTTGGTGCCTTTGGCAAGGCAGTCATTTGCATAACCATTATGCTGTCTCCCCAACCCTCAGTATCCTTCTTGACCCTGATTGTAAGGATAAAGAACTGAGGACAGGAAGAGAGTACTGTCCCAAGGGCAGGTACGAAGGTAGTCCCGTTCCTCCTCCTGGGGACAGGTAGTCAGTCTCCCACTGATCCATTCAGGGCCTGCTGGATTCCTCAGGCTGGGGGAGGCAGGACTTCCTGTGCCCGGCCTAGCCTAGGTGTCGCGGCTGACCCTTGCCCCGCCCGCCCACAGGACCAGCTGAAGCAGCTCCAGGAGATCCTGGGCACCCTGAGTCTGCAGGAGGAAAAGACACGAGCATCCCAGCAGTGCCTGGACCAGCAGCTCCACAGTGAGGCCCAGCGCAGCAGCAACCTGGTCACCCAGCTGCAGGCCATGGTGGCCGAGCGGGAGGCCAAGGTGCGACAGCTGGAGATGGAGATTGGGCAGCTCAGTGCACAGGTGAGTGGGGCACAGGCACGTGGCAGCATTGATTCTGTGCCCTGGCAAGCGCCTCCACCATTGAGAGGAAGCTCAGCATTTCTTGCTCAGGCTGTACCTTATCCTACCTGGTGCCATCCTGACTTCTTGTTCCCATCTGGCTTCCTGTCCTTTCTGCCCACACCTTTGCTCTCTGCATTGAGCCCATCCGTGGCTCCCCATTACCTACGATCTTGCCTCACCAAGGGCCCAGGCTTTCGGACTGGGTGGTGGTGTACCTGGTTGAGCACACATTCTAATTTGTAAGGACCTGGGTTCAAGCCCCTGGTACCTACCTGCAGGGGGAAAGTTTCACAAGTGGTGAGGCGATGCTGAAGATGTCTCTCCTCTTTCTATCTCTCAATTTCTCTCTATCTCTATCCAAATAAACAAATAAAATATTTTTTTAAATGAATTTCTAAATAAAAAAGGTCCAGGAGACTCACCGTACCCACTGTGGCCCCCAGCCTCCTGATCTGAGATGGTAGCTGCACTGCCAGCCTTTCCATCCACACTGCAAACAGGAAAGCCACACTCCGTCACCCTGTGCCATGCGCACCTCCCAGGCATCCCCAAGTCACCCTTTTGTCACCCCCACTTTCTCCCCCTGAATTCTCGAGACATCACAGACCTGGCACAGGGCCAGTGGCACAGTAGATGCTCAGTAAATGCTGCTTTAATGAACAAACTTCTGAAGTTGAGCCTTGACTCCTATCTTGAGGGACCAGCCTGGGCTGCTAGAAGTTGGGCCCTGTGGACTCTCTGTGGCTCCTTCCCGTGGCCATGGAGGTGCTGGGTCAGGGAGGGCCTGGGCGGTCTCCAGAGAAAAGGCATCATCGGCAGGCACACAGCTCTTCTGCTGACAGAGGAGCCTTGCAACCAGGCTGACTGGTGGAGCCAAAGGTCTGTCACAAAATACCCCTCCCCTCTGTGTTTATCCTCTCGGGTTTCCAGGGACCAGACAGCTGTAAGGGCCCAGAAGCCCCTCAGCCCCACCTCTGGCAGGTGCTGGGAATTTGCCTTGCAGCCATTTGTCCCTGGAAACCAGAGACCCTGGGACCACAGGGTCGGCTGCGGTAGAGAACCCTGAGGGAGACCGGGGGACAGAGTGTGTGTGGCACCAAGCGGGAGCCCCACCTTGCGGTTCTCGCCTGCTTCCTCCCTTAGGCTTACTGGGCAGTGAAGCTTAAAGGGGCTCACAGGAGCCTTCTGGCAGCTTCATCTCACCAACGGCTCCAGGCACAAGAAAGGCCCAGTCCTTACATCAGCACTGGTTGGTGGCCAAGCATCACCCAGCAGACAAGCTGGCACAGCTGTAGATTTTCTAGAAGGGGAAGGGCCAGGGGGACACAGCAGGTTCTTGAGGCTCACACCCGTCACCTAGCGCTTGAGAGTGGCCTGGCCTCCTGCGGGGGGAAGGTTCCTCATGTTCCTCCTGTGACCTGGCCTTACCAGCTACCCAGAAGAAGCACAGGTGGAAACAGGCAGGACCTGGGAAGCCTGCCTCCCTGCCCCTGGCTGCCTGGCCTCACTAAAGCCCTGCCAGTCTCTCTGGCTCTGGGTATCTGGAAGGCCCAAGTGACTCTAGCTGACAAAGGCATCTAGCCTCAGGTCACACCTGGCACCCGTCCGCGTGTAGGTGGGCGCCTTGAAGATGTCAGTCTCTGAGCTCCTTCCCTCAGAAGGTCACACACATCCCTTTGGGACTGGACTGTAGAGCAGCTTCCTGGCTAGGTCAGTGTCCCCATGCAGTGTGGCTCCCTTTCTGAAGAGAGGCATTATTGGAGGTCATTGTCATGCACAGAGTGTCTTCACCGAACAGACCCTGCTTTTCACGCCTGAGAAGAAGCCTCTTTCATACCCCCTGAAAGCCCCAAAATCAAGCCAAGCCTTCCCTCCCCCACCTGTTCCCCCCACCCCTATGTGCTCTAGGCCTCTGAGCCAAAGCCCAGAGATTCAAACCTACGTCTGTTCCCTGCAGTGTCTTCGGAATAAAGGAATGGGTGAGGGCTTCAGCGGGCCTGAGGTCCACTCTGCCAGCACCAAGTTCCTGGAGGACCCACGTCTTTCCAGGCCCCCAGCCTCAGCAGGGGATCATGCTGGCAGGCTGGGATCTTCTCGGTAAGAAGAAACAGCGGTAGAGGGGTTATAAAGTGAATGTGCATGACTCAGAGGAGAGTCCATTTCCTGTCGCCTTTGATGGGAAGCCACAGATGCAGCTTTAAGATACCTGCGGTGGTGTCCTTTCACTACGGGGCCTCTCCTAGTCCAGCGTTCCTGCTCCTCTGTGGAGGAGCCTGTTAGGCCCTGATACGTCACTGAGAGCATCTGCTTGCAGCTCCTTATGACACCGCCCAGCACTATGCTGCCAGGATTCTCCACCAGACCCGTGTGGACTTGTCTAACACACAGATGTCTCCTGGTCCTGTCTTGTTTTGAGAGCAAGATTTCTAGAAACAAGGGCAGCAAATCCTTAGGGCCGTCCAGCCAGGTCTATTCCAAGGGCCAACACTGGCACCTCTCTCAGTCTCCCCAGGTCCCTCCTGGCCCTGTTCCCCCACCTAGCCAGACACGTGTACAGGTGAGGCCCAGTGGGTCCCAGTCCGCCTTCCTGTGGTGATGAGCCCCTTCTGCCTTCGCACAGCTCCGTGACCAGCCTGGGCCACATGCTGGTGGAATCTTCTCTCACGTGGCCTTCCATGCCCAGTCCTCACAGGGCCTCACCCAGGTAGGAACCCAGGACCCTGGGCCCTCACAGCCCTTTCCCCTCCTTGACTGCTCAGCTGCAGTTGTCATCCCACTAAAAGGAGAGGAAACTGAGGCCAGGCCAGGGATGCTTCCAAGGTTGCATAAGGATTTGGAGAAGCAGACCTTGTCCAGGATGGTCTGGGAAGTGGCTCCAGAGCGACAGTCTTAACCTGACGTGCGTTCTGGCTTCCCTTCCTGCTCCCACAGAGTCAGCGTGGGGAATCTTCCAGGTCCTGAAGCCCAGCACCTTTCCATTCTTTTGCCTGCCCACTGAGAATCAGTCTCTAGGGGAACAGTTTCATGTCACAAGCATTCCCATTTTCAGCCACTGATAGCTCCTAAGCCCCCCCCCCTCCCCGTTGATAGATCAAGCCTTAGGGTTTAAATGGGTCCTTTGTCCTTCCTGCCAGCTCACAGACAAAGGGTGGCTTTGTCCTGCCTCAGATCCCAGCCCACTGTCCACTGTCAGCCCCCACCCCCACTCCTTGGGCAGGTCAGCTGCACTTCTGATTCAGCGATGCCTCAGTATGGCCCTGGTCCCTGCTGACTTGCCCCGTGCAAGCTGGTCCTCTCTGAACCACCACCTCCCACAAAAGACCTGAGACACTTCTGACACTTGGCAGCACCAGGACCAGGGGCCAAAGCCAGCCTTAGAGCTGCCCACCCATCAGCCTGGGGTCACAAGGGCACCTGTGGGTGAGAGCACTGTCTCCAAACCACAGAGTCACACACCACACCTCTCACACCACAAGGAGTATGGACAGGCTCAGCCTCTGTGAGGTTCCCCTGCTCCATACTGGGAACAGGAAGAGGGACAAGCTGTCTCTTCAAGGTCCCCTCCAGCCCTGTGTGGCCATGGTCACAGGGATGGATCCAGGTGCCAGTGGCCCCAAACATAGCTTCTCAAGTGATTTTCTTCTACGGCACACAGATAGGTGCTTCGCCTGACCACATTCACACCATGCCCTCAGGGAACAGTCCCTCCCCACCAGTGACAGGTGTCCTGGGGACAGGACTCCCTGCAGCCAGCCTTCACCCCACTCCTTAGGCAGACCAGCTTGGGTTCTGAGTGGCCAATTTGCTGTGTGGCCGGTGTGGAGACTCTAATGGCCCCTCTCCCTGTGGCTCCCTATTACCCCACCACCCCCCTCCCCATCCTATGAGAGTCATGGGGTCACTGGAGGACAGCTGTCTCAGCTGCAGTGCACACAGGGCAGGCAGGTCCCAACTCATGAGGGCTGAGCTCGACCTGCCCACTGCATGTCCAGCAAGCGTGAGGTGATGGCTGATCCCGACAGAACCTCTGAGTAGCAGAACCTTCCTCATTCAGGAGTCAGAGCATGGAGCTATCTGCAGCCCTTGCCCGTCTCAACTAAACCCTTTACTCTTCAGCAGGAAGATGGGGCCAGAGAGAGGGAAGAACATGGCCAAGGCCACAGAATGAGTCAGCCCTTGGGATTACATGCCCCAGCCCACCCTCCCACACACTGCTTCTCTGTGCAGCCTCCCCCCCCCCCCCCCCCCCGTGTCCTGCTAATTCACAGAACAAGCCCAGGGCCACCAGGGTCCCAGCAGGATAGGTCAGAGCAAGACAGCAGTGTGGAGTTCACACACAGGGCCTGGGGGTGGGGGTTGAGTAGAGAGCAGAGCTCCCCTCTGTCAAGGTCCCAACCTCGAGGTTAGGGGCTCATAGTAGGCACGGTGGTAGGGAGGGGCCAGTGATGGGCTCTATCTGGACAGCAGGAAACTGCACAGGTCACACAGTCAGTGTCCAGACTCCAGGAAGGTGGATTAATCTTGGGGAAATGTCAAGAGATGCTGGGGGGCTAGAGCAGACCCACCTGACACTGGGCAGGGTGATCACCAGGTATAGGGCACCCCAGACCTGCAAGAGGCAACTTCTGTAGGAATCTGTCTAGCTGCAGACTCCACAGGGATCTCATAGACCACGGTGCTGCCCCAGCCCCAGCCCCAGAACCAGCCCAGCTCTGGAGCCAGTTAAGTGAGCTCTGGAGACTTGTGCACAGGTGTGAAAAGTGAGCTGAGAAGCCAGAGGATGAGTACTGGGAGGGCCAGGAGCGTCTGCGTTGACTTCTTTCTCTCTGGTTGGATCTGAGGACCCCTGAATGTCCTTCTAGTTCCTTCCACTGTCACATAGGTAAGTGTGTGTCTTCAGGTAACCCCTCAAGTGACCTCTGCCCTTTGCCGTCCACCCCCGGTCCCCAGGTTCTCCAACTCTCCTGAACAAAAGGGCTGGCAGGCACAGGTGACAGAGTTCAAGGCCCTCTGGCAGGCCACCGAGGTGGAGCGTGACCGGCTCACCGAGTTTGTCACTGTCCTGCAGAAACGGTAACACACTGGGCCCGGGTGGACTGGGGGTGGGCACAGGGCACCCCTCTTAGTTAGGAGCTGGGCCTCGTCCATGACTGTCGACCTTATTGGAGAGTCTGACTCCAACGGTGTTGGTCTGGGACGTTCCCAGCCATAACTCATGTGCACACCCAGTGCCCCACAGCCCGACTGTCACACACGTAGATTGTCCCGTTCTATATGAGCTCAGTGGGTCTTGGGGGAGAGACCTTCTGGAACAGCCCAATCAGTCCAATATCCCAGCAGTAATTAAAATCACTGATGAGCATGACACTGTTCTTGGCACCACTGGAAGGTTTGGTGGAAAGAAGATGTAGGCTAGAATGATGCCCCAAATCCCAAAGAGCAAGGAAGCCTCTGAGACTTCTCAGGGGAGGGAGAGGAAGCGAGTGGCCAGAGGTAGGGTTTTCTTCAAGGGGGCTGTTAACAGATTTCCACTCAGATAAATCAGTGCTCCTCTTTCAAGTGACCCTGTTGGCAAGACCTGTAGGTGCTCAAGCCAACACATGGGCCAACCATGTGACCCCACACACTGTGAAGGAGAAAGAACTCCACGGAGTCTGCCCTGGCAGGCTGTATCACATGTCAGCCCGGGCTCTTTGATGACAGACAATAGACACTAACTCTGGTTCAGCTGAGTGAAAGGCAGGGTTTCGGAAGGTGCTGGCAGATTCCCCAGGGCAGGGCAAGAGATCATGGCAGTTGGAACCTTGGGGCAGTCTCTCCTGGACCACAGGCCCACCCCCAGACACAGGCCAAGGGCTCCAGCTCGAAGAGCCTCTGGGGCTCACTGGCGGGGGCACAGGCAGCTCGTCAGAGAGGGCAGGGGTGTACGTTCACCACAGAAGGAGCTAGGGGGTCTTGACTGGGAAGTGGTCAGTGGATGGCTAAGCAGTGAGGACTGGCCTACTTTCATTATTCTTACATAGTATATCAAGAAGTAAGGATTTCAGATACACTCAAATTTAGGAGGGAAGTAGCATGAATTCTTTTACTGTAGCTAACAGACAGTACAAGTACAAAAAGCAGAAACACTCAATTCAGGGCCTCTCTCTCTCTCTCTCTCTCTCTCTCTCTCTCTCTCTCTCTCTCATTCCCCTTAAGATGCACTTGAACAAGAGGATTTTGTGAACCAAGGTGATTCAGTCAGCTGTTGATACTTAATGGTGACAAAACTTTGTTCTTCCTCCTGGTCCTTTGGGTTCCTGGGGAACTTCTGCTCCTTGGAGCCCCAGAGAGGGCCTCTGAATGAACACTCCCTGCAGTTGGGAGCTGCCTTAATCTCCCTTCTGTATCCTCTTCCCCTTGTGTGGTATTTCATCTTTCCTGGTCCTGGTCCTCTCCAGCCCTCCCCTGCAGTTAGTGCAAGGTGAGTCAGGCAGCTGAGGATAGAAGGAGGTGCTTCCTCTCAGTCACATGCATGGACCTCTTTCAGATCACCTCCATCCCTGTGGGGTCCTCAGTTCACCCTGCTGTGTCATCTCGAGGTGTAGAGGAACTCTGTGAGGCTTCCATAAGCACGGCTGTCTCCCCGAGCTCTGACAAGGAAAGAGGGGCCTCAGGACATGCAGATACTCCCAGCTGTTGGCATTATTTCTCACCCTCAAAGCACAACACCGCACTTGCCTTTCTCAGAGATCCTGCTCAGCTCCTCCCCTCTTGGTCTGGAGAGACAGCTCCAGTCTTGCACAGAGGGAGGAATTTCTCAGTGCTTCCTACTCTTACGCTCTGCTCTGCCAGTTTCAGGAACTCAGCTCCGCCCACAGTTTCCCAACATGTTACCTTTCTCCCAGTGAGATTCTTGAACTGTGCTTGAAGACCCCTCCCATGTCAGAGAGGGCTTCAGGCTGACAGTGATGACAGAATTCACCTATCTGTTTCCATTCTCTCACGACTTGTGTTCAGTGGCCAGTGTCTGTTGTCCGACTGCATAGTCCTTTATTAATTCATCTTTCTAGTTGGGCTAATCTGGTTGTTCTCCTGTGTCAGAAGCCACTAAATATGCCCCTTTCTTTGAAGCATACAACTAATTTTGCTCATAAAGTCATTTTGACAGTTTGTTTTGAATGGTGGTGTTTAATTGACTTCCAGCTTTGTAATTGGAAATACTTGACCGTCTCCTTATTTTCTCTCTGCCACAACTTCTCTTTTATCTTTTTCTCCATCCCTCCCCCTGACGTTTTATTTCCCTCTCTTCTATACAAGTCTGGCAGTTACACATTCTGTCTCTGTTCTTTCAGTGGACAAGTTAACTTTTATTTAATGTCATTCAAGATTGATGAGAGAGAGAGAGAACAAGAATATCAATGGCATATGCATTGCTGGGCATCAAACTCAGGACCTCATACTTAAGGTGCAATACTTTATCCACGTTGCCACATCCCCAGCCAAAAGGCCCTAACTTTTAGCACAAGGCTCAGCAAGTCGAGATCAACCAGTTTTTATTGTCACATTAAGCAGTCTAATAAGTTCAGAATGTTTTAGCTTTGACCTTGCTACTTGTATCTTACTTGTTACTGTTTTTTAATATTTTCCTTCATGTTCTAATGTTAAACCCCCTGAAACTAAACTTCCCAATTCACCTTTTTAAAAAAATGTAAGGAGCAAATGTAAAAGCGTGAGGTCCCAAATTCAGTTCCCCAACATCCCAGAGTGACACTCTAGTCCTCTCTCTTTTCCTCTCTATGTTGTGTAAACAAATAAGTAAAGAAATGAAGTCTTTTTTTTTAAGTCAGCTAACTGGGAGATGGCTCAGTATATAGTGCGTGGGACTTGCATGTATGAAACCTCAAGTTTGATCCAGTACTCCATGTGCTGAAGTGGAGTAGTACTCTGGCCTCTTTCTTTCTCATAAAGAAACAAAAGATGGTGGCATGAAGTGCAAGGATCGGCATGAGGATCCCCGTACGAGCCCCTGGATCCCCGTACGAGCCCCCAGATCTCCACCTGCAGGGGAGTCGCTTCACAAGTGGTGAAGCAGGTCTGCAGGTGTCTCTGTCTTTCTCTCCCCCTCTCTGTCTTCCCCCTCCTCTCTCCATTTCTCTCTGTCCTATCCAACAATGAAGACATCAACACCAATAACTACAACAACAATAAAAACAAGGGCAACAAAAAGGAAATAATTATTTTAATAAAGGTTTTTAACTAATACTGTTTATTTATTTATGCTAATATGTTCACTTCAGAAATTTGCTATCAGTTTGACTGTTGATCTTTTGTAGGTAATGCTCTTCTCTCCTGATGCTTTTTAAAAATTTTCTTTATTGGAATATTAATGGTTTACAGTAGTTTGTCTATATGTGACATTTCCCAGTTTTCCACATAACAATTCAACCCCCACCAGGTCCTCCTCTTCCATCCTGTTCCCGGACCTGAACCCTCCCCCACTCCTCGGAATCTTTTACTTTGGTGCAACACACCAAACAACTTCTTCTCCTCCTCCTCCTCCTCCTCCTCCTCCTCCTCCTCCTTCTCCTCCTCCTCCTCCTCCTTTTTTTTTTTCTTAAAGATATTCTGTCTTTGATATGTTCAAGTTTTACTGTGAAATGCCTAGGTAATTTCATTTTTCCTACCTAGGAATTAATGTTTCATTCACCCAAAGACTTCATTCTTTCTCGTCTCTTTCTCTCTCTCTCTCCTCCTCTTACCACAGTACCAAAACTTCCTTCAATGCAGTGGAGGCTGGGCTCAAGCCTAGATCATGCACATAGCAAAGTAGCACACTATTCAAGTGAACTGTTTCACCAGCTCAGATTTTCTCTCTATTGCCTCCTCCCCACCATCTCACTCCCTCCTTCCCTCCCTCCTTCCCGCCTCCCTTCCTCCCTCCCTTCATTCCTCTCTCTCTCTCTTTCTCTCTCTCTCTTTCTCTCTCTCTCTCGTTATTGGGATTAAAGGATTATAGTACGACTGCTGACACATCAGTACAAGTTCTCCCTGGGATAGGTGTCTACAAAGCATTCTCACCCCCTCCCAACTCAGGTCCTTTTCCATTATCAGGCACCAGAGCCCCCACAGCTCTCCCACACCAGCCCAGCCCACCCCCAGCCCTCACCCTATGCCTCCTTCCCCAGAGTCTCTTGCTTTGGTAATAATACACAAAACCAAATCCAAATCTCACTTTGTGTTTCTGCTTTCCATCCTTGTTTCATAAGTCCCACCTGTGAGTGAGGCCATGCAGTATTCATCTTTCTCATTTTAGTTTTATACTTAATATTATTTCTCCCAACTCTAGCCAAGATGAGGCAAGGGCTATAACCTCATCACTTGAAATTATTTTAAATTCATTAATTAATAGCCCACTTACATTAAACAGAAACCAAACATTACATATATATTAGTCTAAAAATTACCTAAGCACTTTTAATTGTACAAATTACAGTTATGAACTTTGTTAGAACCTTTTGAAATGTATATGTAATCTTCAAGAACTTAATATAATAAACGGGCAAAAATATTTACAAAATGATACTTCAGTAGTCCTAAAAAATTTTAAATGTTGTCTTTCCTTTTTTTATTATTGGGGGATCAATGAGTTACCGTAAATACAGTTGTTGACTGACATATATGTGAAATTTCTCAGTTTTCTGCAAAACACTCTCATCCCCAGCCTAGGTCCTCCTCCACCATCGGCACCAGGACGAGGGAGTCCCTCCCTTCCCAGAGCCCTTTGCTTTGATGTAATAATACATCAGACTCACTCCAGGTTCTATTTTGTGTTTCTCCTCTCTGTTCTTATTTCTCAACTTCTGCCCACGACTGGAATCATCCCAAATTCATCCTTCTCTTTCTGGCTTACCTCACTTAACAAGATTCCTTCAAGCTCTATCCAAAATGAAGTGAAGAGGGTGAATGCATCTTTTTTTTAAAAGATTTTATTTATTTATGAGAAAGACAGGAGGAGAAAGAAAGAACCAGACATCACATCACTCTGGCACATGTGCTGCCGGGATCAAACTCAGGACCTCATGCTTGAGAGTCCAAAGCTTTATCATTGCGCCACCTCCCGGACCACAGAATGCATCATTTTTAATAGCTGAGTAGTATTCCACTGTGTGTGCGTGTGTGTGCGTGCACACACTACTAGAATCAGAAAAGGTGGTTACAGCTGTCCTAGAACCAGCAGAATGTTAAGCTTGCTTGTTCCCTTTACAGTTGTTCTATCACCTTTACTGTTTGGGATGTTGAGTGAGGTCTGTTGACTCCCTCGTGGTGCATTACTTCACATTATGTGGCTTGTATTTTTGTGCTGTTTGAAGGAGGTTATTTACGATGACTTTTTCTTCCCTTGTGAGAGCCCTTAGGTTGTGAAAGTGCCCCAGTAGATTCTGTTTCTGTAGAACTTGTGTTGTTTCAGTCGTCTCTGATGAGTACTCTAGGCTTGTCTGTCTAAGGTTTCCTAAGCATGAGTGCTGGCCTTGTGTTTCAGTTTCCTCAGGAGTGGTGTCTCCCCCCATACACACTAAGTAGACTACAAGCTTCCTCATCTCTAATTTATAAACATTGTCTCAGTCCACTTACCACAAACAAAACACTTTTGACGTTTCTAGCAATATACAGAGAACTCACCTGATGCCTTATAAAAGCCCAGCTTTATGTCTCATAGCATTAAAACTCAGCTTTATGTTCTTAGAAATTTTATTAGTTTTTCTTGTACAAATGTATGCTTATTTATTGTAAAGCCTCCTTTCCCACCACACCCACAATTCTCCATCTGTCATAGAAATGAACCGTAAGGGGGGCCAGGTGGTGGCGCACCTGGTTGAGCGCACATGTTATAATGCAAAAGGACCCAGGTTCGATCCCCTGGTCCCCACCTGCAGGAGGAAAATTTCATGAGTGGTGAAGCAGGGCTGCAGGTGTCTCTCTGTCTCTCTCCCTCTCTGTCTTACCCTCCCCTCTCAATTTCTGACTGTCTCTATCCAATAAATAAATAAAGCTAATATTAAAAAAATTTAAAAAAAAGAAATGAACGCTAAGGCTGAGAAGTCAGCACAATGGTTCTTCAAAAAGACTTTCATGGGGGTCGGGCGGAAGTGCAGTGGGTTAAGCTCACGTGGCACAAAGCACAAGGACCGGCATAAAGATCTCGGTTCAGGCCCCCTGGCTCCCCACCTGCAGGGGAGTCGCTTCACAGGCAGTGAAGCAGGTCTGCAGGTGTCTGTCTTTCTCTCCCCATCTCTGTCTTTCCCTCCTCTCTCCATTTCTCTCTGTCCTATCCAACAACAACGACATCAGTAACAACAACAATAAAACAAGGGCAACAAAAGGGAATATATATATAAAGACTTTGATGCTTGAAGCTCTGAGGTCCCCAGCACCATAAAAATTAAGAGTCACTATTCAAGGAAATAGAAAATGACACAATAAGCTGGGGGCTGATCTGTTCTCTAGTTTGTTTTCTCTCTCTCAACAAATTGAATAATAAAATAAATGAATAAATGAACTGTATGGTTAGGGAGGTAGCTCACCAATAGAGCACATGCCTAGAATGCATCAAGTCCTGGATTGAATCCATGGTGTCACAATAAAAACCTCTCTCAGAGAAGAACTGTTATGTACTTATACAATGTCCCTTTTTGCACATCTAATAAAATGTATATGCATATATGTATATAGAAATATACACATGGGGGTCGGGTGGTAGAGCAGTGGGCTAAGCGCATGTGGTGCAAAGTGTAAGGATCCCCGTTCGAGCCCCTGGCTCCCCACCTGCAGGAGGGTCGCTTCACAGGCAGTGAAGCAGGTCTGCAGGTGTCTGTCTTTCTCCCCTCCCTCTGTCTTCCCCTCCTCTCTCCATTTCTCTCTGTCCTATCCAGCAATGATGACAACAATAATAACTGCAACAAAAATTTTAAAAAGGGGGGCAACAAAGAGGGAAAATAAAAAAAAACAGTGCTTAACAATAAAAATCTTTTTAAAAAGAAATATACATATATGGGGCTGGGGAGACAGCATAATAATGGTTATGCAGGGGGGTGAGGTGGTAGTGCAGTGGGTTAAGCGCATGTGATGCCAAGTGCAAGGACCAGTGTAAGGATCCTGGTTCAAGCCTCCAGATCCCCACCTGCAGGAGAGTCGCTTCACAGGCAGTGAAGCAGGTCTGCAGGTGTCTGTCTTTCTTTCCCCCCTCTGTCTCACCCTCCTCTCTCCATTCCTCTCTGTCCTATCCAACAATGATGACATCAATGACAACTGCAACAACAACAAAAAGACAAGGGCAACAAAAGGGAAAACTAATAAATATTTTTTTAAATAAAAGTAGAAAAAATATACATGTATGTGCACACACATATTCTACTAAAATATAGGCTGACACTAAACATACTTTCACAGTTTTGTGATCAAATATTAGTACATAAATTTCTGAAGGTATAATCCGTGACTGATAGACTGCACATTTAAGATGGTCACAAATAATGACAAATTATTCTTTTTAAATAAATTGATATATAGCCCCACCAATAATATTAACTATTTATAACCTTGCCTATACTAACTTTTGTTAATCTTGAATATTTTTGCCAAATAAATAAAAGAACACTTAATATTTAATTATTTTTTATTTGATTTCTTATCATCAAAAATAAGAATGGGTAGATTCCTAGATACATCAAACTTCCAAAATTAAACAAAGAGAAACTAGAACATATGAAGAGGCCAAATAAATTAAAACAGTTATCAAAAACCTTCCCAACAATAAAAGTCCTGGACCAGATGGTTTTACAAATGAATTTTACAAAGCCTTCAAAGAAGAGTTAATACCTCTACTTTTAAATCTCTTCCAAATTATTGAAGACAGGAATATTCCCTTCCACCTGCTATGAAGCCAGCATCACTCTGATAACAAAAGCAGACAGGGATACAACAACAACCAAAAAAGAAAACTACAGACCAATATCTTTGATGAACATAGATGCTAAAATATTGAACAAAATTCTAGCCAACCGGATACAGCAGTATATTAAAAAGATTGTTCATCATGACCAAGTGGGATTTATCCCAGGGATGCAAGGTTGGTTTAATATACATAAATCAATCAACATGATCCACTATATCAATAAAATCAAGACCAAAAACCACATGATATTAATAGATGCAAAGAAAGCCTTTGACAAAATCCAACATCACTTTATGATAAAAGATTTAAAAAAGCGACAAAAATGGGAGTAGATTGAACATTCCTTAGATGGTGGAGTCCATATATAGCAAACCTACAGTCAACATCATACTTAGTGGTGAAAAACTGGAAGCATTTCCCCTCAGATCAGGTACTAGACAGGGCTGCCCACTATCACCATTACTATTCAACATAGTGTTGGAAATTCTTGCCATAGCAATCAGACAGGAGCAAGGAATTAAAGGAATACAGACAAAAAGGGAAGAAGTTAAACTCTCTTTTTTTATCTTTATTTATTTATTTGGATAGAGACAGCCAGAAATGAAGAAGGAAGGGAGTAGTAGAGAGGGAGAGAGACAGACACCTGCAGCCCTGCTTAACCACTTGTAAAGCTTTCCCCCTGCAGGTGGGGGCTAGGGGCTCAAACCCTGGTCCTTGCACACTGTAACATGCACTCAACCAGGTATGCTACCACCCAGCTCCGGAAGTCAACCTCTTATAAGGCCATTGTCATCAAAACTGCTTGGTACTGGAACATGAATAGACATACTGACCAGTGAAATAGAATTGAGAGCCCAGAAATAAGCCCCCTCACCTGTGGACATCTAATCTTTGACAAAAGTGCCCAGACTATTAAATGGAGAAAGATGAGTCTCTTCAACAAATGGTGTTGGAAAAAATGGGTTGAAACTTGCAGAAGAATGAAACTGAACCACTATATTTCACCAAGCACAAAAGTAAATTCCAGATGAATCAAGCACATGGATGTTAGACCAGAAACTATTGAATACTTAGAGGAAAATATTGGCAGAACTCTTTTCTGTATAAATTTTAAAGGCATCTCAATGATACGAATCCAATTACAAAGAAGACTGAAACAAAAAGAAACTAATGAGACTACATGAAATAAAAAAGCTTCTGAACATCAAAAGGAGCCACTACCCAAACAATGTCCCAAGTCACTGATGGTCAGGGAAATGCAAACAAAGAACAATGAGATTCCACTTCACTCCTGTGAGAATGTCACACATCAGAAACGGTAATAGCAGCAAATGTTGGAGAGGTGGTGGGGGACAGTGGAACCCTCCTGCACTGCTGGTGGCAATGTATATCTTCATAGCCTGTGGAGAGCAGTCTGGAGAACTCTTAGGAGACTCGAAGTGGGCCTACCCTATGACCCTGCAATTTCTCTCCTGGGGATATATCCTAAGGAACCAAACACACCCATCCACAAAGATCTGTGTACACCTATGTTCATAGCAGCATAATTTGTAATAGCCAAAACCTAGAAGCAACCCAGGTGTCCAACAACAGATGAGTGGCTGAGCAAGTTGTGGTCTGTATACAATGGAATACTACTCAGCTATTAAAAATGGTGAATTCACTTTCTTTACCCCATCTCAGATGGAGCTTTAAGGAATTATGTTAAGTGAGATAAATCAGAAAGAGAAGGAAGAATATGGGATCATCTCACTCATAGAAAGGAGTGAAAAACAAGAACAGAAGGGAAAGCACAAAGCAGAACTTGGACTGGCTTTGGTGTGTTGCACCAAAGTCAAAGACTCTGGGGTGGGGTGGGGAGGGTTCAGGTCCTAGAGCATGATGGCAGAGGAGGACCTAGTGGGGGTGTATTGTTATGTGGAAAACTTGAGAAATGGTATGCATGTACAACTATTGTATTTCACTGTTGACTGTAAACCATTAATTCCCCAATAAAAAATATTTTTAAAAGAGTTTGCCATTTGCAACTATCAATAAATCTCGTTAAATTAAAAAAAAGAATGGGTGTATTCTTGAAATTTATAGCATTTGAGATGTTTGTTTCCATTTACTGCCTGTTCATATTACTGCCCATTTTTAGATTTGTTTATATTCCTTAAATATAGAAAGGGATCTGGGTTGGGGAGATAGCATAATGGTTCTGCAAAAGACACGAGCCTGAGGCTCTACAGTCCCGGGTTCAATCCCCAGCACTTCCATAAACCAGAGCTGAACATTGTTCTGGCCTTTGTCTCTCTCTCTCTCTCTCTCTCTCTCTCCCTCTGTGTATCTCTCATTAATATAAACTATTTAAAATATTTTTAAAAGCATTCATTACTATATATATTACATATATATGTATTTATCTTCATAAAGATCTTTAATTTGTGTTCTGGAATTTCTGGGTAGGGGAACCTCCTTATCTGAGTATACTTCATCACCATTCCAACAGCTAGAGCCCCTCAGAAAACAATTTTTTAAAGATGTTATTATCTAGAGAGAGAGGGAGGGAGCTAAGCAGGAGAAGGAGGAAAGAAAAGAAAAAGAGAAAAACAAAAAAAGGGAAAGAACCCGGCACATGTGATAACTAGAAACCAAACTCAGGACCTCAAGCTTTTAAATCCAACTCCATAGTGAAATTACTGTCAGAAGTAATTTTCCTATGCAGTGTTTGGGGTGGACCCAAGGATTCACACGTGCTGGATACCACTGAAACACCTTCTTCCTTTTTGTTTGTTTTTGGTCAGATTCTCTCGGTCTGCATTGAATCTAGTACTTTTCACATGCAACACCCAGGTACTGTCTCCCTAATCAGCTCCCCGATCCCCTTTTTATGTTTTTGAGAAAGAGTGGGTGAGGAAGGAAGTGAGGTGAGAGAAAGGAAGAGATACTAAAGCATAGTTCTCCATCCATGGAGTTCCTTGGTACCGTCATGTGGTGCTGGGGTTTAAACCCAGAGTCTCACATATGATGAACTACCTCCCAGGCCCTTGGCAACAAAACTTTTTTTAAAAAAAAAAAGAATTTATTTATTAATGAGAAAGATAGAGAAGTAGAGAGAAAGAACCAGCCATCACTCTGGTACATGTGCTGCCGGGGATTGAACTCGGGACCTGATGCTTGAGAATCCAGTGCTTTATCCACTGTGCCACCTCCCGGACCACAACAACAAGACTTTTTATCATCAAAACATTGATTAATTGACTACTTCATACCATCAGTGGGTCAATTTGGCCAGACTCTCAGTTATTAATGAGAAAGAAAGAGGTGAAGAGGGAAAGAACAAGAATATGACAGGCAATGTTGGACAAGCTCAGGACCTCATGCTTGAGAGTTCAACATTTTATCCAGCGTGCCATCTCCCGGGCTGCTGTTTTTAGCATTTTTATGTGTGTGCAGTTGGTTTCTTATATTATTTCATCTATTAGAAATGGAATACAAAATTTAAAAAATGTGAACACTACTGAAATATGTAACAGGAACATGAAAACCCTTCTCCCACAGATGACTAGTCAGTAGCTACTACATATTCTTTTTCTTTTTCTTTTCTTTTCTTTTTTTTTGCCTTCGGGGTTATCGCTGGGGCTGGGTGCCAGCACTAGGAATCCACTGCTCATTTTTCCCATTTTGTTGCCCTTGTTGTTGCCCTTGTTGTGGTTGTTATTGTTGTTGTTGTTGGATAGGACAGAGAGAAGTCAAGAGAGGAGAGGAAAACGGGGGGAGAGAAAGACAGACCTGCTTCACTACCTGTGAAGCGACTCCCCTGCCGGTGGGGAGCTGGGGGCTCGAACCAGGATCCTTAAGCTGGTCTTTGTGCTTTTAAGTGGTCATGTGCACTTAACCCACTGCGCTACCGCCTGACCCCCACTACTGCATATTCTTTTTGTCTTCACTTTGCTGGTTGGATTGCATTAACAATTGTGTTCATTTGTTTTTAAATTTTTAATCTGTTATGAGAGTTAAAATAGGTTGTGTATTATGCATCATCTGCTTCTCAGTTCACTTAGTAGTATAATGTAGCCATTTGTGTAACCATTCCTATATATCAGCAAATATTTATGTTTGCAGACTATTTTCTGTGTTTATTTACTGTTTATATGTCTTCTATTGACAGGGATTTCATTTGTGATTTGAAAGTACTTTGTTGTAGTAAGATTTTTCTATTCTCATTTTGCTTTGCTTCTTCATTTTTTAAATAAAGAATGCCTAATGCTTTCACCAAGTGCATCTGTTGGTGATTTTCTCCTTTAAACTAATTCTGATGATGAATCTTAATGCTCTAGTGTTTTTAAGACAATGCTGTATATTTTATTTCAGTGTAACTAGATTTTTTTATCCCTTTACCATTTTTACTATGGTACACAGAATTCCAAGGTTGCTCCTCAAATTTCTGCCCCTTTATATACTTCCCTAAAGTGTGAGCAAACTTATGGACATGTAGCCAGGGTCACTTACCTTGTATGAGAAAGGGGATTTCCCACACACAGTTAAGGTTACTAGTCTGGTGACTTTGAATTCATCAGAAAGGTGGACTAGACCTAATCACATGAACTTCTAAAATCAAGGTCTAGGGGTCAGAGACAGAGGATGCAGAGATGGTCTCCTGCTAGCTTTGAGGTAGTAGCTCTGCTGTTTGAGGTAGTAGCCCTGGTGTTTGAGGTAGTAGCCCTGCTGTTTGAGGTAGTAGCTCTGCTGTTTGAGGTAGTAGCCCTGGTGTTTGAGGTAGTAGCCCTGGTGTTTGAGGTAGTAGACCTGCTGTTTGAGGTAGTAGCCCTGGTGTTTGAGGTAGTAGCCCTGCTGTTTGAGGTAGTAGCCCTGCTGTTTGAGGTAGTAGCTCTGCTGTTTGAGGTAGTAGCCCTGGTGTTTGAGGTAGTAGCCCTGCTGTTTGAGGTAGTAGCCCTGGTGTTTGAGGTAGTAGCCCTGGTATTTGAGGTAGTAGCACTGGTGTTTGAGGTAGTAGCCCTGCTGTTTGAGGTAGTAGCCCTGCTGTTTGAGGTAGTAGCCCTGCTGTTTGAAGTAGTAGCCCTGCTGTTTGAGGTAGTAGCCCTGCTGTTTGAGGTAGTAGCCCTGCTGTTTGAGGTAGTAGCCCTGATGTTTGAGGTAGTAGCCCTGATGTTTGAGGTAGTAGCTCTGCTGTTTGAGGTAGTAGCCCTGGTGTTTGAGGTAGTAGCCCTGCTGTTTGAAGTAGTAGCCCTGGTGTTTGAGGTAGTAGCCCTGCTGTTTGAGGTAGTAGCCCTGCTGTTTGAGGTAGTAGCCCTGATGTTTGAGGTAGTAGCCCTGATGTTTGAGGTAGTAGCTCTGCTGTTTGAGGTAGTAGCCCTGCTGTTTGAGGTAGTAGCCCTGCTGTTTGAAGTAGTAGCCCTGCTGTTTGAGGTAGTAGCTCTGCTGTTTGAGGTAGTAGCCCTGCTGTTTGAGGTAGTAGCCCTGATGTTTGAGGTAGTAGCTCTGCTGTTTGAGGTAGTAGCCCTGATGTTTGAGGTAGTAGCTCTGCTGTTTGAGGTAGTAGCCCTGCTGTTTGAGGTAGTAGCCCTGGTGTTTGAGGTAGTAGCCCTGGTGTTTGAGGTAGTAGCCCTGCTGTTTGAGGTAGTAGCCCTGGTGTTTGAAGTAGTAGCCCTGCTGTTTGAGGTAGTAGCCCTGGTGTTTGAGGTAGTAGCCCTGCTGTTTGAGGTAGTAGCCCTGCTGTTTGAGGTAGTAGCCCTGCTGTTTGAGGTAGTAGCCCTGCTGTGTGAGGTGGCCCTGGTGTTTGTGGCAGCCGAGGGCTATTATCTCTGCTGTTATGCCCCTGTAGATTGTGTGCAGAAAGGACTTTGCAAGATGTAGTTATCTTGATGGGCCCTAAAATAGGAAGGTTATCCTGAATTATCGGGCAGGTCCAGACTAATCCCTTGAGCCTCTAAAAACAGAGGACTTTCTCCATCTGGAACCAGTCAGAGATGCTGCAGTGTGAGAGATTGGTCAGGGTAGCTTACTAGCTTTGAACATGGAGGAGACTGAGCAGCCTCTAAAAGATGAAGATGACCATGCTGACAGCCAGCAGGAGACAGGAGACCTCAGTCCTTTAGTGGGGGCTGAATTCTTCCAACCTGATTGAAGCAGATTTCTCCTGGGACCTCCAGATATGGGTCAAGGTTAGCCAGCACCTTGAGTTTGGTGGTAGCTGCTGAAACAGGGAAATCAGTAATACCTGCTGAACTGACATACAGTCTGTGAAATAACGAATTGGTATTGTTTTACATGAGTAAGCTTGTGGTCATTTGTTACAGCAGCAACAGAAAACTAAAATACCACCTGATGTTAATATAGCAAAAATAAAATGGTAATACACTGGGAGGTGGTAAGGTGATTCTGTTTGGTGGGTAAAGGGGGAGAAGCACAAAAATGAAACTTAATTCTCATGCTGAATGACAGGAAGTCAAAAGATTATATTTAAAATCTTTAGGAAAATAGCAACATAAGTATCTATAGAAGTGTGGCAGTAAATATTCAGAGAAACAGCTGAAAGTGCTAGGAGAAATAGCCTCTGGAGAGAGAGAGTGGGGAAGGGATGCTGAGTTTGAAAAAAAATTTAATGCAACTTTACATATTTATTTATTCCCTTTTTGTTGCCCTTGTTTCATTGTTGTAGTTATTATTGTTGATGTCGTTGGACAGGACAGAGAGAAATGGAGAGAGGAGGGGAAGACAGAGAGGGAGAGAAAGAGCTGGGGGCTCGAACCGGAATCCTTATGCCAGTCCTGCGCTTTGCTTAACCTGCTGCGCTACTGCCCGACTCCCTCTTTTTTTCTTAAGCCTTGACGAGAACAGCATGGCTTTTCTCCTTCCTTCTTTCACCAGAGCACTGCCCAGCTCTGGCTTATGGTGGCACCAGGGATTGGAGGTGGGATCTCAGGACCTTCGGCGTGAGAATCTTGTACCATTGGTGGTGGTATCTTCCCAACTCAACCAAATGAGTTCTCACTGCCTGTGTCTATAACATCCTTGAAATAAAAAGAAAGAAGAGCAAGCCCTGTCAGCATCAGGGACTGCCCCTGCCTGCCCTGGAGTGTGGCAGCCCCTCCTCTCTAATCACCAGGGTGGAGGAGAGCAATGGCAAACTTCTGGAGTCAGAGAAGAAGCTAAAAGAGGAGCGCCAACGCACCGTGGCACTGGAGCAGCACCTGGAGAAGATGCGCCTGGAGCCTGGAAGGACGGCAGCCTCTCAGAGATCAGCCACCAGGAGCAGAACAGGTAGGGGCTGGAGAAGGGGCCCGGGCGGGGGCTGCAGAGAGGGCGCCAGGGGGCAACCCTGGGAAGCCCCATGGAAGGAAATGTGGAGAGCAGAGGCCTCCTACCACTTGCAGGCTTCCGCTCCTGGCCTCCTACTTCAATCCAGGAGCCCCAGAGCACCACTGCCCTATGTGGCCCCGGCCCGCCCACCTGTGAGCCTTCAGCCGGCAGTGCCTCTGCTGACCACCCCCAGCCAGCACCTCACAGCCCCTCACCTCAGCCCTCGGCCCTCAGTCCTCTGTCCTCTGCTGACTTGGTTCAGAGTTCCTGCTCATGGGGCAAGGCTTCTCTGCTAGGAGGCCCATGGCCCCCAGGCCTGGCCAGAAGAGGACCCCTGTCTGCCTTCTGCAGCAGTCAAGGATAAGGAGGGGGGAAGTGGCCGCTGCAGAGGCTCAGGGACCCAGACTCCTCGGCCTTGGGCTGACCATCCTCAGTGTGCAGTCCCCACTTCCTGGACCAAGATGGCTGCTGCTACTTTCCTGCCAGCCGCAGGGAGGGGAGGACAGCAGCCTGCCCCACATCTTTAGAGACAGGACCCTGACCATGAGTGAGGTTGTCTCAGGCACTTCTACTGTCAGCTCACTGGACAGACTTTAGTCATGTGGCTACACCTCTCTGTACAGGGAGGTTAAATCATCCAAAACCGGGGAGTCGGGTGGTAGCACAGCAGGTGTGGCGCAAAGCGCAGGGACCGGCGTAAGGATCCCGGTTGGAGCCCCGGCTCCCGCCTGCAGGGGAGTCGCTTCACAGGCGGTGAAGCAGGTCTGCAGGTGTCTGTCTTTCTCTCCCCCTCTCTGTCTTCCCCTCCTCTCTCCATTGCTCTCTGTCCTATCCAGCAACGACGACATTAATAACAACAGTAATAATAACCACAACAAGAAGAAAACAACAAGGACAGCAAAAGGGAATAAATTAAAAATTTTTTAAAAAGTAATTTAAATCATCCAAAACTGAAA
Source organism: Erinaceus europaeus (assembly GCF_950295315.1). Lineage (NCBI taxonomy): Eukaryota > Metazoa > Chordata > Mammalia > Eulipotyphla > Erinaceidae > Erinaceus > Erinaceus europaeus. The sequence continues at coordinate 11,255,717 of NC_080182.1, read as the reverse complement.
AGTCTACTCTCCAGCACATTGGGGTGTGAGCTGGGTACTAGGATGCCAGAACCAGAAGCCATTTCAAAGCTGGCTGACACCCAGGGAGGAAGACTGTCCTGCCTCCCAGCCCCCTCCAGGCCCTGGAATGGAGGCACTGCACCCTACTGCCCATCCTCTCAACTCCCCAGTACTCCCCCAGCCAAGGGCATCAAGATCTTTGTCCCCGGCCCAGATGAGATCAGAAGGAAGTGCCTGAAGTGGGACACAAAGGGGGAGCTGTGCCGGCAGCAGAGCCCAGAGCTCACAAGGGCCTTCCAGGAGCTGCCTAGTGTGCAGGCTGGAAAGGTCTCCGTGGCTTCACCTCCATGACTGCCAGGCCTGCAGGAGCGGGTCCCCTAGGAACATTGTGTCAGCAGGCCTGAGCTCACCTCCTGCCCCAGCCAGGGGAGGCACATCAGGGAACTACTTTGGCTGCCCAGACAGTGAGGGCAAAGTGGCTGAGAGCCTCCTGCTCCTGGGGTTGGGGGAGGGGGTGCAGGAGACCTGATGCTGGAATTCCATTTCTCATGGTGGCCCTACTCCAGGAGGGAAGCTAGACAGTAGCAACTCCGTGACAGGCACGATGGGTCCAGTGGAGGCAGGTGCTGTGACTTGAAGCAGGGGGTGAAGGTGCCGAGAGAGCAGCTGTTTGCTGTGGGGCAGTCGGGGAAGACCTCACTGAGCAGAGACAGCGGGAGGAGGAGGGCATGTGACAGCAGCCGCAGTGGCTCTGGAACAAGAGCTGGAGACTGGGGGGAGGGACAAGGAGCAGTGGAGTGCCATGAAGGGCGGGAATGTGAGGGGAGGCTGGAGACATCCACATCGCTGAGAAAGTGGTTCAGTCATGCTAGCTCTTGAGGTCCGTGTGGAAACTCATTCAGGCCTTACAGGGTTCTAGAAGCAAGAACTGTTAACCTCATTTTATAAGTGAGGAAACCAGAGCAGAGAGGTTGCGGGTTTCTCTAAAGCCATATTGCAGGAGGTGGGGAGTAGAAGCCAGGTCTGCTGATGTCAGGTGTTTCCTCCTGGGCCGCACTGCCTCTGAGAACTGCAGTGCCCTGGAAAGAGGCCCCTTTCGGCACTGGGCTTCCTGGTGCTGTGGTCCTGCCCAGGTTCTCCAGCAGTAGAGCTTTGCTTTCTTTCCTGAGTCTATCACTAGGCCCTGGTCCCAGCGCTCCTGGACCAACTGTGCATGCATGCAGCTGCTGGCTGGGGTGGGACAGCAAGGGAGGGACCTGTCAGTGTAAGCACTTTGTAGAAACAGCCTGTACTTGACTCAACTTGCAGCCAATGCTTGGGCCCAGCTGCCTTCCTGAAGCTTGTAAAGTGCAAGATAAAGACAGCAGTGAGAGGACCCACCTTGGTACAAAGCAGACAGAATCAGGGCTATAGCAGAGACCCCAGGCAAGCAGCAGCTGGGAGGGACCCTGGGGAAGGAGGGTCCTTGCCTTGCACCTTGAGGGAGGTATATGGTGTCAGCACATAGGAAAGCAGAAAGTAGACAGCAGAGATGGGAGGGTCCGCACAGGGCCACGGCCTCATCACAGAACATGGCTGCTGCTGCCCCACAGGTCGGCCGGCCTCTGGCACCAGGCACAACCTGAATGGGAGCGAGAGGAAGGACCCACCCTTCAGCCAGCTCTCCAATGTGCCTGTGGAGTCGCAGATGGAGGAGCTGACCACCAGGTGCTCTTCTGCCCCCATCTCCCCAAGGGGTGGCCCTGTCCGGGCGGCTGTGGGCAGATGGGTTGCTCCACACCCGGTCTCCATTTGCCTGGAAGGCTGGTTCCACAGGCCCAGGGCTTCAGGCCTGCAGGCCAGCAGTTGGGCTCCAGAGGGCAGAGACCCAGCTTTGACCGCCATGGTCCCGCAAGGCACTTTAAGACACCTGGGTGGCTGGACCCACTTTCCTCAGTCAGTTAAGCCTTTTAAGGTCCAGTGTGGTAATAGGACAGAAAAGAGGGGAAAAGGCCACAAAGTTGTGCTCACCCTTAAGACAGACAGGTGCCAGGCCCATGGGGAGCCCTGCATGGTGAGTCCCCCATGGAGGGGACAGGACAGAGAGGATCTTGAACTGCGAGAGGAGCCATGCTGGCAGTCCCCTGGGTGGCCAGGGCCTGTGGGACGCCTGCGTGCGCCAGCTCAGCCGTACTGAGCCCTGTCTCCACACGGTCCAGGCTGGCCATCCAGGCTGAGGAGAATGAAATGCTGAAGGCAGCCCTGGGCAGCGCCCTGCGGGGCAAGGAGGAGGACATCCACATGTACCACGAGACCCTGGGCCAGGTGAAGGGGGTCTTTCTGCAGGCCCTGCGGCAGCAGAAAACGGACAAGCACTAGGATGACAGCCCAGAATCAGCCTGGTTGGAGGGGGTCACCTCGGGCCTTGAGAGGAAAGGGGAGTCAACCTGGGCCACCTAGCTCATCCCCTCCTCCCGGAGGAGGTGCTGCACGGCGAGCAGGCCAGGAGGGCAAAAGAGAAGGCCTTTGAGATCCCTGGAGGAGGACCCGGGCAGGCTCATGTCAGCAGGGAGGAGGCATCACCACCACAGCCAGGCAGCCGGAGCACAGTCTGGGACAGATGATCACCACCAGGGGACACACGGCTGGTGGTTCCTGAACCCTTGCTGGGCTTCACATGCACAGGGGAACCCTTGGTGCTCTTGGCTGGGAACATCCCCCAGGCTGCCCAGCCCCTCGTCCCTCACCCCTGACAGGGGCATCCCCACACCCCCATGCCACCCTCTCTGTGGTTAGCTTGCCCCACCACTCTCGGCAGACTTGGGGACGCTCGGCCACCTTGCCAGCCCACTCCTCGGGTCCTTTCTTAGATGCAGAGCCTCAGACTTGATTATTATCAATTATAACAATTGTTGTCGTAATCACCGGGGCCCCCCCGTGAGTGAGCTTCTGCTATGAGAACCCGGCCCCACTGAGCCCCATGGTGACCCAAGGGGTTGCACCGCTTACAGATGAAGAAGCCACGCTAATACAGAGCCCTGCCTGGCTGATGCCGAGCACATGGCCCAGGCGGCCGTGCCCCTCACAGCCGAGCAGCTTGGCCCCCAGCCAGCCACTCCAAGATGCTCCCCCATTTGCTTCCAAGCTTCTGGCAGGAGGAATTTAAGGCAATGGGTCTTGGTGCAAGTATACTGTATGGGGGTCAGCGGAGGTGCGCAAGGGTGCTGCAGGGAGCCCCAGTGCCCTGCTGTGACGGTGACCGTGTCACCCCTCTCCTTGTGGTAACTGCCCTGGGAGAGTGGCTCCTAGGAGGGTTCCCTATGCACACACAGCACAGAGACAGATGCCTCCTCTCAGGAGCACACACCCGTGCACACACGCACTCCTGCAGTGCCAGCTCACGCACAGCTGCCTCTGTGTGGGCACAGACACACTTCCCACTGTGAACAACAGTCATACCTCAAATGTGGGTGTGCAACGCTGTGAAAACGCCCTTGCCCCAGGCAGAGTCACCTGGGGCTCCCAGAGCCCTCTTTACTCAAGCCCCGCCTCAGGGAGGGGGCTGTGGAAGGGCTTGATGCTGACCCTCCAGTTAGAGAGACCCCAACCCTGCATAGGGTCTAGACACAGATCTGGAGGTGCCCTGGCTTGATGGAGTGAAGGCCACTATCCTTCTGGGAAAGAGGGGTTCTTTTCAGCAGCCTTGTGGCAGAAAGAGCAGGAAGTGAGGTGACAGGGAAGGAAGGGCTGAACTTGGGTCAGACCCTTATATGATGGGGATAGTCTGAGTGGGCAGGGAGGCTACGGGAGGGAGAAGCAGACAAGAGCGTCCACTCTTCCTCTGGGGACGGGTGGAACAGCAAAGCCACCAGCTCGTGTGGGGTGGCATGACCCACACCCTGGCCACTCAGGGTGGTTTCTTGGTCCCTCAGCTCAGATTCAAAGAATAAAGACTTTCAGGTCATGGGGTCTGGATGGGTGACAGTATCTGGGGCATACCTCCTTCCCCTTCATCAGCTGTGTGGCCTCAGGCAAGCTGTTAACCTCTCTCCACTTCCATGGTCTCGTCTGTAAAGGGGGGTAGGCACTGTAATAGAAGCCTCCCCCCAGGACTGTTACACCTGCTTGCTTCTGTTTCAAGGACATGTGCTGTCAAGCTGATTTCACTGCATGGTGCATAAAAATGGGGAGAAAACTGCAGTCAGGTATAGTAACTTCTGCCCTCCTGTCTCAGGGGAGTCTGACCAGCTAGCCTCCTGCAGAGGTCAGCCAGGAATTCCAGCCCTGCTCAGTCATCGCTTCCACTTATAGATGCTGCCATCAGCCTTGAGAGTGGTGGAGCTGTGCCGGGGTCCCTGTCACATCTGTTGGCGCTTAGCCCCGAAGCCCCGATTTAGATCAGGTTTCCGCGTGCCCACAGTGCTCCCGTGTCCCGGGAGACACTGTGCTAACGAGTGTCCAGTGTTGCAGCAGCTGGTGCACAGTACCTATGTGACAAGTGCTTGATCTCAGTATCCCCTCTGTGAACACTTGTTGACTCTCAGCTCTGCCCTGGGCTCGGTGTGGGAGTAAAGCAGGCGTGGTCCCTGACCCCCAGGAAGTCCCAGCTATGAGTCCCAGACAGCCACTATGCACACACCACCTTCCATACTGTGGTGCCCAGCCCACCACCCAGCTCTGGGTGGGGCAAGAGTGTCAGAGAACTGCCTGTAGTCAGGACCCCCTTGAAGTAATCGAGGGGGTGAGGGGTGGCAGGAAGGCCTGGGACCCTGCAGGATCTGGGTCTTGAGGGCCAGGTTCGTGGCTTGGGCCCCTCCTGAGCAGCACCACCTCCTCAGCCCTCAGGCAGGTGGGCACCAGGTGGGCTGGACTTGCTGTTCACAGATGAGAAATGCCTGACACCCAGCAGGCAGAAGGGGGAGTGAGGAGGAGCAAAGAGGCAGGGTGATGGGGTGCCCTGGCTGTGTATCTCCCCAGTGGCTCTCCAGGCAGCTCCAGCCAGAGTGCTCAGGTTACAGGGCTGACAGGTGAGACCTGGCCGAGCAGTGGGTGGGACTTGGCCACAGGCTCCCTGGGCCCACAGCTGAGCTGGGCGAGGTCACGGCCTGGCTGCAGCTGACTTCAGCCCCCAGTACATCCCACTGCTGCTGGGTCCCTCCTCCCAGGGACTTGCAACAGGGACCCTGCTGGGGGCTGGCACATTTAAAGTGACCAGACCCAGCCCCTCGTTCCTAGTAAGTCCACAGCTACCCTGCAGAGAAGTCACACTGTCCACACAGCTCCTCTCCACTGATGCATTTCTCCTGAACCTTGCACGCACGCACGCACGCACGCACGCACAGCCACATGTGATACAGTCGTGTGCGTGGCACAAACCCCCTGCCTTTTCACCTTGAGCAGCAAGGACAAAATGAAGAGAATCGCTGCTGTCCCTCTCGACTGCATCTGTGGCCCCATAGCTCCAGGGAGGCTGAGCCCTGGGTCCCTGAGCAGTGTCCTGCTGCTGGCCTCGGGGCCTGGCCGTGCCAGCTGCCCCCCTTCGCACTAGCCCTTGGTCTCTTGGGCCCTGCGTCCCAAGGCTCTCCCTAGCCCTCTGTCCCCATATGCCGGGCTCCCCACTGCCCTCCCCTCCCCCACTTTGTGTGTCTGGGCAATAAGTCACCCCACGAACATCTGCTGTGTGAGAGCGGGGTGTCCCTAGATCTGTGGGGTGGCCTGTGGCTCTCTGACAACCTGTCATTGGCCGGTTTCGCAAGCTAGACCCTTGTCACAGACTGGGCACTGGTGGGCCAGGGCTACAACTCAACTCCGTGCGTAGCTGTCCTGTGTGAGGCCCGGGCTCTCCCCCAGCACTCCCTGAAAGCACCCGGAGCAGACGGCTGAGGATTCATGGATGGGGGGTGGGGGGAGAACAAGACTTCCAAGAATCCCTCCCTCTTTCTCACACACAGAAATACAAAACTACAAAGGGGGCTGACAGGCAAGGGAGATAGCATAATAGTTATGCAAAGAGATTTTCACGCCTGAGACTTCAAGGTCCCAGGTTCAATCCCCTATACCACCATAAGCCAGAGCCGAGCAGTGCTCTGGTTAAAGAAAAGAAGGAAAGGAAGAAAGAAAAGAGACTGAGAGGAGTCAGGCAGTAGTGCAGCGCGTTAAGCACAAGGACCGGCCGAAGGATCCCGGTTCGAGCCCCCGGCTCCCCACCTGCAGGGGAGTCACTCCACAGGCGGTGAAGCAGGTCTGCAGGTGTCTGTCTTTCTCTCCCCCTCTCTGTCTTCCCCTCCTCTCTCCATTTCTCTCTGTCCTATCCAACAACAACGACATCAATAACAATGGTGACTACAACAATAAAGCAACAAGGGCAACAAAAGGGAATAAATTTAAAAAAGAAGAAAAGAGACCAAGGAGGCAGCTCTACAGCACAGCACCTGTGCAAACACCTAGGTTCAGTCCCCAGCACCGCATCAGAGAGAGGACCAAAGCAGGCCACATGCATTTCTATACAGAAACGCTCACCTGTGCCCTGAGGCGGCTGGCTGAACCAGTGCTCTTCACCTCAGGGCCAAACCTCTGAGCCACTCTTCCTGGGTCTCCGGAAAGCACTGGGATGGCTGGTCCAGACTGGGCTCAGCCAGCACCCCGTGAGTTGTCAACTGGATTTTCCCACCCTTCCGAATGGTCATGCGTGGCTCGTACAACTACCTAGCCTCCTCCTGTGGCAGTTTCCTTCTCTACCAACTGGGGCTTATTGGTCACACCTCCCTTGTGAGTTGTGACAACAGTTTTTTTCTTATATTTAATAAGTTGAGATAGAAGGGAGAGGAAAAAAGAGACACCTACAGCACTGCCTCACTGCTCATGAAACCTCTCCCTGCAGGCGGTAGTAACGTGTGCATTCAATCACGTGCATCACTCCTCGGCCACTGTGATAACACCCTAAAGCAACGATCCAGATCCATGTACATGCAGTGACCTTACTCCTAAGGACAGCAAACTTGGCTTCAGGGCTCTGTTTAGGGGCCCCTGGTTCCAGGAAGCGCTCCCACTGACCTCCTCCCAGCCCGCAGCCCCTGTGCTGTCTGTGCTGCTCAGGGTTGGGGCCCAGCACTGCAAGAGCTCGCTACCTAGAGGCATGGCCAGATGTGGGAGATCTTCCCTCTTTCTGTTCCCCTCTCCTCTCCTCGGCTGAGCTACACTGGGGTCAGGGAATCTTCAGGAGCTCAGGCACATGGCTCCTTTGAGCCCCTGACCCTGCTGCCTTGCACACTCATAGACAGCCCCCCACAGTTCCACAGACTCTGGATCCTCGTTCCAAAGGGGGACTTTCCGAGCTTCCTACACTTGCCCCCCAGGGATACCTTTCCCCTTCTGTAGTCCACCACCCCCCGACACACACACACACACACACACACACACACACACACACACACACACGCCCATGCTCTGCCTCTGGGGGGTGCTGTCCTTCTAAGAGACCTACTAGGTCCTTTCCACCTAAAACGCCCTGCGAAGAAGGCTAGGATATAGGGGTCCCCTTGGTATTGTGCCTCATGGCAGCCTCAGCCAAACAGCTTGATTCCCCCATGCCCCACTCCTGCCTCTGCCTCTAGACACCACCCCTGGGCCTGCCTGGAGCCTCAGCACAATGAATTGGACCCCAGCTGGGGGCTAGGTGCGTCTCCCCTGGGGCAGGCCAGGGAAAGTTGCCAGCTAGAGTTCACAGAGCAGAGAGAGCTGGATGGGGTTGGGGGTGGGGTGGGCAGGGCTGGTAAGCTTGGAGACACTAGCAGGGGTCACCTGGAAGGCTTCCTGGAATAGGGGGTCCTGGCCAGCAGTGAGTAGGAGGCCCAGGCTGTGCAGACAGGGAGAGGCAGGGTGAAGTGGGGCCTAGGTGTCCTTGTCAGCGCCCATGTCACTGGCCTCTCCCTCACCCCCCACCCCCCACAAGCCTCCCTGCAGCTCCGTGGCCCAGCAGCTCTGCAGCATTCCACTGAGCTCCGCTCCAGGAAGGCCACCTCCTCCCTGTCCTCCTCCTCCCGCTCCTCCTGCTGTCACTACTCACCGTTCAAAGCCTCAAGGGGGTGGGGACCCCAGGGCTGGACACACCCCACGGTGGCTCCAGAGCCCAGTCGGACGGACAGACACACGGTCGGACACAGGACCCCGGAGTCCCGAGGTGGGCAGTGTGCCAAGACCCCTGTCTCCTCAAGGTCAGTGCCAGCTGGGGACGTAGCTGAGCTTGGGTCCCTGCGATGTGTGAAGCCCACCAGGACCCTCCCCCTGGACCTCAGGCCCAGTGTGGGCATTACCCCAGGTGCACCTGACCCAGGTTGGAGCAAGGAGCAGGGGCACCCAGGGCCATGGGCTGACCTGGTGCGGGGGGTCTGTCGGGAGAAGTCCCAGGTGGGTCTGCCCTGGCCCTGCTCACAGCGGCCTCACTGGGGACACCCTGCACCGGCCATGGGAAGCTAAAATTGGAAAGTGGCGAGTGGGAGGCAGCTGACAAAGCTATTCTGCGGGCTCCTCG